>NC_134794.1:59449963-59452463 GCF_046742065.1 Oratosquilla oratoria | reverse complement strand
GCAAATAAAAAAAAGATGTAGAAGAAAGTGAAGAGAATGAAGCAGGGTGTTGAGTCATGTAGAAAGGAAAAGCGGTGGACATGGAAAAGATATTAATGGAAGTAAAGGCTTTAAAGGGAAGATGGATAGACTGTTTCAAAGAATTGTTGAATGTAGCTCATCATTGTCTTGCTGCATTGCTTCTGACCAAGAAAGTGGGCAGAAGACATGGATGAACCTTTGTCCATGTGGAGCTAAGATGAAAGGAAAAACGAATAGTGGGATGGGTGGGAGTGGGTCCACACCTTGGTTGGCTAACTCCCTTATAAGGGGAAAAATTATTTAGCATATTGACAGAATAGATAGTTGAATGTGGAAAAGTTTAGAGATTGATTGTGGCAGTGGGAGGAATTTAGTAAAATTGATCAGGTACCTCTCTCTCCACCATTTCCACCATCTTTAACCAAGCACTGCAAAGAATATTTTTGTAATACTACTGCTAACAATGGGTGAATTTTACCCAGTTTTAGGAAAATAAAGTAGAATTTGATATATCCTTTATTGAATCCAGAAACAGTACACAACTCTCACACTTCATACACATGCAAAAAAGAAGACACTGTATCAAAAGTAAAGTTTCATATTAATATATAAAAAATAATTTTGTTTTAAATGGAGCATTCTCTTGGCAATGGCACCTTAAAATCTACAAAATGATGACTACTATCTTGAGAGACTTTAACATTGGTACACATCATAGTTATTCCCTGGAGAATGTGGCTGTATATGTCACTCCTCTTTCAAATCATCCTGGAATGAAATGAGCAATGAAAAAGAGGTAATTTTTGAGTAGTCAAATCAAAGTAAAAAAGTAACAGAATATGGGAGAGAGCAAATCCACATTACCTATCATGGCAAGAGGCTAGGGTGAACTAAGCACATCCACAGCCTTGCTTCATTTAATCAGTGACACCCCCCCCCCCTCTCAATCCCCTCATGCAGAAAAAGAGAAGACAGGGAGAAATCCCTTTGGGCTGCATCAATTTATTATTCACACATACTCTCTCACCCATCCATCCCCCACCCCTACTTTCCATGCATCACAGCATTATCCATACACAACCATTCTCGATACAATCTTACATTGTTGTCAGTTCTCAGTTAGTGGCTCCTCAAGGATGTATCAGTGATTTCTAGAAATTTTATTTTTATTGGGAAGTGGGGCTATAACATCAGTAAAATGAAAACTGAAAGTTAACTGTAGATGAATGGAAGATTTATTTTTTAATTTTTGGTCATGGAAGCCATGGGTCTTTTCAAGGCTGGTATTAATACTCTTTTCTGTCTATACAGGTCCATGACAGGTTAGAATATCTACGACATCTTATTGTTTCATTAGCTCAGGCAAGAGATATTGACACCGTTCTGCTGATATTTTCCCATGATGTGTTTGATGATGAAATTAACAAGCTTGTCACAACCATTGATTTTTGTAAGGTAGGTAATGATCCCTGTTTTACAAGTTCTAAATACCTATAAGTTATCTGTTGTGTGCATGCACATAAATAAATGGATTTGATAAAGTTGTCTCCTTGAGTGAAATGATATACACTTTGACTAGGCCACCCCCTTCACAAAGGGAAAAAGGCCTTGGTGTATTTACATAATTGTAGTATACAGGAAAGGAGCAATATTCATTGAATCCCATCTTCTATTCTCTTAATTTTTTATCATTTGTGTGCAGCTCCAACTTAATCTATATCCTTGATTTCCATTTGCTACATTACCCTGTCTGGGGTATTGGCTGTAGGTTATTGTGGGGTTAAAGGCTGCTAAATAGCATGCAGCTGATACTTTAGGGTATATATGGGGCATCCCTATGGACCAGAGCCACACATCAATTTGTCTGTGATAAAGGAAATGCCTATTCATAGAGAAATGATTATACTTTATTATACTGACTGTCCCTCCATTATGCTGTCCCCCCACTCTTGTTACTGTCCTGTACCATTTCTCTGAACATTCATTTTCTCATTTTGCCGAACCCTGTGGTGGGGGAAAAAAAATGACTTGAGTCGTATGAGGTGACAAAAAAGTTATGGGGATAGGACTAGGCATCCTTTTCCCTGTAGCCTGAAAGGGGACATTCCTAAAAAAACGTAAAGGCATAAGAGGATCTGGGAGGAGTTTTCCAACAAGTACCCTAAGGTTTGGGTCTTTTAATGTGCCTGGATGTAGTACAGATGAGAGTAAAAGGGAAGAGATAGGCAGTACGTTTGTGAGAAGAAAAATGGATATGTTGGCATTGAGTGAAACTAAGTTGAAAGGGAAGGGCAAGTTTGAGTTTGGGAGTATAGTTGGGAGGACCTCAGGAGTGAAGAGAGGATGAGGGAGAGGAGGAGTCACTGTACTAGTAAGTGAAGAGATAAGTGTGTGGTGGAGTGGAAGAAGGTTTCTTCAAAGTTAATGTGGATGAAGGTGAAACTGAGAAGGGAGATGTTTTTGTTTCGTTTTTTCTTTT
>NC_134794.1:59007463-59447463 GCF_046742065.1 Oratosquilla oratoria | reverse complement strand
CTACAAAATAGATATAATCTGGAAGCCAATGCTGGCCTCCTTGTATACCCCACTCGAGGCTCGTGATGCATAAATAGGTGTCATTGTATTCAAGAGGTTAACACATATTTTTTTTATCTACCCTGTCTCCCAGCTCCTTTTCCACCCCTACTCTCCTCCTTGCATCTCTCTGTACATCCTTGTAACACCCACCACACTTCTCAAACTATCTATCTATATACCAAGGGATTCTTCTCCCTTGTAAGAGAGTTAGCCAAGTCAAAGCACGCACTCACTCCAACCCATTCCATCCCTATCTACCACCCTTGCTTCCCTCTTATCTTAGTTCCTCTTGGATGAAGGGTTATCCCTGTCTCCTGCCCAAAGCCCAAGTCAGAAGTAGTGTAGCAAAAGACAGCCCATCCAAAGCAGGGCTGTTTCACTTACGCAGCGACCCCCCTCCCTATACTCTCATGCAGAAAATAGAGAAGACAGGGATAAATTCCCTTTGAGCTGTGTCACAATATCATTAATATACAACCACCTTCCACTTACCCCTATCCCCTGTCTTTTCCCCTCATTGGTCAACAGACATTCCCCTCTTGCTCAAAGCTCCTTTCACCCCATGTGTTCATCTCATCCTTAGTCATCCCTCAGGTTTATTCCATCCACCTTTGCTTTCTACACCACTTGTTAGTCATTCTTCACTCATTCTTTCCCATGTGTTCAAACCTTCCCAATAATTTTCCATCAGGCCAGTCTGTCAGCTCCTTTACCCCTACCCTCCTCACCTCTTCAATTCTCACTCTATCAAATCTTGTAACCTCTACCATACCTCTCAAACACTTCATCTCATACACGAATTGAAGAGCAAACTAAACACTGAGATACAGAGATGGGACACCATGAGTATAGCTCCCCTTCCCATAAGATACAACTAGGTAAATACAATTAAACTTCTCCTTTCTGCCTCTCTTAAATTCCAAGTCTCCACCCCGTACAGTGTCATAAGCACAATCACCCCTTCATGTGGTCTTCTCTTTGCATCCATCCCTAGATACCTATTTCTCATAACTTCATTCCTCCAAGACATTTACTTGCTTCTCACACTCAAAGTTTACCTCTATCCTCACTCTTTCATTCTGAGCCACATGTGACCCTAAATATTTAAAACTATCCACTTATTCTAACCTCTCTTCTTCAAGACTTACCTATAGCTTACTGCCACCTTCATATCTTACATATCTTGTCATCTTGCTTTTACCCACATTTACTTTCAGCTTCCTCCTATTGCATACCTTTCCATTTTGTCATAAGTGCAGTGTCATCAGCAAACAACAATTGGCTCTTCTCCCACTTACCTCCAGTGTTTCTAACCATCTCCAGTCCTCTGCCTATTTCCCTCACATCTACCTTTCTGTACCACCCCATCCATATGCATATATAACAGCCATGGTAACATAACACAATCCTAGCACTGCCCCTCTTTCATCCCAAACCACTCAGACTCAATATCCAAGCTCTACTACTCATGTAAAAGCTCTAGACTGCCCTTGACAGCTTACCCTATTATCCCATAAATATATGGGATAATATATCTGCATATACCCACTACCACACCACATTTAGTTCTCACCAATTTCACTCCCATCCACCACCTTTCTTCCCACTCACCTTAGCTGCACATAGATGACGGGTCATTCCTGTATCTTGCCCACTACCCTGGATCAGAAGCAATGCAGCAAGACACAGCACATCCATAGTAAGGCTGTTTCACTTAATGCATCCCCTCATGCAGAAAAAGAGAAGATAGAGAGACTTTTCTTCAGGCTGCATCAAGATATTGTTCATACATAACCACTCCTGACCTCCTCCCTCCTTTCCTTGCATCATAGTATCATCTAAACACAACTATTCTCCACTAACCCAGTCTCCTCTCTTCTCCTTTCCTTGTTCAACAGACATTCCACTCTTGCTCAACGCCCCTTTCACCCATCTACCATCTCATCCTTGGTTATCCCTTCAAGTTCACTCCATCCACCTCTGCATTCCACACATTTTTTTTACTAGTCTTTCTTCACTCATTCTTCCCATGTGTCCAAACCATCCCAATACTCTTTCATCAGCTCTATTTGCCTTCTCCTTTTCCACCCCAGCTCTCCTCCTCACCTTGTTTCTCAATCTATCCAAGCATGTAACCCCAACCATATTTCTCATACATTTCATCTCAAACACATTCCTTTTCCTTGCTGCCTCTCATAAATTCCAAGTCTGCCCCATACATTGCCCTTATCACATTCATACCTTCATGTAATCACCTCTTTGCGTCTATTTCCTGATGCCTGTTTCTCATGTGTATACCAAAGGCTCTTTTCCCCCTTACAAGGGAAGTAGCCTGTTTCTCATGACACTTTAATTCCCCAAGGCATTTACTTATTTCTCTCAATCTACAATTTATCTAAATATCAACTCCACCCTTTCCTACTAAATGTGACTCAAATAGCTAAAGTTGTCCACTTCCTCCAACCTCACTCCTTTAAGACTTACTACCAACTTGCTGCCATCCTCTCCCCTTGTACATCTCATCACCTTATTTTTACCCACATTTACTTTCAACTTTCTTCTATCTCGTATCTTCCCAAACTGTCACTAGCTCCCTTAATCCCCCTTTGACCCTGCCACAAGTGCAGAGTCGTCTGCAAACAACAACTAGGTCACCTCCCACTTTTCTCCATTTTCTTTAACCATTTCCAATCCCCTGCCCATTACCCTCACATTTACCTCCTGCACCACCCCATCCATGTACACATTGAACAGCCATGGTGACATGACACTAGATGCAGCTCCACCTTTACCTCAGACCACTTGCTCTCTCCATTTCTAATTCTAACACAGGCTAGAATCTATAATACTAAAACAAATAACAGCAAGTGTGAAAAAATCCAAAATAAAAAATTAACCCATTCCTTTTCATGAAGCAGTTGGATGAACTGAGGAGAGAATCCAATTCAGTTGTGCGGTGTTTGCAGTCATAGATGTTTATACATATTTATCCTTTCCTAATATTTCCATGAATATGTGCATCATTTTATGTGTATGGACAAGTTGTGTATATAAAAGTATTGAATTTACTAATTAACATTTTGTAAATATACAGTTGTTTGATGTATTTAATATTTTTGCAAAACAAGAATTAGTACTAGATATTGGTATTTTTCAGAGTATTTGATGATTTGTGGCCACTGAAGAACCACACTGGGCTTGTACTCTTTCTTGAAGAGGATCATTATGTGGCAGAGGACTTCCTCCATATGTTAAAGCTTGTATACCGAACCATGCCCTATGCCTGTCCAAAATGTCACCTTATAACACTGGGAACATATGTCAAGAATCTTAACTACAATGCTGACAGTCGAAAGGTAAAAGTACAGTGGACTTTTATACAAAACCACCATGAAGATTATGCATGCTGTGGAAAGACATATGTTAACATTTAGCTTGTATTTATTGTGCAGGGACCAGCAATATGTATCTGTAAGTGGTGGTCCTATGAGACAGATTTCAGAGACAATCATCTCCCTACCATCCATCTTCAAAGCTGTCAAAATTCTCACCTCTGCTTGGAGGTGCAGTTTCAAGGGATTCTTTTGGATTTTCACATATGGAGAGCTGACAATTGGTGGCTACTTCCCATCTCCTATAGCTGTGAGCCAGTGACATATAAACAGTCCCTCACAAATATCAGTCAATCCATTGCCCCAGGTCTTTTAGGAATAGACTGTGGTGATGCTACCGTGAGGAGAGGGAGTTCATTGTCTCTTATTTATAAGGTATAACTTCACTGATTTTACATGCAGCCAGAAGCTGATATATACCACATGGGTAGCATTTGTGGTGTGTAATTAGGGATAATTACATTGAATTTGGTTAAGTCAAGTCAAGCTTGTCACAGGCAGGTGTGTGCTTCAGGTCGCAGTATGTCCCCTCTGACACTACGCGGTCAGTTGCACCATGTGGTTCACACAGTACTCCCCTCTTAAAGTTGCCTTGGTTTCTGAGGGTGTCCTGCATGTGAGAAAACCAGGGATAGAGATGCAGAAGGTCTTGTCCTTTCATTCAAGGACAAAATGGTTGCCAATATAGGGTTGGGTGAGTGGTTGTGTGTGAGTGTCGATCCTTGATGTCAGTTGAGGTGTGGAGATGCTTTGGGATGTATTCCTTGATCTCTTGGTGATGTGTTGGTATGCATGGGGCAAATTTACTGATGGTACGTTGCAGCTGCTGCAGACTCCATGGAGACTTCTGTGGAGGGAAGAATTGTATGGGTTGGCCAAAGACCATCTCTACTGGTTGTCCTTGATGGCTGTCCAGAGGCCAAGGAGTATCCATGGTAGTTGGGGCAGCCAATAGTTGTTGCAATATGCCATAAAAAATGCCTTGATTGAGTGGTGGGTTTGTTCGACCATGCCATTGGCTGCAGGATTGTAAGAGGTAGTGTGGTGGGCTGTAGTACCCAGGAGCTTAGCGAGGGACTGCTACAGCCATGAAGTGAAGCAAATCCCCTGGTTGGAAGTGACGTGCTCAGACAGGCTGAATCTGGCAATCTACCCACTGAGGAATGCTGTGCTTCAGGTCACAGCATGTCCCCTCTGATGCCATGTGGTCAGTCATACCACTTTTTTGCTGGAGGGCATATTGACTGTGGAGAAGGGTAGCAGCTTCAGGGAGATTACATGGATGGTATTGGTAGCAGGTAACATGGTGTCAGGGGTGGTAGTAGTAGTAAATGGTCCAGTGTTGTTCCATTGGGTCACCAGTGTTGTGGTGCCACTGTGAGAAAGAAAGAGGGTTAGTGAATTGCAGCATGACCCCTCTGATGCCAAGTGGTAAATTGTACCATGTGGTTTGTACAAGAACCTTGACTTCCAGATAACTGGCAGCAGTCACTAGATTGGCCCACAAGACACTCAAGGAAGAAATATTGTGCAAAAGAAAGAAGATGAAGATAAATGTGGGTAAAGTAAGGTGATGAGATGTACAAGGGGAGTGGATTGCAGCAAATTGGAAGCGAGTATTAAGGGAGAGAGACTGGAGGAAGTGGACAGCTTTAGATACGTGGGTGTGAATGTGGTGGGAAAGGGAGTAGAGGTGGAGGTAGAGTGTAGATTGAGAGAAGCAAGTAAATCCCTTTGTGGATTAAAAAGTGTAATGGGAAATAGACATTTAGGAATTATTACTAAGGAGATTGTATGAAGGGGTGATTATACTGACAGCACTGTATGGGGCAGAAACATGGAACATAAGAGAGGAAGAGTTTAAATGTATTTGAGATGAAATGCCTAAGAAATAGCAGTTACTAGGCTGGATAGAGTAAGAAACAAGGATGTGAGGAGGAGAGTAGGGGTGGAAAGTGAGTTGGGAGATATGATTGAAAGATTATTGGAATGGTTTGGACACGTGGAAAAAATGAGTGGAGAAAGATTAGTATAAAAGGTGCGGAAGGCAGAGGTGGGGGGAGGGAACATAAAGGGGCAACCAAGGCTGAGAGGGATGGATGGGGTAAAAGGAACATTGGGAAAGAGGGAAATATCTGTTGAGGAAGGAAGGGAGAAGATAGTGGTGGGTGGAGAATGGTTGTATATAGATAATGTTGTGATGCATGAAAGGGAGTGGGTGGTGGGATGGGGGGTGAGGGAGTATGTGTGTATGAATGATATTTTGATGCAGCCCAAAAGGATTTCTCCCAGTCTTCTCTTTTTCTGCATGAGGAGACATAGAGGGGTGGTTGCTGATTAAATGAAGTGGCCTTGCTGTGTATGTGCTGTGTTTTGCTGCATTGCTTCTGACCTGTCATTCAGGAGGAGCCAATAAATACAATTAGCTATGTTTTTTATGAAAAGTGATGCACCTCCCCTACTCCTGCCTATCCTATCCTTGTGAAAAATCACACACACACACACAAGTTATAGAAGAGATCTGAAAAAGAACAGCTTTCCCCTCAGAGTAATAGACATTTGGAACAAGTTAGATGAGAAAGTGGTGTGTGCAAAAACAATACACGAATTAAAAGCGGTCTAGATAAAATGAGATGTGAAGACGGGACACCATGAGCATAGTTCCCCTTCTTGTAAAATACAACTAGGTAAATACACACACACATATATAATTTTTTCATGAAATTACAGGTAGAGATAACACAGTGGATATCTTCAAAACACAATATGGGTTTTGTCTTCAATCATACTGTATGGAAACGGTTAAAAGCATGTGGAACAGAATTTTGTAATCATGACGACTACAATTGGGATTGGTCTCTACAGTATGTGAGCATGGCTTGTTTGAAGGATAAGTTGTTCACCATGATGCTAAGAGGGCCACGAGTCTTCCACATTGGAGATTGGTAAGATTCATTGTTAGTCTTGATTTTTTTATAAATATTATTATGTACTGTATTTTTGTTGATTTATTATTTTATTGTTACATTATTATTAATATATATTTGTTTATTACTATTATATGTATATTTATATAATATATATATATTTTTTTTTTGGGGGGGGGGGGGGATTACTGTAAGGCAATTTTATTTTCTTTCCTTGATGAATTTTTTGTCAATATGAGGTCATATAATGTGCATTTACTCCTGCCACTAACAGGCAGTTTTATTTAACAAAAGGACAATCCTTTCAGAGTTGTATGGTTAATATTTGATATATCTCTTCTTAACAGTGGTGTTCATCACAAAAAGAAAGATTGCAGTTCCAAAATAATCCTAAATAAAGTGCATCGAGCTCTGCATAGTGCACAGAGACTTCTTTTCCCTCGGCAAATTTTGGTGGCACATGGAACACCAAAGAAGGTTTGTCAGATGATCCTCATTGTAGTGTATTTGAATTTTTCCATGCACACCCACTCCCACCCATCCCACTTCCAATCACCACACTTTTTTCCTTCTCATCTAAGCTCTTCATGGATGAAAGGTCATACCTGTCTCATGCCCATCCATCTTTTGTCTCACAAACATACTGCCTATCTCTTCCCTTTTACTCTCATCTGTACCACATCCACGCACATTAAAAAACCCAAACCTCTTGTGCCTTTACTCTTTTTTTTTTTTTTTTTTTTTTTTTAGGAATGTCCCTTTTGGGGCTACAGGTAGCATGATTTCTAGTCCTATCCCCGTCCCATTTTTTGTTGCTTCGAACAAGTGAAGTGGGAAGACTTGTTGGCAGCATTCTTTTCCCCCACCACAGGGTTAGGTGAAAAAAGGAAATGAATATTCAGAGAAATGGTACAGGACAGTAACAAGGGGTGGGAGGACAGTTTAACAGAGGGACAGTCTCAGTGTAATAAAAGTGTCATAATTTTTCTATGAACAAAGATTTCCTCTATCACAGATAAAATGATGTGTGGCTCTAATGGATATATATATATATGTATATGCTGGGACATTGTGACAAGTTGATGAAGGTGGAAAAAGAAGTAACGGGTCTAGTTCTGAAGTTTTGAGTTTATTCCTGACCGGTTTCACTCTATGCTTCTGAAGAAGCATAGAGTGAAACAGGTCAGGAATAAACTCAAAAACTCAGAACTAGACCCATGACTTCTTTTTCCACCTTCATCATATATATATATATATATATATACTGTATATACATATATATATATATAAATATATATATGTATATATATATATATATATAATATATATATATATATATATGTATATATGCAAAATAACCACAGGAGAAAGGAAACTTGTAGACAGTAAGTACTTTCGTATATTACATCTTCAGACTAAATGACAGAGATACAGAGTTGGGTTTGAATATAGTATCAGGTGGCGACCATAGGGGGGGAAGGGGGGAGACAATACAATGTGAGGAGGGGGGATGACCTTACCCCTATCGACCTGACCAACACATAAGGGTCAATCTGGCGGAAAGATCGCGGTAACCATTTGGGTTATCAATTTATCACATTTAAAATGACCATAGCTTAAGTTTATATTTTTGTCAAACATGCCTGATATTAAGCAAGATTCTATTATATTTCTTTCTTGCAAGCTTTTTCCTTTAGCTAAAATTGTTGCCTTAGACCAATCAATATGATGGTTGTATAATGATTTATGTTGGAATAACGCATTGTTTTCCTGGGCAGATCTCACACTATATTTATGTTGGGAAATCCTTGTTTCCAAGTTTTTCCCAGTTTGTCCAATATAAAATTTATTACAATCTTGGCAAGGAATTTTATAGACCACACCGTTGTTGTTAGAAGGGCTGTTCTTAATTAAAGTTTTCTTAATGGTGTGGTCATATTTAAAGGCTACTTTGATATCCAATTTTTTGAGTAGGTTAACAATACTAAGGAAATTTTCATGAAAAGGAAGGACAAGTGTATTTAGTTGTTTATGGTTTCCTAGTTCTTGATTGCAAGCTTTGTGAAAGCGTTTCTTGGCGGTCTTGTGACATTGATTAAGAATATGAATAGGATATTTGAACTTTTCCCCAATATTCCGGAAAAGTTAAAATATCCTATATCCACTCTGCCCCTTACCTCTTCATCTATTCTTTTGCTGTATCCCCTCTTCCCTTCCATCATTCTCAATCAACATACCATTTGTGTATTACCACTTCTTCCTTGAAACATACTCATTCTTCTACTTTTATTTTTCTTTTATCTTTGAACTTCTATATTTCTTTCAGTTTTTCCTGGTATTATTTCTCCCTTTCCTTCTCATTGTTTCTTCACCCTCAGCACTTCTCTACCTACCTCCCTTTTCCTCTTCCTCCACTCTCAATTCCCCATGTACCAAAAAATGATCTGAAAACTCCCTGCTCTATCACTTGAAAACATTTATGTCCAGAACTCATCCAACCCTTCTTTTGGGTACCATTATGTAGTTCATCAATTCCCTCTCAGACACTCCTCTCCACCACCCTTTCTCTTATAGACTGAAGGTTGTTTCTCCTCCTGATCACTGTGTTTGCTGTTGTGAACTCCCTTTCTAAACACATCTTTAATCCCTCTCCTCTACGGTTCTTCCCTGACATCCCATACCTCTCTATGTATACATATTTTGACTCATCTCCTACTTTTCTATTGATATCCTGCAGCACTTATTTATATTCCTTCCAAAACTTTCTTCACATTCACTTAAACACTTCACTCTGTTGTGTCACTCTGTTGTGTCATAATACTCGCATTATAAAAAATAAAGTCACTGCTGTATCAATCGTTCTCTCTTTCACCCGTGAATTTTGATAACCATAGAAAATATGATGAAGCCAGTTTACAGAGTATGAGGGTCACACAGGTACAACTACAATAAATATAATCAAGACGCCGATATGGCAGCCTCGCGTACCCACTTGCTCCTCGTAGGCGTCATGAGGAGCAAGTGGGTACGCGATGATGCCGACGTCGGCGTCTTGATTATAATTATTGTAGTCGTACCTACGTAACCTCCATTCTCTCTAAACTGGCTTCATCATATTTTCTATGGTTATCAAAATTCACGAGTGAAAGAGAATGAACGATTGAGCACTGACTTTATTTTCTATAATGCTATTATTATGATGCAACATCGGGCAGCAAATGCTGCCAGACGTACGATGTGCCCCGGAGTGAAGGGGTTAAATTGATCTAGAAAGCCTCCCCTTCCTCTTCACATTTCATATTACCAGGAATGTATGCACTCTCAAAAACCCAAATCTCCCATCCTAACTTCAACACCCACATTATCCTCAAGACACTTCCCTCTACTCCACCACATACCAGTAGTGCCACTGCTGTACCACATGTGCATACATTTATTGACCTAATTAGTAGGGATCTGGTTGGAGTCCTCCAAGACCCTCATATGCTTTAATATTTCATAGGAAGAAAAAACAGAATAGAGGATCCCTAGTTGACACACTTCATCTTGTTTAGTTTCCTTTTATGACACGGTGGCAGAATTCTACCCCCCCCCCCCCCCAACAACATGGGACTTATGCTTACCTGTTTTCAAAACCTATCGAACCCCTTGCCTCCATCAGGAGTGCAGGCACTTGTTCTCTTAACTGGGCCCAAGATCTCTCTTTAAGAACTTCAACTATACTATCACTCTGGGCCAGAGAGATCTGTGGGAGGGGCTGAGGATCATTGCCAGCCACATTGGAGAAGCAGGTTTTCCACATAGTGAAACTGGAAGCTAAAATTGATTAACATTGCATTCATACATCTCTCCCTTGATTTTTTTCCCTTATATTTGATCTATTGATTGATTGATTGATTGATTTTTATTTATTTATTTTTTATTTTACCCAGGGCGGTGGGCAAGGTGCAGGGATGACCCGTCATCCAGGAGGTGCTCAGATGAGAGGGAGGGTGGAAGGGGTGTGGAGTGTATTTAGGGATGAAATGGGTGGGAGTGATTTTATGCCTTTCCCTTTTTGGCTACCTCCCTTGAAAGGGGGAAAAAGCCTTGGTATATGTATGTATGATGTATTTTATTTTATTTTATTTTATTTATTTATTTATTTTTTTTTAGGTAAAGAAGCCAAAGGGTAATGGTGGATGGGGAGACCAACGTGATCAAGCCCTCTGCCGTTCCTTCACTTTCATCTCAGGTCCTTCTTCACCATTTGCCACAAGCCAGATGCAGCCATTGGAATCCTCTAATAGTCTTAGTATTACAGTAAAAAAAAGGGTGTAATAGAAGAGACCCACAGATATTTTCTTCATAAAGCACCAATCTGGAAATGTTCACATATCCCTGTTCAGAAATATTTTATATTTCAAATATATACATATATATATATATATATATATGTGTGTGTATATGTATATATATATAATTTGCATGTATGCATGCATATATATATTATATATGTGTGTATATATATATATTAATATTTTTTAATTATTGTTTATATATATATATATAATATATATATATATATTTATTTATTTATTTATTTATTTATTTTATTTTATATATTTTTTCTCCTTCCAAGCTTTGAAATATTGTTTAGTAAATGTACTGCACAGACAAAATGTCACTTAATTGGTGGCATTCTTGTAGCAAATGGACTTGGTCTCAAGACTTTTAGAAAACATTGTTGAATTGTACTATGTGCATTGATAACTATGAAAGAATTCATCATTCTTTTCCAATTAAAATTGAATGACTTAAGGGGAAAGGTCACATGACAATTCAGCTAGAGTGGCAGGTAGTGGCTTGCCTTGTTCTAAGTGCTGTTGAATAAGCATCACACTTTTTCTCACCCTTGTGTGGACATATTCTTTTCTTGTGGGCATTCAAGTTAGTGCTGTTATTTTGGGATGTTAAAAATCTCTAATGTGCTGTCAGATATGTTCTTCATGGATGTACAGTATTGAACAGCGTTAGTTTGAAGTAGTAACTGTTTTTATGTCACTTTGGGTTGATGTAATACATGTGTTATATTAATGTTAAGAAGAGTTGCTGTGAAGGTTTTTGGATGCTGTATTGATTTGCTCAATAATTTGCATACTATTTTTATTGTATAAACATTATATGTCTGTTACATTAATGTCCTGAGTTCTAGTCAGTGTCATATGTCATTGTGTTATGGTACTATTACACTGTTTTTGGTATATGAGGACCAGATGCACTCATAGACTCCATTTAAGTAAAATAATGCCATGACATCTTAACCACTTCCATACGATGACATCTCCATAGGCGTCATGAGGCGTGAGGGGTATATGAGGATGCCGGTGTCAGCATCTTCATTATTTTGTAGTTGTAGCTGAGGGACCCCCCATATACTGTGAACTGGCCTGATTATATTTTCTGTGGTTATTAATATTCAGATTGAAAGAGAATGAGTAATACAGCTGTAACTTTATATTTTATAATGGGAGTATTTTGATGCATCATCATGCATCAGGCAGCTGATGATGCCCACAAGAATTTGACTTGTATTGAAGAGGTTAACCTTATCCATGAAGTGTGACTGGATGCCAAAAGTGTGTGTTTGTATGTATGTATGTAAATAACCATAAGCATTATGTAAATAAGGTCATGTCATATGCAACTACATAACACTTATTTCTAGGGCATGTTTCACATAAGAGCATGTACTGGTTTCCAGATGCAGCTGACCATGTTGATAGATGAGAAGAAAATCTCTTGTACAACCAAGAGAACTTGTGGAAGTTTGCCATATTTCAGATTTGTTAATAATTTTGGTGCATATTATTACTTTTGTAGTTACTGTAGCTGCTGCCAGGCAACTTTATTCAGCTGTGGGAGACCCCCACCACTGCAAAAGGATTAATATATCAGTCTATCTTGATCAACCCGTTCTCTGCATTTCATGACTTTAGTAGCTGTCCTAGCTGTTGCCAGGTGACTGACTGACTTCAGCTGAGGGAAACCTCACTATAGCAATCTGTTCTGTCTGTATACCATGGACTTCTTCCCCCTTATAAGGGAGGTAGCCAAGTCAAAAGCACATGCCCACTCCCATCCATCACACTTGCTCTCTCTTATCTTAGCTTCTTGTGGATTAAAGGTCATCCCTGTCTCCTGCCCATTCCCTACAAGACACAGTACATCAGTAGCAGGGCTACTTCACTTGCACAGTGACCACCCCCTTCACAGCAAAAGGGTTAAACACATCTAGAGCCAATCTGGATGAACTCTTGTGCTATATTTAATGTATTGTACCTGCTGCCAGGCAACTTTATTCAGATGAAAGAAACCCCCTATGGACCAAAAAGGTTACTAGAGACAACGTATGACATATCCCAATCACTCGACAACCCCAAAATTAGACAAGTAGACACTATAGATTTAGACTTTGACAAAGTCTTTGACAAAGTCCCTCAATAACAACTACTTGCAAAAATAGATTATTATGGCTTACAAGGACCATTTCACTAGATTAAGATGTTCTTGACTTCTGAACAGCACGTTGTGCTCGAGGGTAGCCAATCCTTATCTGTTCCTGTAACTTCTGGGGTTCCCTAGGACACGTCTTGGGACCTTCTCTTCCTTTCTTATATTGATGATTTCCCTTTATCACTTTCCTCAACTACTAAACTCTTTATGGATGATAGTATCTAGGCAGATAGATAACAGAGACAATTGTATTTGACTACAAGATGACCTACATTCCCATGAAGACTGGGAAGCAAAGTGATAAATGACATTTACACCTTATAAATGTCACCTCGTCAGATTCACCTGTACTAACCAACCCATTCAGTTTACCTTTACTCTACACAGCACAAATCTAAAGATAGTATCCAACCATAAATACTTGGGGATCCATATTTCAGTGGACATGAGGTGGTACACACCTGTGAGCAGCAGCAGGGCCACAGCCAACAGAACCCTGGGATTCCTGCACAGGAACCTCAGGAGATGCAACACAGACATAGAAATTCTTGCTTTCAAGACACTTGTTTGGCTAGATTTAAAGTATTGTGATACTGGGATCCACACACTAGCAATGATGTATACAAATTAGAGTCCACACAAAACAATGCAGCAAGATGGATCAGACATGATTACAGACACACTGCATTAATCACTAAGTTAAAAGAAGACATAAACTTGAATCACATGAAAGAAGAAGATGAATACACAGACAACAAATGATGAATAAAATCACACAATTTAGTTGACATAAACAATGAAATTTATTTACACTCAAATGCACAAACAACTTGAGGCAGTCATAACCTAAAATACCACACACATCAAGCAAGCACTAACATATTCAAGTACTGTATTCATTTTTCCCCTGCAGTATCCAAGAGTGGAATCCTCTCCCATTTTGCATAGTTAAGTCCCACTCTTGATACTTTTAGAAATAGAATCACCATCACTACATCTCTTTCCTCAATCCAAATCCCAGTCCTGACCCTAATTCTGATCCCACCCTTAATCCTTATCAGCACCCACAAATCATGTCACCTGTGACTGGGTTTCTTTAAAGAAAGAAAGAATATATGAAACTATCCCAATTCACCATGACCAGTGATACCTGCAAGTGGTCCTCCAAGATGGACATGAAAGAGAATTGTCTCGTGAAAGGCCATCTTTAAAACTCGTCATTGTCAACACACTCGCCTCGCCTCCATCTGGAGTTGTAGCTTTATTGGGCTGACTCTTGTCTCTGGATCAGGACCAAGATCTTTAAACTTTTGAGAGAATTTCTTCCACCTTTTAACATAAGGATTGATGACAGCTGGCGATTGCTCTCCTGTTACAATTATAAGCTGATGACGGAAACTGTCGCACAAAAATAAAACCCAAAAAGTAATCCAAAGTTTCTTCTCAGAAAGATCTTTGAGAGATCTATAGGACCATTGCCAGCCATTGTAAGGCTGCAGGGTTCCAGATAATGAAACTTAAGGGCAATGATTATTATTATATCTCACTTAAACATTTTGTTCCATTTTATAATTAAAGTATTCTAGCTGCTGCCAGGTGGCTATTCTGCTGAGGGAAACATTCTCTTCAATGAAAGAGTAAAATACAACTTAAGCCCATCTTTAACCCTTCTATTTTATTTGATATATTTTTATTTTGTTGATTTTTTTTATTACTATAAGCAACCTTTTTCTGTTGAGTAACCCCCACCCCTTTATTCACCTCCCATGAATGGATTAAACTCATCTGAAGCCTATGTTGATTATCACCTTTGCTGACATGACTAGCTACTTCCAGTGAAAAAGGTTAAAAACATCTCAGGCCATCCGTGATTAATCCATTTGTTGTATTGTGTGACTAATGTTTATTGTAGTGGCTTCCAGGTGACTTAAATTGAAGGAACCCCCCCCTTCTTCAGTGAAAGGTGGTAAACACCTTAAGACTATTTAGATCAGTTCTTTTGTTATGTTTTGTCATGTTAGTTTGTATTCTAACTGATGCAAGTGATTTTAATTATTTGGGCTTCTGCTGCAAAAGGGGGAAGATGCCTGTTGATTATCTTAACCCTTTTGCTGTATTCTATAAATATTCTTTATTCAGGTTACTGTCAAGCAGCTTTACTCAGTTTGGTGTGTGGTGAAGGGAAGGGAGCTCTTCATGGTTAATGAGACATCATCTGGTCAACTGTGTTATTGTACAATATGTCATGCATGGTACATACTGTATTGGAGAAGGCAGTATTTGATGCTGAATGTATTGCATGTGGGTTTAAAGGGTAGATTAGAGTACTTGTGTGTGCTAGGGTGGTTTGTGGATATATTTGTTACACAATTTAAGCTTCTTTTTTATGAGAAACATGATAACACTTGCATCATTTTCTGTCATGTTACAGTAACATTAGCTTACCTGTAAATTATATGGACCTACTCATTTTATGAGCCACATTTTTCTTTGGGATACTCAAAGTAACATCACATGATTTACAGTGGAAGGCTTCTTTTTCTTTATTAGTAGCATATTGAAAACATTTTGGGCAATTCCTTTGCCTATATGAGGTCACAAGTTTATGTACAATTTATACTATATAATTTAGGGGGCTGGGCAGAAGCTGCATCTTATATGATGTAGTGTGATAGTAAATGTTAAATTTTTTAAAATTTTATAGGGAAAAATCAGAAAATATATTATTTCACTACTGGTAGCCAAAATGTACTTGATTTTGTGTTCTGTGATGATTTGCTGTATTTATACAGTATTGAATAATTGTGATAATTTTGTGGAAACCGTTAGATGCTTTATTTATTTTTATTATATGTATATGTACAAATATACTTAAGTGAATCACTATAATTTGTTTTGGCTGGACTTAGTATTCATTTGTAGAAGTGCAAGTAGTAAGGCTTCATCTCATTTCAGTTGATGATGATAAGGCACTGCAGTAAACTAAAAATTTTCAGTAAACATTGGTTCTTTCACAAAATTAGTTTTAGTGTTGCTTTCAAATGGAAAATAAGGTCAGAGAATATAAACAAGGATGATCAAATATTTAAATTGGTAATTATATTTCTTTTCTGGTAATCGGTTCAGAATGAGGCTTAAAAATTTTTGCAAACCAAGAGCCATCCAAAGTTGAGCCTTTTCTATAATTTTTCACGTTTCTGCCTCTGATGCCTGTACTCTTGGTCTGAGCAGTGTCCAAGTGGAATCCACAGGAGCACTGGTGGCCTTTGACCTGTGGGTGAGATGGTGGCCCAATCGGAGCAGGTGACCAAATTGACACCAAAAAATCCCAAAGGGGCCCACAAACTACAGGTCACCGATTTGGCCCAAACTTACCGTAGAGGGAGAGAGTTGGTCACAGTGCACCATGAGGTAGACGCGAGGTGCCTGTGCCCAATGGTGACCATCCAAATTTGAGCCTTTCTCCAATTTTTCACATTTCCATTTCTGACACCCATACTGTTGGCCTGAGTGATGTTCAAGTGGAATCCACAGGAGCCCTGGCAGCCCTCAACCTGTGGGTGAGATGGTGGCCCAGTCAGAGCAGGTGACCAAAATGATACAAAAAAAACACAAAAAATCCCAAAGGATTTTGGCCAAAATCAGGAAGTCATCAATTTGGCCCAAACTTACCCCAGAGGGAGAGAGTCAGGCACAGTGTACCATGAGGAAGATGCAAGGAGCCTGGGACCAAGGGCCAGCACATGGCAACCATCCAAATTTGAGTCTTTTCTACTGTTTTTCACCATTCTACCTCTGATGCATACTGTTGGCCTGAATGGTGTCCAAATGGAATTCAGAGGAGCCCTGGCAGCCCTTGACCTGTAGGTTGGGTGAGATGGTGGAGCACATGACCAAAATGACCCCCAAAAGAATGAATAGTGAAGGTTTAAGAAAAAAAAATCTTGTCGGAGATGTACTTGAAAAGACTAGATGTGTCATACTTCTTGTCTGGTGAGAAGATCACATCACTTCATGGAAGGTATGCTAAAAACAGAAGCTGCAAAAGGTAAGGGAATTTACATCTAAGATTCAGGAGAATGATTTGGATGTAACAGATCTGATTGATAACATGTTTAGGTTAGGATGATACAAGAGGAATGGCATGTGTCCAATGAAAATAAAAGTCGCAAGCTGTAGCAGATGAAGTAATCAGCAAATCTTGGAAGTTAGCATGGGGGAGAAGTTAAAAAAAAACGCCAACCACTCTGCCTGTTGGTTCACTTCACACCCTAGCATTAAGATCTCCCAATACCACTACATTGACATTTCTCCCCAAACCCTCTATGCACTCATTTAAATCTATCCAAAAAGCCTTTCCTCAACACACTTCTCGCTACCAGGCCCATATGCACTTACAGAAACCCATATCACCCCAGTTTCACCTTCATCCACGTGAATTCTAAAGAAACTTTCCACTCCACCACACATTTACTCTTCACTTACTATTATAGCCACCCCTTCTCTCCCTCATCCTCTCTTCACTCCAGACACCATCCCAGCTACACTCCCTTTCAACTTAGTTTCACACAATGCCAACACATATTTCTTCTCACAAACATACTGCCTATCTCTTCACTCTTACTCTCATCTGTACCACATCCACACACACTAAAAAGCCCAAACCTTAGCTTTTTTTTTTACTCAAGTGGGAACACTTGGCATTATTTTTCCCCCACCACAGGTTTGGCAAAAAAGGGAAATGAATATTCAGAGAAGTGGTACAGGGTAGTTTCTAGAGTGAGAGAAGAGCATAAAGGTATAATAAAGTATCATTTCCCTATGAATAGAGATTTCCTCTGTCACAGACAAAATGCATTGAGGCTCTGGTCCATAGGGGCACCCGATATAGACCCCAAAGTATCAGCTGCATGCTACTGAGCTGCTTTTAACCCACAATAAGATGCAGCCAATACCCCAGACCAAACTCCCCAATTTTTTTTATCTACAGTTGCAGAACAGTAGATTCACCTGGAGAAGACAAAATGGGTGGAGGGATAATGAGTGTTGTGAGAAGTGACATAAAGGTGGAAGAAACAAATCTGAGTGAAGGGAAGGCTGAAGCAGTTCACCTGAAATTTAGAACTAATAGGCAGAGTAGAAGAGACTTCATGATGACATACCCCACCACCCCAACCCAAGAAGACAAGGGGTTGGAATGAAGCTGAATACTGAGAGAAATGTTACATACAACTCTCCTAAAGAAAACTATTGAATACAGTAACAAATTCAACCTTATTGGAGATCTTAATTGCAGCAAGGTCAACCGGGAGGAATGGGAAGTGACAGGCAAATTCCTGGAGAAATACAAAACTCTATTAAGTAAAGCAATGATTCAGTGGGTAAAGGAAGTGACTCGTGTGAGAGATATTCCTACAAGATTAAATCTGCTACTAATCAAAGAACCAAACATTATCAGCTCCTTGAACTACCTTTGCACCATAGGAGAAAGTGGCCATGTAACAACTGAATTTTGGCTGGAGGATACGGAAATAGAGCCAGGGAATGAATTACAAAGGTAAGGGAGACGCCATTTTGGGAAGGCAGATTATTTAGGGTTAAGAACATAAGAATGGAGGAGACTGGAAGAGACCATAAGGCCTACACTAGGCAGTTCCATGTCCCATACCACTTATCATCCCAATCAATAAAGTTATCTCTCAAAACAACCTATTGTTTCAGCACTCGCTACATGATTACAAAGTCTGTTCCATTCATTAACCACTCTTGGTAAACCAGTTCTTGCCAATTTCCTTCATAAACCTAAATTTTAAGGAATTCCTTGAAGCAGACTGGGGGGAATTCATGGATATAATGAGGAAATGGGAAATCTTTCTTGACATTTACAACCTAGTGGAAGGAAGAAGCAGAAACACATTGGTTCAACAAAAGGTGTGAGATTAAAAAAAAAAAAAAAGAGGGACAGGGCTTGGTGAAAATGGAGGGAGAGAAGCAGTAAAAGAATAGTTCACAAGCTACAAATGACTAAACAAGAATCTGCAGGGAGGAAGAAAGTGATTTTGAAAGATTGTAGATAAATGTAAATATGACCTGAAACCGTTTTTCAGGTTTATCAATGGTAAAGTGAGACAGGGAAGTAATTAGGCTAATAGAGGGTGGTGTGGTCTTTGGGGAGGCCTAAGCTCAGGGAGAAATAATGAATGTTTCCAATCTGTCTTCCGTGTTTTTTTTTTGTTTTTTTTTTTTTTTTGTTTTTTTTTTAAGGGAAAAGTAATGGCAACAAGAATTTGGGGTTAGAAGATAAAAATGTGGAAGTGAGGGAAGTGGTCCATCTTTTAGGATAATAAGTTATGAGAAAAGTTTAAGGCCCTCAGATCTTAAAATGGATACAGTACTTAAGAATGTAAGGAACAACTGGGGGACAAGATTTACAGTCTTTTTGTATGTTAAAAGAAGGCATAGTGCTGCTTCATTGGAAGAAAGTTATCACCACTATTATATACCAGTATCACTAGCATCATAATTACAGTAATCAAATTGTGTGAAAAAATTGATGGACCAAATATTTTGGAGGGAAACATTCAGATCTGGAAAGTCATGTATGTTGAACCTTTTAAGCTTTTATTCAAAGTGATTGATGTACTGCAAGAGAGAGAAAGGTGGAGGGACTGTGTACCTTGACCAAGAGAAGGCTTTTGATAAAGTACCTTGCTGTTGACTTGTTTGGAAATTGGAGCATATTGAAAGATTAAGAGGCGAGCTACTTGAATGGATAAAAGAATTTTTTGAAGGGGAAATATATGAGGGCATTAGTAAAGAATGAGATGTCAAGATCTGGAGCAGTAATTAATGTTGTTATTGTTGTTGTTCCCTAGACTATCCCATCTCCCCAAGGAATGCCAAGGCCGGAACAGGGTTTTCCCACAAATCCTTTATGGAGTGTATGTTGTGTTGTTTGTGTGCATGATTGTGTATAATGCAGTCATCCAGTCTCTTCTGATAGCTTAGAAAGGCTGGGTGGTGGCTGCATCGCAGTCTGGCCAGGTGGACTCAGTCCTTTCGTGGGAGAGAGGATTCAG
Organism: Oratosquilla oratoria; assembly: GCF_046742065.1. NCBI lineage: Eukaryota > Metazoa > Arthropoda > Malacostraca > Stomatopoda > Squillidae > Oratosquilla > Oratosquilla oratoria. The sequence goes on along the minus strand of NC_134794.1, from coordinate 59,427,528 downwards.
AGGGATGGATATCAGGGGGTTTGGCATGCAGCAATGTGTTGTCTTTTAGTGTGTTAATGGAGCAGTGAGTGATGTGATTATAAATATGTTTCCGGAGGCTGGTATTCAGTGGTTTTGGAGGAAGAGAAGAGAGTATGTGAGTGATATAGATATTTGGGTGTTTTTTTTATGGTGTGTGTGGGTGTTCTGCTATGTAGTGTAGTGGGTGTGCTGTTTTTGTGGAGGCTGCAGCAAGTGTTTGTGTGCCTCTCATGTCAAGGTGATCTTTGACTTTGAGGACTTTTGTTTCATAGTGTAGGTGGTCTGTAGGTGTTGGATATGTGCAGCCTGTAATGCACCAATAATGTTTTTTATCTATGTAACTGACATGATGGAAGGTACAACAAGCTATACCAAAATGTTTGCAAATGATGCCAAAATCATTAGAAAAGGGAAAAACAAGGACTGTAGTCTGTTGCAAGAAGATCTAGACACTATATTTGTATGGAGCCGAGAGTGGGAAATGAATTTCAATAGCAAAAAAGGCCAAGTAGAGTAAATGGTCAATAGCTGCAAAAGACCAATTTTAAAGTATTTCTTTGGAAGTGAACCAATTTCAAAAGCAAAAAATTTGGGAATGTTGATAAAAGACAAACTTTCACTTCCCGCGTGTAGAGCGCGTTCCTGATAAGCCACAGGTAGGGCCTGAGTAGCCTGCTTTTCCCCAGGTTGGGTTTGAGATTCCGTAGAGTTGAGTCAGTGGCGGTGCGATGAGGGCTCTGATTAAGAGTTGGGTTGGGCCTCTGCTAAGCCAGTGAGCAAGTGTGCGTGTGCCTCTTTTCTTCCAAGCACTACTCTGAAAACAGAGAATTACGTGACTTGGGAAACGTGTGTATTTATCTTGGTGTAAACCCGTCTGCCGACATCAACGAAGAGGTCGGCCTGTGCCAGACCGGCAGAAGCAAAGGAGATATATCTCCTCGCCACCACCGGCCGGCGAAGATTCCTGGGCATTTGTCGAGAGAGCTGGAGTGGAGAGACGTCCGACCTCTTCCAACCATACATGTTGGTACAACCATATTCAAAGACTCAAGAAGATCATGAATATGAGATGATGAAAGCCATAAACTAATTGAGATGTGAAAAACCATGAGCGGTATGTACTAGTCATATTCAATTTTGACTAATGAGATTGATAGGGGAGGAAGGAGGGAGCAAGATGCTGTGTTTCCCTCCACTTGTCCAGTATCAAAAGATAATCATATAAACCTTTCATTTTCTCTTTTATGTGTCACTTTATGGGATATGTGGAAGCACAGTCATATTTATGACTATTTTATATCACAGACGACATGTTAAATTTTACAACCAGCCTCATGATGACTGGACACAGTAATAATAAGTAAAATGCTGTATAAACATTAAAATTATATTCCTTATCTTATACTCGCTATAATTACTTTATGGAAAATTTTGAAGTAGGTGAACAAGGACTGCTTCATCCCTAGATTTACATGAAATTCGTGTAACTCATATAGTCACTGAACTAAGTGAAGAAATAGAAATATATTTTAAGGAAGCTTGAGGTTTCACCCAGCTCAGTGGGGTAAAAGTGAGCAGGGCTGCCAACTGAAAATGCAGGATCGACTGAGATTCTTTGAGTGAATTGCCTATAATAGGAAAAATATACAAAATAATTGAATGCTTACTCAAAGGAAAATTACCAGAAGACTGGAAAAATGCCAATATACAAAGGGGAAATAAGGAAGACCCAACAAATTATAGACTGGTGTCCCTCATGAATACAATAGTAAAAATTTGTGAATCATCAAAAATAGATAGACAAAATATCTGGAGGAGAATAACATACTGAACCTGAGGCAATTTGGATTCAGACAGGGAAGATCATGTACAACTAATTTGATCTGTTTCTATTCAAGATAAATATATTGCAAGAAAGGGATGGCTGGGCAGACTGTGCCTTCTTGGACTTACAAAAAGCATTTGATAAGGTACCACACAGAAAATTGCTAAATAAATTGGAAACAATAGGAGGCATACATGGAAGACTATTGAATTGGATAGAGGATTTCCTATATGGAAGAAAAATGAGAGTAGTGCTCAGGGACAAATATTCAAAATGTGAAGAAATGAGTAGTGGCATCCCACAGGGGTTAGTGCTAACTCTGATAATGTTTGCTATATATGTAAATGACATGGACAAAAGTATTGAGTGTTACATGAACTTCTTTGTGAATGATGCAAAGTTATTAAAGAAAATAAGTTCCAAAAGACTGAGTCATTAGTGATCTGAATAAAGTCTCAAGAATGGAATAAGAAATGGGAAGTAGATTTCAACATAAAAAATGCAGTATAATTGAATTTGGGAAAAGCAAGAATAGAATATCAGGACAATGTAGAATTGATGAAAAAGAAGAGAGTAAATTCTGAAAAGGACCTAGGAGTAATCATCACCAAAGACATTTCTCCAGACAAACATTAAATAAAATAGTTGGAGAAACATACAATTTGTTGAGATCAATAAAGGTGGCTTTTAAATACGTGGATAAGGAAATTATAAAAAGATATATATATATTACTAAAACTGATAAGGACAAAACTGGAATATGCAGTGCTTATATGGTCACCCACTACAAAAAAGAATATAAGAAAATTAAAAAGAGTACAAAGAGCAACAACAAAGATGGCCCCAACACTTTCAAACTTAACATATGAACAAAGATTGGCCAAACTGGAATTGCCAACCCTGGAACAAAGAAGAGAATGAGGGGACCTACTAGCCATGTACAGGATTATGAAAGGCAAGGAACTCCTTGATAGAGAGGACTTATTAAATTGGACAGAGGAAAAACAAGAGGACATACACAGAAACTCAAAAAGGACTGCTACAGAAGAGACCTGAAAAAGAATAGCTTCCCACACAGAGTGATAGATATATGGAACAAACTGTACAAAAAAAAATAGTGTGTGCAAACACCATTCAAGAATTTATTAATAAACTTGATCTTACGAGATACAAAAATATATCACCACGGGCATAGCTCCTCTTCCCGTAAAATGCAACTAGGTAAATACAGTACCCTGTTCACAACTGTCTTCCTATGGGTCAAGTTTGGGACAAATCAGCTGACTTTCTGATTTTGATCAAAACCTCAAGGTTACTTGAATCACAGGTCCAGGGCTACCAGCCCTCTTACAGATTTCACTTGGAAACCATTCAGGCCAAAGGTAAAGGCACCAGGAGCAGAAAAGCAAAAATCATTGCACGGCCTCAACTTTGGGCTTCACGTGCACACCCTTGGGCCCAGGTTCCTCACATGTACCTTGCAGTACCCTGTGCACAAATCTCTCCCTATGGGCCAAATCGGCAACATGAAAAATTTTTGTGTCATTTTGTTCACTGATTGAGCCACCATCCACAGGTTGGGGCCATGAGGCCTCCTGGATTGGAGTTGGACACTACTCAGGCCAAATGTGCAGGCAATAGAGGTGGGAATCTTAAATGTAAAAAAGCCTCAAATTTGGCTGGGCTCCATGCAGGCACCCATGGGTCCAGGTTCATCACATGTATCTCACAGTGCCCTCTGGGGCAAGTTTAGGCCAAATTAGTGACCTGATGATTTTGGTTACTGCACTGCCATCATCTCACCTGCAGGTTGAGGGTCACAAGGCTTGTAGATTGGACTTGGACACTACTAAGGCCAGTGGTACAAGTGCCAGAGGTGGAAATCTGAAATGCAAAAACAAACTCAACCAACATACATGCCTTTCAGTCCAGTTTCCTCAAATGTACCTCACAGTGCCCTTGCACTATTTTCCTTGTGGGGCAAGTTTGGGCCAAAACAGCCTGAAAGGTGTCCAAGTGAAATCCATGTGAAAAAAGGTAGAGTAAGTACAGTTGAAGTTGCTAGAGAGATGTACTTCTGTTTAAAGTGAGGGGGTTGACAGGTTTGTTCCGAAGAATACAAACTCTTCGGTACTCCTTACCCAAGGATACGCGGCGCGTTTCTACCGCTAACACTGTGTGTGCTTGAAAACACCTCACTCCGAGGGTCTGGGCAACCATTATCCTCAGTAAGGGGCCCTCCTGGGGCAAGGGGGGCCCCCCCTCCCCCCGCAAGGGTAGGAGGGTAGAAGCTCCATTGTCTAAGCGGTAGCGATCGAGTCAACATCTCTCACAGTCCGGCTAACACTGAAGTCCAGTTCGGGGACCGTTTCCCCGCTCCCGTGCTTGTATCAGGAAATTAATTTCCTGCGCCAATCCCGCATCGTTCGATTATCTCGAACGCAATCGGCATCGGCCTTCTACACCCTTCCAACGGCGTCTTTTGTGTGGAACGTCCTGCATCGCCGCCTTCCCCCTGCTTGGATCGTTCGATTATCTCGAACGCAATCGGCATCGGCCTTCTACACCCTTCCAACGGCGTCCTTTGTGTGGAACGTCCTGCATCGCCGCCTTCCCCCTGCTTGGAAGCGCTTGAGACCCCTGTCCTCCCTTTATCCCTCTCTTTAATCTCCACCGGGTATTCTCCGCTTCTCTGTAAGTATGGAATCTGGTCCTAGTGTTGTTGTTCGCGATAGCATGTGTGCCTTCGCCCGTGGTGAATTTCGCTGCCGGGCTCTTCTCCCACCGACAACTGTGGACCCACACTCTTGGTGTATCCATTGTCGGAATCTGGAATGTTCCCCTTCATCCCCGTGTACTACGTGCGCTCAATGGGGTGATAAGCAGTGGTCCGCGTATTTTCATGCTCACCGGAAGGTGCAGCCACGGGTCCAAATACGCGGGCGAGGCAAATGGCTTCCCCCCTCACCCGACACAAAGAGAAGGCATGCTACGTCGGCGGAGGACGCGGGCAGTTGTCTCCCCCCTCCTAAGCGTAGTAAACGGAAAGGTTGTACAATAGCCGCCCCGAGTCAGTCTCAGGCTAAATTGTCTCCTGTTCCTGCCAAAAGGGGGGCTAGTTTCGACGGGCACGCGCTTTTAGCCCCCGCGAACTACCCCTCGGGTACGAGCTTTTTCCCGGTTGCGTCCGCTGGCTCCGCGATGCTACCCGGCAGCTCCACCCCCCCACGGACAAAGGAACCGAGTTCGGAGATTCGGAGCGCGTCAGCCTCTTCTCCTTCTCGGGTGACCCCCAGTCCCACCCCTTCCACCTCTCGTCAGACGAGCCGGGTCATCACCGGAACCCTTTCTATGCCCGGTGGGCAGGAAGCCCGAGGTGTACCCACACGCGCGTTCGTCGTAGGTGACTCAGCTTCGTCCGGAGGAGGCAGTCTCCCCCTGGCGTCTCCCGGACCATCCGCACCCAGGCGGGACCCTCCAAGAGGACATTCCCCGGACCTCCTCCCCACTCTCTGTTCACTCGTCACTACGTTGAAGGAACAGATGGAGGCCCAACGGGAATTTTTCCGCGCTTCTCAAGCGCGGTTCGTGCACCGCACGGGAGCTCGTGAGGAGTCTCCGCCCCCAAGGGCCCCCCTCGACCAGCTTCCACTTGCTCAGCCCCCCCCTGAACCCATCAGTGACGAGGATGGTAGCGTGCGGTTCCTCTCTGCCCGTGCCGACCCCTCCTACGCCGACGACGATGTCCACAGCGCCGTAGGGGGGGGGGGGTCACGCTCCCTTTCCCCTCCCGTTTCCCAGTCGGAATCCTCGATGGTGGTCCCACCTTCCTTCTCGGACGTCCTCGCGAGGGTTCGGAGGGCGAATCGACTGGGCCCCCCGAAAGAAGAGGAAGCCACATTCGAGTCTGACATCTTCATGACGGCCAACTCTCACAAAGCCCAGCCTACTCCCCTCCACCTTCCATGGAGTACGCAGACGGCGAGAGCCATGGCCCAGGCCTCCGACGCTCTCGCAACAAGGACGACCGAGAAGGCGCGTTGGCATCCGGTCCCATTGGAACACCAGAAGCGCTTCTACACCCCATCGGGGTCAACCCTCAGAGCAGCCTCGATCCCGGCGAGGTTACCAGAGCTGGTTAAGGCGGACGCCGAGTCGCTGCGCAGACGAAACGTCCTCCTCTCCGGCAGGGAAGTCAGCGACCACATTCATTCACTGGCTCTGTCCCTGGCGGTGAACTCCTGGCTAGAACGCCTCCTTGCCTCAGGCTTCCTGTCTCTCAACGTCCTGGGCCAACTTCGAGTCCCGCAGGAGAGACACCATCCTCGGGGACCCCAGTGACCCCCTCCTCAGGGAGATTTATGCTCCTTTGAGGAGGGCCCCCCTGCTCACCCACACGCTGATTCCCCCGGATGTGGTGGACTCGGCAATCACTAGCACCAACCAGTTGCTACACAACAGAGCCATCGAGAGAACAGCCGTCTCTAGCTCGAGGCCAAGGACCACCCCCCCATCGACCCCTCGGTCCTTTCAGACGCAGAGGCAGCCTTTTCGTCTCCCTAAGCGGGAAGACGGGCCCCCTCCCCATTCGAAGTCCAAAGCCCAGACAGGAAAGCCCCGCCCCTTCCCCAATAGAGAACAGGGGCGCAAACATCAAAGAGGCTCTGGACCCCAACGCAGGAAATTCTAGGAACTCGCCTGCCCTCCCGCACAGGATAGGAGGTTGCCTCTCTCTCTACTGGAGAGAATGGGAGGCTGCCGGGGCGGAGGACTGGACCATCCAGGTTATCAAGGCAGGCTATCGTCTTCCTTTTCACACCATCCCCAGCCTCTCCCCCTATCCCATCCAAGTCAGCAACTACCATCCGGACTCGGATCGCGGGCGGGCCCTAGTGGAGGAAATCTCCACTCTGCTCCAGAAAGGAGCACTCGAGGAAGTCTCAACTCCGGACCCGGGGTTCTACTCGAGGCTATTCCTAGTACCAAAGGCTACAGGGGGGTGGAGACCTGTCATCGATCTGTCTCCTCTCAACAAGTTCCTTTCCCTGACGAAGTTCCGGATGGACACCCCAGAGGCCGTGAGGGCGTCTATCAGGGAAGGGGACTTCATGGTGTCCCTGGACCTCCAGGACGCCTATTTCCAAATACCTGTCCATCCCTCATCCCGAAAATTCCTCCGCTTCGTCCACAAGGGCACCACTTTTCAATTCACCTGCCTATGCTTCGGCCTCTCCACAGCACCCCAAGTCTTCACCAGAGTGTTCAAACTCGTCTCAGCGTGGTCCCACTCCAGAGGGATTCGCCTACTCCGTTACCTGGACGATTGGCTGATCCTGGCACACTCCGCCCAGCTATGCCGCGACCACCTGGGGACGGTCCTAGCTTTCATCCGCAAACTGGGCTCCACGGTCAACCGGACGAAGTCAGATTTCATTCCAAGACAGAGAGTCACGTACCTGGGTATGGTTCTGGACTCTTCCCTCATGCAGGCATTCCCAGTAGAGAAGCGAATCCAGAATCTCTCTTCCCTCGTCGTGCAGGCACTATCGACCGGGTTCCTCACGGCCAAACAGTGCCAAGTCCTCCTGGGCCACATGGCCTCCGTCGAGAGGTTACCCAGGAGCAGACTGAGAATGCGACCCCTACAGTGGCTCCTCAAGTCCCAGTGGTCCCCGCTAAGGGGAAACACCCGTCAACACATCACCCTTACCGGAGAGGTCAAGCATTCTCTTCTCTGATGGAAGGACCCGTGCAACCTGCTCGTGGGGATGCCCCTCGGCCCATCTCCCCCCGAAGTCCTCCTCTTCTCCGATGCCTCCAAGGAGGGCTGGGGGGCCCACCTCAACGACGATCACGTCAGCGGTTCCTGGTCCACGGTCGAGCGGACAGCCCATATCAACTGGCTAGAATTGAAAGCGGTACTGCTGGCTCTCCGTCACTTCTCGGGTCAAATCTCGGGGAAAGTTGTGGGCATCATGTCGGACAATTCCTCGGTAGTAGCCTACCTGAACAAGCAGGGGGGCACAGTCTCCCAGGACCTCTGCCATCTCACTATGGAGATCCTCCTATTAGCCGAGAACCTCCAAGTGACACTCAGAGCTCGCTACATCCCAGGGAAAAAGAATGTCTGGGCGGACCACCTCAGCAGAAGGAGTCAGGTAATCAGCACGGAGTGGTCCCTCCATCCGGAAGTGGCGACCTTCCTCATCAACAAATGGGGCTCCCCTCTGGTGGACCTTTTCGCCACCAGATGGAACCACCAGCTCCCGGTGTATTTCAGCCCTCTCCCGGATCCGCTGGCAGCGGGAGAGGATGCTCTTCTGCAAAGCTGGGACAACCTCGACACCTACGCTTTCCCACCGTTTCCCTTGCTCCAAAAGGTGCTCCAGAGAGTACGAACCGCATCCAACCTTCGGATGACTTTGATCGCTCCCTGGTGGCCGGAAGCCCCATGGTTTCCAGACGCCCTCGAGCTAGCAGTGGAGGAGCCCCTGGCCCTTCAGGGAAGACCCGACCTTCTACATCAACCAGTCAACGGGGCCTGGTACAAGAACCCGTCAGCCCTGGCACTTCACGCGTTCAGACTATGGTCCGGATCCTCCTAGAGAAGGGTTTCCCCAAAGAAGTGGCAGAAGACATGTCCTCCCCTATTCGCTCTTCCTCAGCTGCCCTTTATCAAGGGAAGTGGAATGCTTTTGCAGAATGGTGCCACTCCCGAGCAATAGCCCCAGAGCAAGCCACCATTCCTCTGATTGCCTCCTTCTTCCACTTCCTCCGGAAGTCCAAGAAGATCTCCCTCTCGGCAGTGCAGGGCTATAGGGCAGCTCTTAATCAGGTGTTTTCTCTGAAGGGCATGGATCTAGCCCTGTCTCCAGAAATTTCCATGCTCTTCAGACATTTCAGAAAATCATGCCCCCCCAGGGAGATCACTTCTCCTCCATGGGATGTGGCATTAGTCCTCAACGCTCTGCGGGGCCCCCCTTACGAACCCCTCCGAGATGCTAATTTCAAGGACCTCACCTTGAAGACAGTCTTTCTCTTGGCCCTGGCGTCTTCCAAGAGGGTCGGGGAGTTGCATGCCATCTCTTATCGAGTCGCCCACTCGAAAGGATGGCAAGAGGTCTCCTTCACTTTTCTGCCCCAATTCGTTGCCAAAAACCAGGATCCGGCCAAAGCCGACCCTAGATTCTGGTCCTTTAGTATTCCTTCCTTGGACGACTTTGTAGGGGGCGAACATGCAGAAATGGTCCTATGCCCGGTACGTGCTATCCGGACCTACCTCAAGAGGACGAAGCATCTTAGACCAGACTTGCCAAGACTGTTCCTCTCTACCAGGGGTACACCCAAGCCCGTCACTAAGACTTCCATTTCTTACTGGATCAAGGAAGTCATCCGCAGGGCCTACGCCTCGAGCCCCACGGATTACCCTGGAGCAAAAGCTCATGACCTCAGGGCAATAGGACCCTCCCTAGTCTTCCGAAAGAATCGGTCAGTCAACCAGGTCCTTCAAGCAGGTATATGGAAGTCCCAGACTACGTTCACTTCCTTTTACCTCAAAGATGTCATGTGGGAATCCTTAGGGACCTTCTCTCTAGGCCCCATAGTGGCTGCCCAAGAAGTCCTGAGATAACATACCCCGTACCAATGGCACACAGCCAACCCTGAACCCTCATCCAAGTTCTGGATCGGCAACCACGGGGATACCTATCTCAAGTCCTTCTCATACTCCTACATTCCCTTACCTCACCGAGGGCTCTCAAGCATTCCAAGGGAATCAGTTCGAGCCCTACAAGGGGTACAAAGTGAGTATGCCCTGTCTGTCTCCACTCTGGGAACAGATCCAGGTGCCCTTCACAGTTTCGGGGAATGTATAAGGGTCTGGTCAACGTAGATCTTAGCACTCTACATTTTCTCCTTACGAGGGTTTCCCAGGCTAGACAAATACTTCCTTCCCCCCTAAGTCCAAGTCTCCTTGGGTAAGGAGTACCGAAGAGTTTGTATTCTTCGGAACAAATGTAATTTTCGCAGGAAAATTAATTTTTCCCTGATACAAACCTGAGGTACTCCTTACCTCTAATGGCCCTCCTCATCCACCCCGCTAGTAGTTCCTTCTCCCTGGCCTGTCAACCCTCGTGACTAATTTCATACCTGGCTCAGACAATGGAGCTTCTACCCTCCTACCCTTGCGGGGGGAGGGGGGCCCCCCTTGCCCCAGGAGGGCCCCTTACTGAGGATAATGGTTGCCCAGACCCTCGGAGTGAGGTGTTTTCAAGCACACACAGTGTTAGCGGTAGAAACGCGCCGCGTATCCTTGGGTAAGGAGTACCTCAGGTTTGTATCAGGGAAAAATTAATTTTCCTGCGAAAATTACATTTTTGAAAATGGGCAGCTTCACTATATATCTGAGGACCACATGAGGCAGATACACATCATTGGACCCTTAAGCTGTGCTTTCACAGATTGGTTACAAAATAGGACGAGGGAGTCATATGAGAGGTACAAAGAAAAGAAAAGAGAAGTAAAGGTAAAGGTTGCAAAGAGGAGAGCAGATGTGAAATGGGGTAAGAGTATGACAAAATTTTGAAAGTAGTAAATAGATGTTTTGGAAAGAAATTAAGAGAGGAAGAGGAGGCGAATCAAGTAGAGAAGAAAAGGTAAAAGGTGCAGATGGAGAGATGATAATGGAAGAGAAGGCAGTAAGGGGAAGATGGGCAGAATATTTTAGGGAGTTGCTAAATGTCAAGGAGGATAGGGAGGGAAAGATAGTTGCAGTGGGAAATGCTAAGAAAATGACCGTGATGAGTGAGGAAAATGGAGGAGAAATAAGGAAGGATGAAGTGAAGGCAGTTGTTAAGATGATGAAAGCAGGTAAGGCACCTGGTCTGGATGGATGCCATGCAGAATGTCTAAAAAAAGGAGGTACAGTGATGGTGGACTGGCTGGTGAGGTTATTTAATGTTTGCTGGAGAGAGGGTAGGGTGCCGGAGGACTGGAGGAGTGCCTGTATAGTTCCACTTTACAAGGGAAAAGGGGACAAGTGTGAATGTAGTAGTTTCAGAGGGATTAGCTTGTTAAGTGTAGTTGAGAAGGCTTATGGGAGGATCTTGATTGAGAGGATTAGGAGAGGAACAGAGGGAATAATTGGTGAGTAATGGTGTGGATTTAGGACGGGTAGAGGTTGTGTAGATCAGATCTTTGTGGTAAGACAGATATGTGAGAAAGCTATAGGAAAGGGGAAGGATGTTTTTTGGGCTTTTATGGATCTGGAAGTCTTACGATAGGGTGGACAGAAAGGCACTGTGGGAGGTTATGCAGATATATGGGATAGGAGGAAAGCTTCTGGGAGCTGTCAAGAGTTTTTATGAGAGTAGTAGAGCTTGTGTTAGGATTAGAAATGGAGAGAGTGAGTGGTTCGAAGTAAAGGTGGGACTTCGTCAAGGATGCGTTGTGTCACCCTGGCTGTTCAACTTATACATGGATGGGGTGGTGCAATAGGTAAATGCAAGGGTAGTGGGTAAGGGATTGGAGATGGTTAAAGAAAATGGAGAAAAGTGGGAGGTGAGCCAGCTGTTGTTTGCGGACGACACTGCGCTTGTGGCAGGCTCGGAGGAGGGTTTGAGGAAGTTGGTGACAGAGTTTGGGAGAGTGTGTGATAGAAGGAAGCTGAAGATAAATGTGGGTAAAAGTAAGGTGATGAGATGTACAAAGGGTGAAAGTGTCAGTAGACTGGAAGTGAGCATTAAGGGAGAGCGACTGGAGGAAGTGGATAGTTTTAGATACTTGGGTGAAAAGGTGGAGGTAGAATGTAGATTGAGAGAAGCAAGTAAATGCCTTAGTGGATTAAAGAGTGTAATGAGGAATAAACATTTGGGAATAGATGCTAAGAGGAGACTGTATGAAGGAGTGATTGTGCCAACAGCACTGTATGGGGCAGAAACATGGAACATAAGAGAGGAAGAGAGAAGGAGTTTGAATGTGTTTGAGATGAGGTGTCTGAGAAGTATGATGGGGGTTACTAGGCTAGATAGAGTGAGAAATGAGGAGATGAGGAGGAGAACAGGGGTGGAAAGGGAGTTGGGATATAGAGTTGATGAAAGGGTACTAGGATGGTTTGGACACATGGAAAGAATGAGTGAAGAAAGACTAGTAAAAGAGGTATGGAAGGCAGATGTGGAGGGAGTGAACATGAGGGGACGTCCTAGGATGAGATGGATGGATGGGGTGAATGGGGGCTTTGGGGAAGAGGGGAATGTCTGTTGAGGAAGGACGGGAGAGGACAAAAGACAGGGGTGAATGGAGAATGATTGTATATGGATGATGTTGGGATGCATGAGGTGGAATGGGCGGGGGGATGGGGGGTGAGGTAGTATGTGTGAGCAAAATTTGATGCAGCCCGAAGGGATTTCTCCCCGTCTTCTCCTTTTATGCATGGGGGGACGGAGAGGGGGGGTCGCCGATTTAATGAAGCGGCCTTGCTGTGGATGTGCTGTGTCTTTTGACACTGCTTCTGACCCAGGGCAGTGGACAAGGTGCAGGGATGACCCGTCATCCAGGAGGTGCTAAGATATGAGGGAGGGTGGAGGGGTGTGGAGTGTATTCAGGGATGGAATGGGTGGGAATGATTTTATGCCTTTTCCTTTTTGGCTACCTCCCTTGTAAGGGGGAAAAAGCCTTGGTATATGTATGAACCCCCTCAGTAATTATCTGTATACCATGGGTCTCATACCCCTTATAAGGGTGGTAGCCAACCAAGGCATACACCATTGTTTCCCTCTCATTGTAACTCTTCATGGATGAAGGGTCACCCATGTCTCCTATCCACTACCCAGGTCAGAACCAATGCAGCAGGATGACATACATCTGTAGCAGGACCCCTTAGTAATCTATATACTGAGGGCTTTTCCTCCTTATAATGACTCCATAATGACTGGGTAAAAAAAAAAAAAAAAAAAAATCACTATGAGCACTGCATAGGCCTTACCTGCACTTGTTGTCTATTTTTTTTTTGCAAAAAACTTGTAGACTTGTTACTACAAAATTTATAATTTTGATTGTATTTTGTAGACTTGCTACAAAATTTACTAATTTTGATTGTATTTTGATATCTGACCAATGAACAGAAACAAAAGCAATTATGAGTAGATTTCCAATTATTACAATTATGCAAAGTGCAGTACTACTTAATAGTGAGCAGTTAATTTTTTTGATACCCAGTAAATCCCCAAAAATGCTGTACAAACCACGCACATTTCTTTTAGATCTTCTAATGAGTGACTCCATTTTGTCCTGAGTGTTCCCTTCAGGTGCAAACAGCAAGTGGTAGAAAAAAAAAAAAATAATGTTTCATTATGGAAAATTCAAATCTAGGCACAATTTTGTAACATTAACCCCTTCAATACGATGATGCCTACGTAGGCGTCATGAGGAGCAAGTGGGTACGCAAGGATGCCGATGTTGGCATCTTGATTATATTTATTGTAGTTGTACCTGCCTGACCCCCCTACTCTGTAAACTGGCTTCATCATATTTTCTATGGTTATCAAAATTCACGGGTGAAAGAGAACAAGCAATATACAGCAGTAACTTGATTTTTTATAATGCGAGTATTATGACGCAACATCGCACGTCTGGCAGCTAATACTGCCCGCAAGATTTTGGCCCGCAGTGAAGGGGTTAATAAAATATATTCAACTGAATGTTGTGTATTTTTATTATCAAACAATACCATTTTTTTTTTACAGAACACTTATCCAATATATGAATAAGTACAGACCAACAATTATATACATTATAATGCATGGCAACACCAACAGTACACACTTTCATTGTTGCTATGTTCACAGTTTTCTGATGTAGCCACATAATTAGTAATTTTGATTTTAGTCAAAGTGAAATTTATTTTCTGTAGAAGTACAGATATTGACAAAATATTCATTAGCCTTCACAGTTGGCTGAATACAAATTATGTGAAAAACCAATGAACAGTGAGACCACCAGCAAAATGTATGACAGGAGGCCCAGGGTTACTGAAGCAACATACAGTACTTCAATTCCACACTAACCAGTTATTCAATTTCACTGTACAATTTTAATTATTTCAACCTATAATATACTTTTGCTATCCCTTTTTAATCTATCCTTTTCCACTCATAAGTCTTCACCTCTAATTTTCCTATGCTCCTGTGATGGGGGTAAAAGAATACCACCACTGTCCCCATGCAAGTTGTAGAAGTCAACTACATCGGGTAGGGTGTAAGACTAGGAATCCCCTCTGTAAATTTCTCCTCTGAAGAGTCAAGGCAAAAGAAAAGTCTGGGTGAAAAAACTTAACAAGAAATTGTGTGATAGTATGGGACTATGGGACAACTGAGATGGACATATCATTCCTAAGTAAAACTAAACTGAATGGAAAAGGTGAATCTGAGTTTAGCAATGTTGTAAGTAGGGTGTTGAGATTGAAAAGAAGGCAAGGGGGGGGGAAGAATTGAATAATTGGTGTGGCTAAAGGAAATGTCATTGAGGCTTATGTGCGTAAAAATTAGAACTAGCTGGGAGTTAAGAGTGTTTATTTGTGTATGACCCTGGTATCAAGAAAGCTGAGGAAATAGAAATTTTGAAATGAATATGAATGAAGTTATGTTGGAAAATGTAAATACTACAGTAGATGAGCCAGTGGATATACATACATATACCAAGGGGTTTTTACCCCTTACAAGGGAGGTAGCTAAACTCAAGGGCATAAATCCACTCCCACCCATTTCATCCCCATTCACCACCCCTCCCTCCCTCTTTTCTTGGCGTCTCCTGGATGACGAATCATCCCACTGCAATGGGTCAGAGGCAATGTGGCAAGACACAGCACATCCATAGCAAGGCTGCTTCATTTAATCGGTGACCCCCCTCTTCCGTTCTCTTATACAGAAGAGAAGACAGGGAGAAATCCCTTTGGGCAGCATCAAAATATTCACATATACTCCCTCACCCCCCCATCCCCAACCCACTCCCTTCCATGCATCACAGCGTTATCCATATGCAACCATTCTCCAATCACCCCTATTTCCTTTCCCCTTCCTTCCTCAACAAACATTCCCCTCTTCCCCAATGCCCCTTTTACCCCATACATCTAATCCTTGGTCACCCCCTCATGTTCATTCCTTCCACCTCTGCCTTCCATACCTTTTTACTAATCTTTCTTCACTCATTCATGGATATAATAGTGAAATCATATCACGGATATGATAGTGAAATATGGTGTGCCAGGAAAGAACAAAACCACATGAAATGTTGATGTGTGTTGAAAGAGAGACTGTTGAGAATATAGTTCTTGTGATGAAAATTTATCAAGATATACATGGGCTAGTCAAAAGACCAACCAATCAATCCACTGCCCCAGAGAGAAGTTGCCTGTAATTAGCTCTCCATGCATGGAAAAAGTGTAAGAAATACAGATGAAGCTGATAGAGAGAGATATTGGGCCTAATCCAGAAACAGTGTCAGCCCCTAAGGGTTGCACCCCACAATGGAAATGAAGGGTTTTTTGAAAATGGGCAGCTTTGTAGGACCACCACATGCAGGCAGGTACCCATCATTGGTTCCTAATGAATAAAAACAATTATGCCCACATGGTACTGAAGCACTGCAAAGAGGGAAAACACTAGGACAAGGTCATATCAAGAAAATTATTTGTATCCAGACTTTGCAGAGCAATGAGATGGCTGGATTATACTGCTGAATCTCAAAAAGTTTATGGCTGTTTCAAGGTTATCTTCAAAATAAAAATACATACATACATATACCAAGACTTTTTCCCCCTTACACAGGAGGTAGCCAAAAAGGAAAAGGCATAAAATCATTCCCACCCATTCCATCCCTGAATACACTCCACACCCCCTCCACCCTCCCTCTTATCTTAGCACCTCCTGGATGACGGGTCATCCCTGCACCTTGTCCACTGCCCTGGGTCAGAAGCAGTGTCGCCAGACACAGCATATCCACAACAAGGCCGCTTCATTAAATCGGCGACCCCCCTCTCCGTCCCCTCAATGCATAAATAAAATAGTAATATATTGGTCCAAACTTCAAGCATTATACCATCTTCATGCACTATAAATGTGGCTTTTTTTTTTAATACATTTCATACCTAGATATCACAAACTATGATAGCATTATTTTGTCCAAACTTGTAATAAAATTTCGATCCCCTTTTAACATGTCTCTATACCTATATTCCATTTCATTTTGACACATCCTTGAACAATAACAGGTACAACTGAATAAATTTTTCTATAAACTGTACACCTTGGTACAGTGGTATATCAATTAATCAATCAATCCATTGCCCCAAATCTTTCACAGGAGACCCATGGCTCCCACATAATCAGCAAGAGGCATCAGGCAGGCCCATAGGTCAGTCAGGGAAAAAATATCGTTACAATTTGGTATAACATATTGGAAACTACAAACAATTTGGTATAACATACTGGAAACTACAATAATACCAATGGTTTTGAAAAACAATGCAAATCCAACACATCTAAAAGAATAATGCATTATAGAAAAGTGAAACTAAGGACATGGTCAAAATTAATGACTTGGGACATAAAACTAAAGCTATGTAGTGTAAAAAAGTTATGGTAATTTACTGAATACTTAAAGCTACCACTCTCCTATTACTAAAAATCATGATCATCACAGATATCAAGGTATATATCAAAAGATTCTCTATTGCAGATACCATCAGCTTTGTAGACATATTTGTGGAATGTTCCATCAACACATATTGCTGAAAAGAAAATAATCATTTTATATTCGGAGTTTAGCAGGGAAATATTTGAAATAATATTGTTAATGATACAATTTCATATATTGCAGGTTCTATGAATATACTGGCTAAGATGCAGAATGACTGTTACATACACTCAAAGGCATAAATCCACTCCCACCCATTTCATCCCCACATATTCCACTTCCTCTTTTCTTGGCTCCTCCTGGATGACAGGTCATCCCTGCATCTTGCCCACTGCCCTGGGTCATAAGCAACATAGCAAGACACAACATTTCCACAGCAAGGCTACTTCATTTAATTGGCGGCCCCCCTCTCTGTCTCCTCATGCAGAAAAAGAGATGGGGTGAAATCCCTTAACCCCTTCCATACGGTGCCGCACACGTAGGCGTCATGGGGAGCGAGTGTATTCACGAGGCTGCCATATCGGCGTCTTGATTATATTTATTGTAGTCGCCCCTCCATAATGACATTCTTTCTAATTCTTTTGTAATCGCATTTTCTATGGTTATCAAAATTCACGGGTGAAGAGAGAACGATCGATATAAGCGGTGACTATATTTTATGATGCGAGTATTATTACGACACGTCGTACGGCTGGCATTGGCTGCTGCCACCGAGATCTAAGTCCATGACGCCTACGTGTGCGGCACCGTATGGAAGGGGTTAAGGATGCATCAAAATATCATACACACATACTCCCTCATCCCCCATCCCCCACCCTTCCATGCATCACAACATCATCCATATACAACCATTCTCTACTCACCCCTATCTTCTGTCTTCTTCCTTCCTTCCTTAGCAGACATTCCCCTCTTTCCCAATGCCCCTTTTACCACATCCATCTATCTCATCCTTGGTTGCCCCCTCATGTTCACTCCTTCCATCTCTTCTTTCCACACCTCTTTTACTAATCTTTCTTAACTCCTTCTTTCAATAAATATATCCAAACCATCCCAATAATATTTCATCAACCCTATCTCCCAACTCCCTTTCCATCCCCACTCTCCTCCTCACCTCCTTGTTTCTCACTCTATCCAGCATAGTACCTCCTACTATATTTCTCAGGCATTTAATCCCAAACGCATAATGGGAACTGTGGAGACAAAATTATGCGGTCCACTAGTACCAGTGTTGGACATGGATTATATAATTACTCGCTTAGAAACAGAGAGGAGAAACTGGGTGGAGGCATGTTCCTGGTTAAGAAAAACTTAAATGTGATGAAAGTTACATATGGAGAGAACAGGATGGAAATGATCACAATAAGAGTTGAAGATAGTGACATGAAAAGCAGAAAATTTACAGTGATTTATGTGTCCCCAAAAATGGGGTCTTGGAGAGAGATCATTCCAAAATGTTAGATGATACAAGACTTTCATTAAGTGAGATGCTGAAGGATGGAAGTAACGTGGTACTTGTGGGAGATTTGAATTGCAAAGAAATATAATGGAAAGAGATGACAGTGAAAGGTGGAGTGGATCAATGATCTACATAAGAAGGGATATGAAGTTAAGGCTGGGTCAACTTTCAGTGCCAGTAGGGCTGGTTCAACTGTTTTAAAGCCCGAGCAGCCCCACACAACATCAAGATGACCGGTGAGGCAGCAAATTCTGATAAGTCTGCCATTGCAGCATTCATACCAACACTGAAAAAACATTGAGAAGCATGGCTACCATGCCAAACAGGTAATAAACTATGATGAGACAGGCCTGTATTGGAAGAAAATGTCATCTAGAATCTTTATTGCTAAGGAGGAGAAAACAACACCAGGATTTAAAGCATCCAATGGCAGATTAACCCTGCTGCTGGGTGATAATGCAACTGAGGACCTGAAGCTGAAGCCTTAACTTATCCACTGTGAAAACCCAAGGGCACTTAAGGGTTATGTGAAAGAACATCTCCCAGTGATATATAGATCCAACATGAAGGCCTCGATAATGTCTTCTATGAACCAGTATTATGTTGTAAATTATTTGTCCCCTGCACTGCTTGACTATGTTGCCAAAGAAAACATTGCCAACCATTTCTCCTGCTGGATGACAATGCCACAAGCCACCCAACAACCATGGAAGATTGGGCAGACAACATAGGGGTGATGTTTAAGCCCAAAAACACGACAGCACTCATCCAGCCCATGGACCAATGAATGGCTGCTGGAAGAAACTGTGGCCTTGTGTGTCAAGCCAGCTGATGACTCCATTGGATTTTGTGATGTGGCACCCATTCATAAGGATATTGTCAGGCTCTTACATATGGCTAGCTTCAAGGAGGTGGATGAAAATAATGTGAATGAATTGCTACAGTCCCATGATAAGCCACTCAGCAATGAAGATCTGATGGAATGAGCTCTCCATGGCGATGATGATGATGATGATGACGTGCCCAAGCAAGGCCTTGAAATCAAAACACTTCATGAGGTGTTCTCTGGCCTAGATGCAATCATTGAAAAAATAAAGGAAAGGGACTCAAACCCAGCATGAAAAGGAACAGTTGCCTATAATGTGGAGCTAGCCTTCAAGATCTACAGAGATATATTTGAGGCCAAGAAAAAAAATATAAGGCTAACCACCATTTCCAGCTTCTTCAAACCTGCCACTCCCACCCACCCAGCCCCCTGCCCTGCATCAGGTGACCCAGACTCCCCTCTGCCACCTAACCAGTCTACGTCTGGTGCTCTTCCGCCCATCTCTGCTGCCCAGGATTCGTCAAGCCCTACCACTTCTGATGACAAGGAGAAGGTTTCCTTGGGATTTTAGTACGACTAGCCATGAAAGGTACGTGCAGTGCAAGATCGGGTGGCTAGTGGCATCCTACAGAGCCTCTTTTTTTTTTGCTCTTTCCAGTGGATATAGGCCTACCGGGGAAACCATTGTATAAAAAGTAATGTGTCTATAACAGTCCCTCTTTGGATGGCATGGAAAAAGTTTTAATATATAACTTTCTATATATGCTAGGCCATGGCTACTTTCCCCATTAAATTAAATCCTATTAAAACTTAATTTTGCTATCCAATTGTTCATTATTCAATCCGGTTTTCGGGAACATAACCCAATCGTGTAGTGGGGGAAACCTGTAACCCCTACAATACTTCTCAGGGATTTCATCTCAAACACATTAAAACTTTTCCTCGCTTATGTTCCATGTTTCTGTCCCATACAGAAGGGTGGACACTTGGAACAAACTGGACAAAACAATAGTGTGTGCAAAAAACTATACACAAATCTAAGAGCAAACTAGACACTACAAGAAACAAAGGCGGGACACCACGAGCATAGCTCCCCTTCCTGTAAGATACAAATAAGTAAATACAACTAGATAACTAGGTAAATACGATCTTCTCTTAGCATCCATTCCCAAATGTCTATTTCTCATTGCACTTTTTAATCCCCCAAGGCATTTACTCACTTCTCTCACTCTACATTCTACCTCCACCTCCATTCCTCCCTTTCCCACCACATTTGCACCCAAATATCTAAAGCTATCCACTTCCTCCAGTCTCTCCCTTAATACTCACAATTTGCTGCCATCCTCCACCCTTGTACATCTCATCACCTTACTTTCACCCACATGTATTTTCAACTTCCTTCTTTCGCACACTTTCCCAAACTCTGTCACCAACTTCCTTAATCCTTCCCCTGATCCTGCTACAAGTCCAGTGTCATTAGCAAACAATAGCTGGCTTGTCACCACACATGAAGAACATAAACAAGATAGGGACAATGCAAAGGGCAGCAACCAAACTGGATCCCAGCCTTACAGATAAGCCATATGAGGAGAAACTAGAAATGCCAGCATTATAACAAAGAGGAAACAACATGATTGCAGTGTTCAGGGCTTCAAAGGAACTAGACAAAACACAAAAAGGTCTTTTGGTTTGGAGCAGGGCATCACAATGCCATAGGATCAAACTGAAAAAGACAACATGTCTAGAGGCTGTCAGCAAAAGCACAGCTTTCTGCACAGATGCAATCAATCCATTGCCCAAAGTCTTTTTTATAAAACAACAGCTCCCAAGTAACCAACATCATTCATCAGATTGGCCCATAAGTCACTCACACAAGGAAGAAACATTGCATTATTGTCTATGGCTCAAGTGGGGCAGTGTAAGATGAGATGGGATGGTTGTGGGTGGGTGCATGCCTTGGCTGGGTACTTCCCTTGTAAGGGTGAAGAGGCCCTTAGTATATACAGAGTTTTTATTTATGGTTCTGACTTTAGCCAGTATACTCATATAAACCTTGACTGCAAGCAAATATGTATCAAAATTGATAATTATATAATCATGCACTAAATTTGTACAAATAAATTACCATAAACAGCTGAGTTGGCCCCAAATGCACAAATACATGCACACTCAGGTGGAACAGTAAAATTGGCGAGAGCCCACTGAGACTCCCCATACTGACCAAGAACTTTGGAAAATCTGTAGGATGAAAAAAAAAATATATATATATATATATATATATATGTATACATAAATCATAAAAAAAATAATACATATACCAAAGGCTTTTTCCCCCTTACAAGGGAGTTAGCCAAAAAACAAAGGCATAAAATCCACTCCCACCCATTCCATCCCCACATACTCCACTCCCATTCACCCCACCCCCCTCCCTCCCTCTTATCTTGGCTCCTCCTGTACGATGGGTCATCCCTGCATCTCGCCCACTGCCCTGGGTCAGAGGTAGTGTTGCAAGACACACACATCCACAGCAAGTCTGCTTCATTAAATCAGACACCCCCCTCTCAGTCCCCTCATGCAGAAATGGAGAAGACAGGAAGAAATCCCTTTGGGCTGTGTCAATTTATTTTTCACACATACTCCCTCACCCCATCCCCCACCCACTCCCTTTCATGCATCACAGTATCATCCACACACAACCGTTCTCCACACACCTCTGTCTTCTCCCATCCTTCCTCAACAATGCCCTTTTTACCCCATACATCCATTTCATCCTTGGTTGTCCCCTCATATTCACTCCTATCTCTGCCTTCCACACCTCTTTTACTAATCTTTATTCAGTCATTCTTTCCATGTGTCCAATCATCCCAATACTTTTTCATCAACCCTATCTCCCAACTCCCTTTCCACCCCTGTTCTCACCCTCACCTCCTTGTTTCTCACTCTATCCAGCCTAGTAACCCCTATCATACTTCTCAGGCACCTCATCTCAAACATATTCAAACTCCTCTCTTATGTTCCACGTTTCTGCCCCATACATTGATGTTAGCACAATCATTTCTTCATCCATTCCGAAATGTCAATTTCTCATTACACTTTTAATCCACCAAGGCATTTACTTGCTCCTCTCAATCTACATTCTACCTCCACCTCCACTTCTCCCTTTCCTGTTACATTCACACCCAAGTATCTAAAACTATCCACTTCCTCCAGTCTCTCTCCCTTAATACTCACTTCCAGTCTGCTGCCACTTTCTACCCTTGTACAGCTCATCACTTAACTTTTATCCACATTCACCTTCCATTTCCTTCTTTTACACACCTTCCCAAACTCTGTCACTAACTTCCTCAATCCCTCCTCTGATCCTGCTACAAGGGCAGTGTCATCAGCAAACAACAACTGGCTTATCTCCCACTTTTCTGCATTTTCTTTAACCATCTCCAATCCCTGGCCCATTACCCTTGCATTTACCTCTTGCACCACCCCATCCATGTATAAGTTGAACAGCCAAGGTGACCAAAAAAAAAAAAAAAAAAAAAAAAAAAAAAAAAAAATTATATATATATATAATGGAATAAATTAACACAATAAAATCAAGGCCTTACTTTGTAAAATAAAGATCCTCTCATATATAACATATTTGTAAGTTTTCAATCCATGATTCAAATGTCTCATACAAGGAAGCTCAAAGCCTGGTTGTCAAAATCGACACCAAAGACAAGGTCATGACTGGCAAAGCTACAAATAATGCTAACTAATGTACTTTATTTTAGATAATTTTTCCTCATTTTTGACATTACAATTTGACATACTTCCGCCAGAAACAGTTCTTTTCATAATTATTTTTTCAACTATGTGTCAAGTTAACTTTTCTATGTACATGTTCTGACGCAGGAGTATGTAGATGCGTGAGAGGGTTAATATAAAAATCCTGAGCATTCAGAGTTATAGAGGATACTCTAAGAATAAAGTTTAATGTGAATACATGTAAATTCTGTAAAAAATTAACATAAGGTACATGCATATATAGCTTATGATTATAAAAACTAAAACTGATACAAATTGATCAGTCAAAACTATTTGAATATTCTTATTATCAATATGTCCAACTTTCTTCTATCATTAAGCACTTCTCTACCCTACATACATTGAAATTATGGAATACTCCATATACATATCTTGCTTCATTCTTCTTTTAGACATGTGGTGGTCCTGCAAGATGGTAAAGCTGCCCATTTTAAAATCTTCTCAACCCTCTCACTTCACCAGGAGGTGCAATGCTCATGGGGTGATACTCAATCTATGGGCTAGTCCAAGATATCTCTTAATAAACTAACTGTATTTCTTACACTTTTTTACACATGGAGAGCTGACAACAGGTCTGCAACTGCTCTCCTCTTCCTACCACCTTGAGCTGGTGACATAGAAACTGCTTCACAGATAAAACACAGATGACCGTCCAAAATTTCTTCCCAGAGAGATTTGCGAGAGGTTCCAAGGACCATTTGTATTACTCCAGCCATCTGTTTAGCCAAGCTTACTGGACTTGTCAGAGGCAGGCAGTTTACAAGCCCACCCTCACCATAAGTGCCATGTATAAAGGCCATATATATAAATTTAATAACTTGCCCTCCCACCACAATACCCACTATAGATCCCAACAAAGGGCTCAGTTCAGTGTAACTCATGCAAAAACTGGGCCCACCTCACTTGCACAACACTTGCTAACATAAAACAATACACCTCACAAAGGATAACTATAGAAGAGGTCAGAAAAAAAATAGCTTCCCACACAGAGTGCTGGATATATGGAATAACTTAGATAAAGAAACAATGTGTGCAAATATTATTCAAGATTTTAAGAAAAAACTTGATGCAGAAAGATACAAAGATGGGTTACTACGAGCATAGCTCCCTTCCTGTGTAATACAACTAGGTAAATACTTGGAACAAATTAGACAATGAAACAGTGTGTGCAAACACTATTCAAGATTTAAAAAAAAAACTTGATGCTGAGAGATACAAAGATGGGTCACCACGAGCATAGCTCCCTTCCCGTATAATACAACTACGTAAACACTTAAACACAATAATCCTACACCTATCCCTCAGATTATAGCAGACCAAATACATACATACATATACCAACAGCTTTTTCCACCTTACAAGGGAGGAAGCCAAAGTCAAAGGCATAACTCCACTCCTACCCATTTCATCCCCACATACTCCACTCCTTTTCACCACCAGTCCCTCCCTCTTTTCTTGGCTCCTCTTGGATGGGTCATCCCTGCATCTCACCCACTGCCCTGGGTCAGAAACAATGTAGCAAGACACAGCACATCCACAGCAAGGCCGCTTCATTTACTCAGCGACCCCCCCCTACAGACCCAGACTATACACTATTCAAAGACAGCCAGATGAAACATATAATCCATAACCTCAAGCACTTATCTATCTGTGGACCTGACAATATAAGTAACATCCATCTAAAACAGATTGGACCACATGGCATACATGCACTCACCAAGATTGCAAATTACAGCCATTCACACAACACTATACCTGAGATCTGGAAGCATGGGAAAATCATCTCCATCCCCAAACCCAACAGTTCCAACATCACACTACCCAATCACACTTCTCTACACCGCCTCCAAAGTCAAAGAATGCCTCATACTACAACTCGTCACCCCACCCCACATTACACTCTGCAAAAACTTTTCTGATAAACCTCACACAAAGTGTTTTTGATGGCATCAATTCAGATGAGTCCCACACAGAACACTTCTCATAATACTAAACAATAGTAAAGCTTTTGATGCCATCCACAAATACAAAAAAAATATATAACACAAACATGCACAATACGAAAAGGTAGATCGCCATTTATCAGGCAAGTAGAAAAAACTATGTGTCATATAATGATCAATCATCACACACCAGAAACTTTAAGAACAGAGTAACACAGGGTTTGGTTCTATCTGCCACACTTTTTAATCTATGCATGATATATCCACACCCAGCATCTTAGAAATACAAATCTCTTCTTGCACAGATGACATAACAATTACATTTACACACCATAATGCAGACAAAGCTGCAAAAAACTACAATCATACCTTGATACACTCAATACCTGGTTCACTACAAATACTCAAAATAGCCCCAACCAAATCTACAGCCACAATTTTCACCATTTGGACAGCAGAACACAAATACATACCACAATTCTATATCAACAATGCTCTCATGCTGCACACACATGCACCCAAGATTCTTGACATATGATACATCCATGTCATTCAAACAACACATCACAAACATAAGGACTAAATGCACACCTAGACTTCAATGTGCTCAAATCAATTGCAGGAACAACATTTGGAGAAAACAAACTAACACTAAAGTATATAAACACTGCATACATTCAGTGATGAATTATGTGAGCCCCACATGGACCCCTAATCTCACTAAGACACTCCACAACACCCTTCAGACCATACAAAAAAGGGCCTTGAAGACAATTACAAGCTGTACAAATGCAATACCTTTGCTTTTTCTTTTAGGAATGTCCCGTGTGGGGCTATAAGGAGAAGGATGCCTAGTCCCAATCCCCGTCCCTTTCTTCTCGCCTCTTACGATCCAAGTGGAATTACTTGGTGGCAGTATTCTTTTCCCCCAATACCAGGAGGTGCTAAGATGAGAGGGAGGGTGGAGGGGTGTGGAGTGTATTCAGGGATGGAATAGGTGGGAATGATTTTATGCATTTTCCTTTTTGGCTACCTCCCTTGTAAGGGGGAAAAAGCCTTGGTATATGTATGTACAAATGCAATACCAATGGACAATTTACACAATGAGATGAAAGTCCTCAAACTCAAGGGTCACTTTGATATGAGAGGCACATAAACATTTGCTGCAGCCTCCACAAGTACCAGGGGTGATCAGAAAGTAATGACAGTCGGACTCGTAGCTGAGAGACTATAAGTGTTGGGGGGGCGGGGAGCAAGGGGCAGCAAGTGTTGCCTGTTGTTACATGTTTGAGCTTGTCGCTGTTTGTCTAGCTTACATTTTATCGTTGCGCTGTGCAATTGCGTCATTGTTGGTTTGCCTCTCTAACCGGAAACATGGATTTTTCGAAAGAAGGCTGCAGATTCTACACCTTCACAAGGTGGAAACTCGGGAAAAAAGCAACGGAGATCAGAGAGGAATTGTTGCAAGTTTTTCCCGAGTCTACTCCATCACTGGAAACTGTTTCCCGCTGGATTCGAGCTTTCGCAGCCGGAAAATTGCAGCTAGAAGATGATCATTGTCCTGGCCGCCCTCGGACATCCGTGACCGAAGCAACATCCAACTGTTACTCTTCGATTCTTATCCTTGGAGCTCGGTGTCAGTTATGGGAGCGCACATGACATCGTGTATGAACACTTAGGGCTGAGGAAGAAGTGTGCTCGATGGATACCTCATTTGCTTACGGAAGAGCAGAAGAGCGAACGGGTGCGGATTTGTCGTCTATGGCTGGCTGAATTCGAGCCAAATGGTCCGAAACGGTTCTCAGATGTAGCTACCGGAGATGAGTTTTGGATTTCTTTCTTCACCACCAGAGACAAGCAGTCTAACATGGTGTGGTTGAGTGATGAAGAACCTCGACCTCAGATTCTGAAGGAAGGATTTCGCAGCAGGAAGCGCCTTTTCACCATCTTCTTCAATTCACAAGGACCAATGTGTGTGGATGTAATGCCTCAACAGTGTACTATCACAGCCCAGTACTACACTGATCATGTCCTTCCTCGAGTCCTGGAATATCAGGCCAAGACTGCACCAACCCGTCGCCGATCGCGCCTTTTGCTGCACCATGACAATGCTGCCCCCCACAAAGCTCGCCTCACTGTGCAGTTCCTGGAGCAGCAGGGGATCACACTTCTCCCCCACCCACCTGACCTTGCTCCCTGTGATTTTTGGTTGTTTCCAAAGATCAAGGGTGCGATCGCAGGGAAGCTGTTTCATCGCATCCAAGATCTGGCGCGAGCAGTCAATTCAGAGCTACGAGGTATATCGGCTTCTGAGTACCGTGAGTGCTTCATGAAGTGGCGAAAGAGGATGGAACGTTGCATAGAGGCAGGAGGGGAGTACTTTGAAGGAATGTAGGCCACTATTTGGATTTACCTCTGTACTGTGAAAATATATGGTATCACTGTCATTACTTTTTGATCACCCCTCGTACAGCCCACCCAGTACACCACTTGGCAGAACACCCGCACAAGCCAAGAAACAACAAAACAACACCCAAATACCTACATCTCACACACATACTCGTCTCTTCCTCCACAACCACCAGATGCATATGCATAATCATATCACTCACTATTCCATCAACTAACTGAGAGATGATACAATGTGGCATGCCAGGACCCCTGATATCCATCCCTCTGAATCCTCTCTCCCCAGAAAGGACAACAGTTCACCTGGCCAGACTGTAGTATTGGTCCAGGTACTGGTTTCATGGCTTGGGGCATGCCTGACGTTCATCATGCAGCTCAGACAATTTGCCTCTCCAAGCCAGAAGGGCATCTGTCCTGACTTGAATAAAGGACCAAAGAGGCATGTTGCTAGCACCAGCAGGGGTACCACAGCACTGGGACATCACTCAGTCTGCATCACTCCCATCCCCAAGCCCTAAAAGGACACCACACATGACAAACACAAACGTTAGTGACCCACAGCCCTACGAGAGGCCACTGATTTATAAAGAGCTCATCAGCCCTTTGGGTGGCTTTATTTTTGTTCATCTGGACATCCAACATACCCTTCTCACTGGCAGAAAACCAGTGGGGAGGCCAGCTTAGTCACAACCTGACCATGTGGCAGGTAGTATTGAAGTGCAAAGTAGCATTAGAGAGTCAACTATAACTCACATACCACAATCACCTATAAGAGGCATGAAATG
Organism: Oratosquilla oratoria; assembly: GCF_046742065.1. Lineage (NCBI taxonomy): Eukaryota > Metazoa > Arthropoda > Malacostraca > Stomatopoda > Squillidae > Oratosquilla > Oratosquilla oratoria. Next base: position 59,399,771 of record NC_134794.1, on the reverse strand, counting down.
CACCTGACCATTTCTAAAATTTCTCATTAATCACCCTTAATCATTCCCACTTCTACATTGCTACACAAGAAAGAAAAAATATTACTTACGTTGATCGTCTGTTCAACTTTGGATCCTTGAGTGCAAAAATGTGGATGGTTCCCTTGTCTGATGAACAACAGAGGAACTCACTGTCACCACTGAAATTAATACTGGAAGACATCCTATGATTACTACATGGATTTCAGTTACTGTACTCCATCATCTAAATTTATCACCACAGATATTCATGTATATACTAATATAAAATGTGTATCCAAAATCAGTCAATAAAATCCTAGGAAAAATAAATTGTACACCATGCACACAGAGTTTTCCTTAAGCTATGATAACACTGGTCACAAATATCAGGCTGTTCAATGTGTACATGGATGGGGTGGTGGAGGTAAATGTGGGGGTCATAGACAAGGGACTGGAGATGGTTAAAGAAAATGGAGAAAAATGGGAGGTGAGCCAGATGTTTTTTACTGACAAACACTGTGCTTGTGGTAGGGTCAGAGGAGAGGGGGGATTAAGGGAGTTAGTGACAGAGTTTAGGGAGGTATGCAATAGTAGAAAATTGAAGGTAAATGTAGGTAAAAGTAAGGTGATGAGATGTACAAGGGAGAGGATGGCAGTGGGTTGGAAGTAAGTCTAAAGGGGTAGAGGCTGGAGGAAGTAGATAGCTGTATTTGGGGTCACAAGTGCCAGGAAAGGGAGGAGTGGTGGAGGTAAATTGTAGACTGAGAGAAGCAAGTAAGTGTCTTGGGGGATTAAAAAGTGTAATGAGAAATAGGCATTTGGGAATGGATGCAAAGAGGAGACTACATATTTACCTAGTTGTATTTTACGGAACGAGAGCTATGCTCGTAGTGACCGTTTTTGTATCTTTCCGCATCCAGTTTATTCTTAAAATCGTGTATAGTTTTGGCGTTCACTGTTTCTTCGTTTGGTTTGTTCCAGACATCAATCGCTCTATGTGGGAAGCTATTCTTTTTCAGGTCTCTTCTATAAGTGTCCTTCTTTAGTTTCTTTTTGTGTCCTCTTGTTTCTCTTCTGTCCCACTTTAATAAGTCATCTCTATCGAGGATTTCCATCCCTTTCATAATTCTGTAAATGGTCAGTAAATCACCTCTTTCTCTTCTCTGTTCCAGTGTTGACAGATGTAGTTTCTCCAATCTTTGTTCATATGTCAGATTTGCCAGTGTAGGTGCCATTTTTGTTGCTGCTCTTTGGATTCTTTCTAATTTTCTTATGTTCTTCTTTGTGCTGGGTGCCCACAATGTTGCAGCATATTCTAGTTTAGGTCTTATCAGTGTAACCACTATTTTTTTAACCATCTCCTCATCTATGTAGTCGAAGGCCACTTTCATTGATCTTAGTAAGTTAAAAGTCTCTCCAAATAATTTGTTGATGTGTTTGTCAGGTGTCAAGTCACTTGAGATGATTACTCCCAGGTCCCTTTCTGAATTTACTTTTTTGACTTCTTTGTTTCCAATTTTGTATTGACCCAATACTCTATTTTTGCTACATTTCTTGATGTTGAAGCTCATCTCACATTTCTGACTCCATTCCCATATTTTGTCTAGGTCTTCTTGTAGCAATCTACAATCTTCTTCCGTTTTTACTTTCTTGAGTAATTTGGCATCGTCAGCAAAGAAGTTCATGTAACGATTTACTCCCTCATCCATATCATTTATATATATGGCAAACATTAAAGGAGCCAATACAGAGCCTTGTGGGACACCACTTTTCACATCTTCCCAGTTCAAGTTTTTGTCTTTAAGTACCACTCATTTTTCTTCCAATTAAGAGGTCCTTCATCCATTCTAGCAGCTTACCCTGTATTCCTCCTATTATTTTAATTTTTCTTATTAATTTTTTATGTGGTACCTTATCAAACGCCTTCTGCAAATCCAAGAAGGCACAATCTACCCAGCCATCTCTTTCTTGTATTATCTCAATTAATCTCAAGTAAAAGCAAATTAGGTTTGTGGTACATGATCTTCCACTTCTAAACCCAAATTGTTTAGGGTTTATTATCTTATTTTCTTCAAAGTGTTTGGTCCATTTATTTCTGATGACTTTTTCACATATTTTTGCTACTGTGCTTGTAAGGGATAGCAGTCTGAAATTTGTGGGATCTTCCCTATTTCCTCCTTTGAAGGGGGGATTGTGCCGATGGCACTATATGGGGCAGAGACATTGAATTTAACCTCTTCAATAAGAGTTGAATACTTGTGCACACATTAGGCTGCCTTGTGTACAATGATGCATCCCAATACATGCATTATAAAATATAAAGTTACAGATTTTATACTCATTCTCTTTCATCCTGAATTTTGAGAACCACAGAAAATGTGATCAAGCTTGTTCACTGAATACAGTGGTCATTCAGCTTCAACTACAAAATAAATATAATCAAGATGCCAACACCAACATCCTTGTAAACCCAATTGCACATCATGATGCTAACACTGGTGTCATCATATTCTAAGGGTTAAGAGAGGCAGAGAGGAAAAATTTAAATATTTGAGAAGAAATGGCTAAGAAGTATGGTAGGGGTTAAGGCTGGATGGAGTGAGAAATGAGGAGGTGAGGAGGAGAGCTGGGGTGGAAAAGGAGATGACAGATAGGGCTGATGAAAGAGTACTGGGATGGTTTGGACACATGGAAAGAATGAGTGAAGAAAGATTAGTAAAAGAGATTTGGAAGGCACAGGTGGAAGGAGTGAACTTGAGGTGATGACCAAGGATAAGATGGATGGATGGGGTGAAAGGGACGTTGAGAAAGAGGGGAATATCTGTTGAGCAAGGAAGGGAGAAGGCAGGAGGGGATGGGGGGGTAGAGAGTGCTTATGTATGAATGATATTTTCATGCAGCCCAAAGGGAATTCTCAGTCTTCTCTTTTTCTGCATGAGGGAATAGAGAGGGGGGGTAGCTGATTAAATGAAGGAGCCTTCTTGTGGATGTGCTGTGTTTTACTGCATTGCTTCTGACCTATAGCAGTGGGTGGGATACAAGAATGACCAGTCATCCATGAGAAGTTAAGATGAGAGGGAAGAAAGGGTGGTGGATGGGAGTGGAATGGGTGGGTGTGGGTACTTGCCTTTTGACTTGGTTACTTCCCTTGTATATAGATAGAAGTTTAGGTGTGCATTTTATCTTGATGTTTGTGATGTGGTGTTTGAATGACATGGATGTATTGTATGTTATACCAAGAATCTTGTGTGTGTATTTACCTAGCTGTATTATACGGGAAGGGGAGCTATGCTCATAGTGACCTGTCTTTGTATCTCTCAGCATCTAGTTTGTTCTTAAATTCTTGTATGGTATTTGCACACACTATTGTTTCTTCCAATTTGTTCCAAACATCCACCACTCTGTGTGGGAAACTTTTTTTTTTTTTTTTAGATCTCTTCTATAACTATCTTTTTTGAGTTTCTTTTCATGTCCTCTTTAATAAGTCTTCTCTGTCAAGGACTTCCTTGCCTTTCATGATTCTGTAAATGGCCAGTATATCTCCTCTTTCTCTTCTTTGTTCCAGGGTTGGTAGTTCCAGTTTGGACAATCTTTGTATGTCAATTTTGAAAGTGTTGGTGCCATCTTTGTCATTGCTCTTTAGATTCTTTCTAATTTCTTTATATCCTTTTTTTTTGTGTGCTGGATGTCCATAGTGTCACAGCATATTCCAATCTTGGTCTTATCAGTGTGACTAATATTTTCTTTACCATTACCTCATCCTTTATTTTAGTAAATTGTAGGTTCCTCTGACTATTTTGTTAATGTACTTGATGCTGAGAGATACAAAGACAAGTCACCAAGGGCATAGGTCCCTTCCCGTATAATACAACTAGGTAAATGGTGATAATGGGGCAGAAAAAAGACCAGCGAAAAGCAACATAAAAAGAAGAAAAAAAAAAAAAAAAAAAAAAAATCTTGGACAATTTATAATGGTTTCCCTATATGCACCAAACCATGGTAGAAAAATAACACTGCTCTCCCAACAGTTTATTAGACAAAAACATAAATAACTAAATCTGTAATGAAAACAAAAGTAATAAAAATTATGGACAGAGATAAAATGACTCCACCAGTAGAGTGTAGCTGGGTCGGATCCTCGTCGCAGTTCTGATAGCTGCACTCTTCTAGAAGTGTCCCAGACACGTATCAATGTGCATTTGTGGGAAGATGTGGCCAAATCTGTGCCATCTCGGTTGAGACTCAAACATGCCAACTCATTTTGATGTGCCTGGACAGTTAACGGTGCTTGTGAAACTGTGGATTCTGTGGTCAGCAGATCCTAAAATAAAATGTAACACAATACAGACTTTACCATCAACTAAACATAAATATATGAATGCCTTAATCTATACAAAGTACATTTTATATTACCAAGGAACCAATGACCTCCAACTCATCACCATTATCATTATTCCTTGTATATCTCACCAGTTACCCTCAACTTTCTATTCCCATACACCCTTCCAAACTCACCACCTATGAGTCTCCCTCTTGAGAATCTTCCACAAGTGGTGTTGGTCACATACAAAAAATGGCTCATCTCCCATTTCCCTTCACTCTTACAAACCAACCCCAAACTTCTCCTTAGCATTACACACTGAACAACCATGGCAACATCACATAACCCTATTATGGCTCCACCTTCACCTCAAAGGATTAGGATTACAAAGGCAAAGCATGCTGCCAGGAGACCTTTTGGTCCATAACTAGGTCAGATGCCAAATAAAAATTATAATAACATAAATACCGTATTTTACGGCTTGCAAGATGCTGCATCTTGGAAGACGCACCCTAATTATTTGAAATAAATTTCTATATAAAAAAAAAAAAAAAAAAAAAAAAAATTCTCATACAAGAACACATTCACCATATATGGTCGGGTATATGATATACCCAACCACTGAACCCAAAAACATAAGAAGCAAGAAGTCTGCAAGACACAAGTCTCAGCACTCATTACAAATTTGCTGGGTGGGCAACGACACGTATTGGACGTATTGTTTACATTACGAAATCACTTGTCCGATTTTGTTTGGCGATGATATTAGTTGGTGATTAGTAAATATTCTATACATTTTTCATTGTCCAAGGGTGGTTTTATTTTTATAAAAATAATTTTTTTTTCAAAAATATGCATGTAGAAATATAAAACTTGAAAGAAATTTATTTATCCTCAAATCCCGAGAACTCATCACCACTGGATTTGTGTAAAAGTTCTGAACTCTCATCTGCAGAGTTATCACTACTGTCAGTCATGTGCAATAATTGATCCTCACTACCATCCATGGGATTACTTATACCACACTTTTTGAAAGACTTTAGAACAACTTCAGTATTAATAGCATTCCAAGATTTCAACACCCATGCACACACTTGAGCTATTGACGGGCGTTTCATTCTTCCACACGGTGTCATTTTATGTCTTCCTTCTGCCATCCATTTAGACCATTCTTCATGCATGTTATTCTTGAATGGTTTGTTGATGCTCAACATATGAATGCAGGTTGCTGTTGGTCAAGTGTCCAAGCTCACTTGATCCAGGGTGTTGCCTTACAATACAACATTCGTCTTGGAAGATGCATTAGTATTTTTCAGGGTATTTTTTAGGAAAAAAAGTGTCTTGTAAGCCGTAAAATACGGTAATAAAATCAATACATAGGTATAGTTAAATAATAAAAAGGTAAATGGTAAATAATAAATTGACAGATAACCAATAATAAATTAAAATCAAGCAAATAATAAACAAATAATAACAAACAAATAAAGCTTTGAACTGAACTACACTGCACTGCCTCATGAGGAAGTTTTTTTCCATTCATTAACTACATGGTTGGCGAAGTTCATCCCTGCATCCTGTCCACTGATCTGGCACAAGCTCTACTACTCTTGTAAAAAGTCTTGACTACTTTTAAAAGTTTTCCTCCTATCCCATATACCTGTAATACCTCCCACACTGCCTTTCTGTCTACCCTATCTAGATCCATAAAAGCCCAATAAACATCCTTACCTTTTCCTAAAGCTTTCTCACATATCTGTCTTGCCACAAAAATTGGATCTATGCAACCCCTACCTGTCCAAAACCCATATTGTTCCTCACCAATTATTCCCTTTCTTCCTCTCCTAATCCTCTCAATCAAGACCCTCCCATAAGCCCTCCCAACTACACTTAACAAACTCATCCCTCTGAACCTACTACACTCACACTTGTCCCCTTTTCCCTTGCAAAGTGGAACTATACAGGTACTCCTCCAGTCCTCTGGCACTCTAACCTCTCTTAAACAAATATTAAATAACCTCACCAGCCAGTCCACCATCACTATACCTTCTTTTTTCAGTCATTCTGCATGACATACATCCAGACCAGGTGCCCTACCTGCTCTCATCATCTTAACAACTGCCTTCACTTCATCTTTCCTTATTTCTCTTCCATTTCCCTCACTCATCATGGTCATTTTCTTAGCACTTCCCACTCCAACTACCTTTCCCTCCCTATCTTCCTTCATATTTAGCAATTCCCTAAAATACTCTGCCCACCTTCTAACTGCCTTCTCAACCATTATAATCTCTCCATCTGCACCTTTTACCTACTCTTCTCTACTTGATTCACCTCCTCTTCCTCTCTTAATTTCTTTCCAAAATATCTTTTTATTATTTTCAAAAATCTCTGTCATACTCTTACCCCATTTCACATCTGCTCTCCTCTTTCCCTCCTTTATCTTATGCTTTACTTCTCTTCTCTTTTCTTTGTACCTTTCATGCGATTCCCTGGCCTTATTTTATAATCAATCTGTAAAAACTTGCTTCTTCTCTTCTACAATCTTCTTTGCTTCCTCATCCCACCACCCACTACCCTTCCTTCTATTTCCTCCCATCCTCCTTGTTCCATACACCATTTTTGCACACTTTGTGACTCCCTCCTTGAACCATACCCATTCCTCCTCCACTCCTAGTTCTGCTCTATCCTTCACTCCCTCCCACTCCTCTCTCAGGTTCTTGTACTCCGTCTTTGAACCATCCCCATTCCTCCTCCACTCCTAGTTCTGCTCTATCCTTCACTCCCTCCCACTCCTCTCTCAGCTTCTTGTACTCCTCCTTTTCTTTCTCATTTAAGCAGTTCACTCTAAGCACCTCCCTACCTTCTGTCTTTTTCCTTTCTCCATCTATCCTCCACTCTCAACTTAGTTTCCATCAAAAAATTATCTGATATTCCCCCACTCTCTCCCCTTAGAACATGTACATCCTTAACTCTTCCTACTATACTCCTGGTTACCACTATATAGTCCATTAACACCCTTCCATCCATCACCCTCTCCCATGTGTACTTATGCTTGACTTTTTCCTAAACACTGTATTTGCTATTATTTTTCCTGGAACTCGTATCTCACCACTGCCACCATAATGTTGCTTAGCAACATTGGTAACTTAAAGATGATGTTCGGGTCACAATTTTATTGAACAGAGAGAATGTGCACCACTAAGTACACCACTATCCACTTCCACTCACTCTCAGAGCTCGTTCATGACTGACTAATGAGCATCACCCTGGGACTGATTGCATCTCTGAAAGGTTCCCTTTTACTCAATTTGTTTTCTATTTATTTGCTTGTACACAGAAAATAACAGACACTCAAATAATACAACAATTAATTTAATAATATAATAATAATCTATTTTACATTCATTCAACTTTTGCATTACAATATTAGAAATAATAATCTAATTACATAAATAGAAATGACAATTATACTTTCTTCCTGAAACTTCCAGAACCCGTTACACGTATGAACATACACATCCAATTACGCATCACTTGCATTTCCTACATGTATACAAAATACTAATAGAAATGATAATAACTTGCATACTCTACATCACTACAACTTAGTTTTGATTTTGATCTACATTTTACGATGTTTTGCTTTCAAAGAAAATTTTTAAATATTGAACAGTGGGATCAGGTTACAGAATTTGATTGGTTTACTTGTATTTAGGTGAGGTCACAATATGTGGATCTGGTTACACAAAGGCTGAGTCTTCTACAAGAGAGACCAAGGGCAACATACTGCTAATGTATGTGAAGATTTAAAAACAACAATATTCTGAAAGTTGATCATCTTTTCAATATTTTCCAATTTTCTAAAGAAAATGTTAGAAAACTGGAAAACACAATTAAAATTATCAACTGTGAGAATGCTGTAATCTTTAATTCTACATGCATTTGTATGAGTCTGCTCCCTTCTTTCACACAGAAAGAATGAGTGAATAAAGATTAGCAAAAAGAATGTGGAAAGCAGAGGTGGATGGAGTGAACTTTAGGTGAAGATTGGAAGATGGATAAATCAGGGGAAAGGGGCTTTGATCAATAGTGGGTTATTTGTTGAACAGGAAAGGGAGGCAGGGGATAGGTGTAAATGAAGAATGGTTGTGTATGGATGATAATATGACATAGCCAAAGGATTTCTCCTAATCTTTTCTATTTTTTGCATGAAGGGATGAAGAGGAAGGGTCACCATGTAAATAAAGTGCCAGGCCCTGCTATGGATGTGCTGTCTTGGTGCATTACTTCTGACTTGGGCAGTGGTCAGGAGACAGGGGTGACCCTTCATTCACAAGAATCAAGGAACATAAAAACACCATCAAATATGGCCAAGAGAATTCCACAGTGTTCCTACATACCAGCAAAGATGATCATTGCATGGACTGGGATAATGCAGCCATCATCTACAAATCCCACTGCAGTTTTCTAAGAAAAATGATTGAATCCTCTGTGATAAAATATCTTTCAAATTTTAACCTCTTCACTCCGGGGCACATCGCACGTCTGGCAGCATTAGCTGCCCGATGTGCGATGTTGCGTCATAATAATCGCATTATAAAAAATAAAGTCAGTGCTCAATCGTTCGTTCTCTTTCACCCGTGTATTTTGATAACCATAGAAAATTGATGAAGCCAGTTTAGAGAGAATGGAAATTACATAAGTATGACTACAATAAATATAATCAAGATGCCGACGTCGGCATCATCAAGTACCCACTTGCTCCTCATGCCGCCTACGTAGGCGTCACCGTATGGAAGTGGTTAATAGCTCGAAAGGTCGGTGGTCCCGACTGCATAAATTGGATGGCTGCAAATAAATCAATCTCAAAAGTGGCCAGACTTGACCTCACTATTGGTCAACCTTCACCCTGATCTCATCAACGACATATAACCTGAGTCCCCCTTCTCCCTGTCCCCTAAATGTACCCTTCTTAGTTATATTTACTCACGCACTCCACACCATGTATCAATGTGCTGAAGAGGATCACCTATAGTGGTTGAAATATACAGATCTTCTATCTCTCTTATCTCATCCTCCGACAATGGGTTAAGAAGTTTCATTTTACAAATGTGCCACTATATCTTCCTAATATATGTGTATGTATATATGTGTGTGTATATATATATATATATATATATATATATATATATATACATATATATATATATATACAGTATACACACACACACACACACACTTTCAACGAACGGACGGCTTGAAGAACGCTCTGAAGAAAAGTGAAGATTGTGGATACCAACGCAAAGAGAAGTGCCTTTTTGTATTTGCAGGGGGAGGGGAAATTGCTCGTGAGGTAGTGGGAAAGTAAGGAAAGAGGAGAAGGGGAGGGATTGCTGGGAAAATGGAAGGTAATGAGGAAGTAGAGGACTTGGTCCAAATAGACCGCCGTAAAGTAAACAAAAGACCACAAGACGAGCTGGAGGACGACGGAATGTCTAATAAGAATGTAAAGATTAGAAGTATAGATAGGAACAATACAGTAGAAAGTGATGAGAATATTTTCAAGGGATTTAAAGAGAGTGGGGGGGACACAAACCCCCCCCGACTGACAAGACTAGAGGAGAAGGTTGATAAGGTGATCAAGGACTTGGAGAGTAGGTTAGGTCATATGAACACCATTTTACAAAGGGTTGAAAGATTGGAAGAACTGGAAAAGGCGAATAGAAACTTAACTGATGAAATAGAAGAACTAAAAAGACAGTTAAGAGAGGTAAAGGGGGAGAATGAGGAATTGAAGAAGAATAGTAAAGAAAACAGAGAATCAATAGCTAAAGAAAGTAAAAATTGGAAGCAAACCCAAGAAGGAAATAAGATTTCATTCACTGACATAGTCAAACAGCAATTGAAAGAACATACTGAAGACTCAGTTATTAAAGTGATGAGACAAAAGGAGAATATAGTAAGGGATTTAGCAGACAAGAAGAAATGTATAATTATATTAGGAATGGAAGAGAAACACAACACAGATAGAACCACAAGAATCAAAGAGGAAAATGAAAAAGTAAGCCAATTACTAGAATCAGTTCAGGAAGATGAACCAGGAATTATGAAACAAATCGAAGAGAAATTTAGACTCGGAAAGTATAGCACAGACAAGACCAGACCAATTAAGATTAAATTCAAGTCACAAACAACGGCAGAGAATATCTTATCCAAAACAGGGAAACTAGCAACAAGTGAACAATACAAAAAGATATGGATAAAAAGAGAAATGAATAAAGAGGAAAGAGAAGAAGAAAAGCAGAAAAGACTGGAAGCTAAGACAAAAAACGAGAACAGAACGGAGTCAGAGAAAGAGAGATTCTATTGGAGAGTAGTGAACATGAAACTAAGGAAGTTCGACACACAAAAGAAAAACATAAGGGAAACAGAGAACACAATGGAAGTGGCAGAAAACTAAGAGTGTCTTACACAAATATAGATGGATTAATAACAGGATTGAATGAGCTGAATGATTATTTGAAAGAAAAAGAACCGGACATAATGGGAATTGTAGAAACAAAATTAAAAGGCCCACTACCACCCAACAGTGTAGGACATGATGCATACAATTATTGGATTAGAAACAGAGAGAAAAAGCAAGGGGGTGGAGTTATGTTCCTGACTAAGAAGGATATAAATGTGAAAGGTGTCATATATGGAAAGAATACAGTAGAGATGATTATGATAGAAGTGGAAGACAGAGATAAGAAGAGCAGAAAATTTGTGATCAATTATGTGCCTCCGAAAACAGCCTCATGGGAGGAGAGTGAATATAAAAGTATGCTAGAGGACACAAAGATAGCATTAACCAAAATAATGGAAGACGGAGGAAGAATAGTTATGATGGGCGACTTTAATTGCAAAGAAATCTGCTGGGAAGAAATGACAGTAAAGAGTGGTGATGACTCATGGGGAAATGCTCTACTTGAGATGATTACTGACCATTCAATGACACAATGGATACAAGAGAACACTAGGTATAGAAATGAAGAAGAACCATCGAGGCTAGACTTAATAATTACATCTGAACCTAGAATAGTGGACAAGATTGAATATAAAACACCAATAGGTAAAAGTGACCACATATTGATTGAACTGGAACTTAATGAAGAAAAATATATGAAAAGAAATGAACAATATAGAAAAGGAAGAATGATGTATGAAAAAACAAACTTTGATAAAATAAGAGAATTCTTCCAACAAGAAAACTGGGAAGAAATATACAAAGAAGAAACATCAGTGGAAGAGAAATGGAATATTTTGACAAAAATTTACAAAAAAGGAGTGGAAAAGTATGTCCCAAGACAAAAACAAGAAAAAGAATATGTAAAATGCTGGTACAACAAAAGTTGTAGGGAGTTAAAAGACAAAAGAGACAAAGCCTGGACCAGATGGAAAAAAGACAGAAGACCTGAAAAATGGAAAATATATACTGGTTATAGAAATGACTATGTACAAAAGTGCAGAGAGAAAAAAAGAAAATATGAAAAAGATGTTATAGAAAAGTGTAAAGATCAACCAAAACTATTCTACAGATTTGTAAACAATAAACTGAAAAACAAACAAGACTTGGAGAAATTGAGACAAGGAGGAGTTGAATACACTGAGGAAATGGAAATGGCAGAAATTATGAACAAACATTTTAAATCAGTGTTTACAAGGGAAAATATACAACCTGAAGAGATTGCGTGGAAAGAAAAAGTCCCCCCTATGGAAGAAATAGAAGTAACAAAGAATGAAATATTGACACACTTGGGTAATTTTGATGTCAGAAAATCGCATGGGCCAGATGAAATAGCAAACTGGATTCTGAAAGAATGCAGGAATGAACTGGCAGACAAAATACATAGCATAATAAGCAGTTCCTTAAAAGAAGGAAAAGTTCCAGAAGATTGGAAAAAAGCAAATATAGTACCTATATATAAAGGAGGAAATAAAGAAGAACCTACCAACTATAGACCAGTCTCTCTAACAAGTACAATAGCAAAAATTTGTGAAAGAATTATCAAAAGTAGATGGGTAAAATACTTGGAAAAAAACAACGTACTAAATCCAAGGCAATTTGGATTCAGACAAGGACGATCATGCGTCACCAATTTAATATGTTTCTATTCAAGGCTAATAGATATAATACAAGAAAGAGATGGATGGGCTGATTGTGCATTTCTAGACCTAAAAAAAGCTTTTGACAAAGTACCACATAAGAAGCTGCTTAAGAAATTAGAATATGAAGGAGGAATACAAGGTAAATTGCTAAATTGGATGGAAGACTTTTTGCAAGAAAGAAAAATGAGAGTAGTGATAAGAGATCAGCACTCAAAATGGAATGAAGTAATAAGCGGTGTCCCGCAGGGAACAGTTCTGGCCCCAATAATGTTTGCTATATATATTAATGATATGGATGAAGGAATTGAAAGCTATATGAGCTTCTTTGCAGATGATGCAAAATTACTGAAAAGAGTGAAAACTGAAGAAGATTGTGAATCACTACAGAGAGATCTAAATAAAGTACAAGAATGGAGTAGGAAGTGGGAGATGGAGTTCAATACAAAAAAGTGTAGTATAATGGAATTTGGAAAAAGCAAAAACAGAATAACAGGATCATATAATTTGGGAGAAGAAGGAATAAAAAGAGTAGAAAATGAGAAGGACCTGGGAGTCATTGTTATGAATAATATGTCACCTGAGAAACATATAAATAAGATTTTTGGAGAAACCTATAATTTAATAAGAACAATCAAAGTGGCATTTACATACCTGGATGAAGAAATGGTGAGGAAAATCCTAATCACCCTGATAAGACCAAGATTGGAATATGCAGCAACGATATGGTCACCAAGTACAAAAAAATGTATAAAAAAACTTGAAAGAATACAAAGAGCAATTACAAAATTGGCACCAACACTCTCAAAACTATCATATGAAGAGAGACTACAAAAACTTAAACTACAGACACTAGAGCAAAGAAGAGAGAGAGGAGATTTGATAGCTATTTACAGAATCATGAAAGGCATAGAAATTACTGATAGAGAGAATCTGATAAAATGGGATGACAGAAATACAAGAGGACACGGAAAGAAAATAAAAAAAGACAGCTATAGAAGAGATTTGAAAAAGAACAGCTTTCCTCACAGAGCAATAGACAGTTGGAACAAGTTAGATGAGAAAGTGGTGTGTGCAAAAACAATACATGAATTTAAAAATAGTTTAGATAAAATGAGATATGAAGACGGGACCCCACGAGCATAGCTCCCCTTCCCGTAAAATACAACTAGGTAAATACAACTAGGTAAATACATGTTTATCCCTTAACATTTGCAAAGGTTATGGACCTCAGAACTTCATGTTAAAATTTTGCAAATAATTGCTGTTCCTCTTCCAAACACCCTCCCCCTACTGCCCCCCAGCATTTCCTTACAAAAGTTAGTGTACATGGTAACACACTATCTATCATAAATATATAAAAATAGTTGTATGTAGATATGTATGTACTGCACAGTATATAAAAATACTCTGGCTTCACCATGTGTGACTGGATAGCCTCTGAACTTGTCACCAGATCTCTCATCCTGATCTGTTAAATTACTGGAAACCACCTGTCCTACTTATCCCTGCTCACTTCTATCTTCATATTGTTGCCACTGTCAATAACAAACACAAACTTTTTCTTAATAAACGCACTCCCACTTTTTATGAACAGTAAAATCAGCAGTTTAAATGCACATTCATCCCCCTTCAGATGTCTTGGATGGTCTCCTAGGGCCCAAGTGGGTATCACAGTGGTAGGAAGTAAAGATGGTAAACAATCACAAATGCAGCATAAGTGTGTTGACAGTGAGAACTGAGTTCCAAGTACAGCATAGGAATACAAGAGTAGGGGGAGATTGGCCTTGATGATGCAGCAAGTAGTATGCAACATGTGGCACATGATATGAATGTGTTTGCACATTTCTCCTCACTTCAAAACCATATTTGTTTCTTATTTCCTAGTGGCAACTCATAAGTAATCAAAACCATGAAAGTTATGGGATGACTGTGTACACATATGAAGACATATATTAATATCTAATACTGAATTCAAAGACAAAAAGAGAACTCATGCAAGTGGTCTACTTACAACTAACTGTACAGCACCCATTTTGTGAGCTGGAAAACATAGAATCCTTCTGTCTGAAGATGCCATTGGAGACACTTCACACATATCCCTTGGGTTATCCCGAGTTTCACATGTGAACAATCTTTCAGGATGGTGAGGGAAAGAGAACACATGAATCTGTCTTCTACACACAACTATTAACCTGCAATGAAAAAATATAACTGTACTGAAAACTCTTTATTATCAACATATTGTTATAAAACTAACCAAAGTCCAATAATGAATAGCATTTTTATAAAAACAGAAACACTGTAGCATAAGAATAGATCACAAATTAGCCTTTTTGTCTTCCATGAAATGTTAGAGTGAACACTGCCAATAACTGTACCTGCCATCCACATGAACACAGTGAATACAACATCTGAGTAATAGTCAAAACTAATAGGGCATTGTCACCTATTCCAATCTGACAAAGCTTTCACAGAAGACTATTGTAGATAACATGGTCAAAAGCACCAGATAGGTCAAGCCTGATAACTCTTACCTCATGTCCCTGTGATGATTATGGGATATGTGACATATAGTTATAGGTAGATGGTATTAAAGTAGGAATTTCAGTCATAGGTTCAAGAAACAAAAGATTCACAGTCCCACTAACCAGACCAAGCAATGGATATTGTTAAGGAAGGGGATGTGAGCATCTTTAAACTAAAACCGGACCAAGTATGCATGTGAAATAAAACAGTGACAACAGAAAATGACAGGAGCCTGAAATAGTGGATAAAATTTAATACATGGCACCAACTGGGATGAGTGACCGCATACTACTTGAGCTAGAACTAAAAGAGGAAATATATATGGGGAGAAATGGGAAACACAGAAAAGGAAGACTGATGTATAACAAAATGGATTTTGGGAAACTTAGAAAATTCTTTCCAAAAGCGAGTTGGGGAAAATTCTTTAATGAAGAAACACATATGGAAGAAAAATGGACAATTTTAAAAGAAGTCCATAATGAGGGAGTGGATGAATATGTATATATACCATACATATACCAAAGGCTTTCTTCCCCCTTACACAGGAGGTAGCCAAAAAACAAAGGGATAGAAACCACTCCCACCCATTCCATCCCCTATATACTCCACTTGCCTCTACCCTCTTCCCTCCCTCTTAGCACCGCCTGGATGATGGGTCATCCCTGCATCTTGTCCACTGCCATGGGTCAGAAGTAGTGTTTTGAGACACAGCGCATCCACAGCAAGGCCACTTCATTAATTTGTCAGCCCCCCCCCCTCTGTCCCCTCATGTAGAAAAGGAGGAGATAGGGAGAAATCCCTTTGGGCTGCATCAATTTATTTCTCATACATACTCCCTCAGCCCCCATCCCCCACCCACTCCCCCTCATGCATCACAGCTTCATCCATACACAACCATTCTCACTCACCCCTATCTTCTGTCCTCTCCTGTCCTTCCTCAACATTCCCCTCTTTCCCAATCCTCCTTTTACCCCCATCGATCCCTCTCATCCTAGGTTGACCCCTCATGTTCACTCCTTCCACACCTCTTTAATTAATCTTTCTTCACTCATTCTTTCCATGTGTCCAAACTATCCCAATACTCTTTCATCAACCCTAACTCCCAACTCCCTTTCCACCCCCATTCTTCTCCTCACCTCCTCATTTCTCACTCTATCTAGCCTTAGCATCCATTCCCAAATGTCTATTTCTCATTACACTTTTTAATCCCCAAGGCATTTACTCACTTCTCTCAATCTACATTCTACCTCCACCCCCACTTCTCCCATTCCTGCCACATTTGCACCTAAGTATCTAAAGCTATCCACTTCCTTCAGTCTCTCTCCCTTTATACTCACTTCCAATCTGCTGCCACTTTCTCCCCTTGTACATCTCATCACCTTACTTTACCCATATTTATCTTCAACTTTCTTCTTTTCCACACCTTCCCAAGCTTTGTCACCAATTCCTCCTCTGATCCTGCTACAAGCGCAGTGTCATCAGCAAACAACAACTGGCTTATCTCCCACTTTTCTCCTTTTTCTTTAACCATCTCTAATCCCTGACCCATTACCCTTGCACCTCTCACACTGCCCCATCCATGTATAAATTGAAGAGCCAGGGCACACATCCCTGACGAAGTCCCACTTTTACCTCAAACCACTCACAAAATAAAAACAGGAAAAGGTGTACATTAAGTGCTGGTACAACAAAAAATGATATGTGTATCATTTTTTGTTGTACCAGCACTTAATGTACACCTTTTCCTGTTTTTATTTTGCGAGTGGTTTGAGGTAAAAGTGGGACTTCATCAGGGATGTGTGCCCTGGCTCTTCAATTTATACATGGATGGGGCAGTGCGAGAGGTGCAAGGGTAATGGGTCAGGGATTAGAGATGGTTAAAGAAAAAGGAGAAAAATGGTTGTATATGGAAGATGTTGTGATGCATGAGGTGGAATGGACGGGGGGATGGGGGGGTGAGGTAGTGTGTGTGAGCAAAATTTTGACGCAGCCCGAAGGGATTTCTCCCCGTCCTCTCCTTTATATGGGGGGACGGAGAGGGGGGTCGCCGATTTAATGAAGCGGCCTTGCTGTGGATGTGCTGTGTCTTGCGACACTGCTTCTGACCCAGGGCAGTGGACAGGGTGCAGGGATGACCCGTCATCTAGGAGGTGCTAAGATGGGAGGGAGGGAGGGTGGAGGGGTGTGGAGTGTTTTCAGGGATGGAATGGGTGGGAATGATTTTATGCCTTTTCCTTTTTGGCTACCTTCCTAGTAAGGGGGAAAAAGCCTTGGTATATATATGTACAACAAAAAATTTAGAGAGGCAAAAGATAGAAGATTGGAAAACATGAAAAAGAGAAAAAAAATGGAAAGTGGCAATTATATAACAAATTAAGAAATGAATGCGTAAAAATATGAAGGGAAGAAAAAAGAAACTATGAAAAAGACAACTGACAAATGTAAAGATCAACCTAAATTATTCTATTGGTATGTGAATAGTAAACTAAAAAATAAAAATAAAATAGTATAGTTACATCAAGGGAACGTGGAATACACAGAGGATACAGAAGTGGCTGAAATTATGAACAAACATTTCAAATCTATGTTCACTAAAGAAAACATACACAACTGGGATGAAGGAAGGGGAGAAAAAAACAAAAAAAACATGAGAAATAATTGTGACACTGAAAAAACAAGGGACCAAATAATGAATCTTGATGTCAGAAAATCACATGGCCCAGATGGAACTGCAAACTGGATACTAAAAGAATGTATAAATGAACTAATAGACAAAATATATAAGATAATACATTGCTCACTCAAAGAAGGAAAGGTACTGGAAGACTGGAAAAATGCCAATATTGTACCAATATATAAAGGGGGAAACAAGGACGACCCAACAAACTATAGACTGGTCTCCCTTAAAGTACAATAGCCAAAATTTGTGAGAAAGTTATCAAAAATAGATGGATAAAACATCTGGAGAACAATATACTAAATGCGAGACAATTTGGATTTAGACAGGGAAGGTTATGTGCCACAAATTTGATCTGTTTCTATTCAAGGTTAAGATATAATACAAGAAATGGATGGGTGTGTAGACTGTGCTTTCCTGGACTTACAAAAGGTATTTGATAAAGTACCACACAAAAAATTAAGAAAATTCGAAACAACAGGAGGTATACAAGGAAAAATACTTAAATAGATGGAAGATAAAGAGTGGTGCTCAGAGATAAAAACTATTCTTGGGAAGAAATGATAAGTGAAGTCCCACGGGGTTCAGTACTGGCTCCAATAATGTTTGCTATATATGTCAATGACATGGATGAAGGTGTAGAAAGTTACATGAACTTCTTTACAGATGACGAAAAACTACTAAAGAAAGTACGAAAGATTGTGAATCACTACAGAGATCTGAACAAGGTCTGGAAATGAAGTCAGAAGTGGGAAGTGGACTTCAACATTAAGAAATGTGGTATAATGGAATTTGGAAAAAGTAAAAATAGACTATCAGGTCAATATAAAATCAGTGCAATGGAAGTGAAGAAAGTTGGTTCCAAAAAGGACCTAGGAGTAATCATCGCCAAAGACATGTCCCCAGACAAGCAAATAAACAAAATAGTTGGAGAAACCTATAATTTATTAAGATCAATAAAGGTGGCTTTTAATTTGGATGTGGTAATGGTAAAGAAAATACTAGTCACATTGATAAGACCAAGATTGGAGTACAGAGCAACACTATGGACACCCAGTACAAAAAAGAATATAAGGAAAATAAAAAGAATCCAAAGAGCAATGACAAAGATGGCACCAACACTTTCAAAACTGACATATGAGCAAAGATTATCTAAACTGGAACTACCAACCCTGGTACAAAGAAGAGAAAGAGGTGATCTTTTGGCCATTTACAATTATGAAAGGCATGGAACAATAGTGTGTGCAAACACTATATATGATTTTAAGAACAAACTAGATGTTGCGAGATGCAAAGACGGGTCACGACAAGCATAGCTCCCCTTCCCGTATAATACAACTAGGTAAATACATATTTTAACTGCACTCAGTACTCCTTCCAGCATTAGGGCAGTACCTACACAGAATAAGTTTGGCCACATATTCAGGCTGCCCCAGATGCAACCACCACAGAAGACACACACAAACTCATACTACAATGCCCCACATTAACAACTCCTAGAAAACAACTCAATATCTCTTCAACTAAGTGACTTATGGTCCTACCCAGGGGCTATTGCTGATTTCCTGGAGGCTACTAGTCTTCTGCAAGAAATACCAGGGGGCAACAGACTTATTGATCTTTAGTAATATTCCTATTTTCTGGTGTTGTGGGCTTGAAGCTTGTTTTGGAGAAATGCTTGTTGATGATGTTCCACTGCTGGTATTTTCTCCAGAGTTGCACCGAATGGGAAAATTTTATTTTGATATTTTGATGTTTTTACAGCTTTCCCATGCATTACAATTAGACAAATAAAGGTACCATATCTTTTTAATATGTGCTCCTTACCTGTCTTTCCTGAGCCTGACAGCTAGGACTGGGGAAGAGAAAGTAAATTCCAAGACAAGTTTCTTGCTAAGATCGTCATATATTAAAACAGTGTTTTCAGCGTACTTTGGCATTGATCCTCCTGCTACTAAAGCTAACAAGTTTGTACGGTGTAGCATTTCCCCATGTGCTAAACTTCCAACCATGTCTATTCCTGTAGAGATTTTTTAAGAGAATACTGCAATTAATATCACAATCAAATAAAGATTAATTTTATATACAAACATCATAACCCTAAAATTCACAAATGACCACCAAAACACTGAATAAACTTACTGAGGTGAGCTTTTTCTGCTAAGGGTTCCACATTGTATATTCGAACCCCGCTATCCATACAACAAATAAAACATCCTGAAAAAGGGCATTGAGAAAATAAATATTCAAAGACCATACCTACTGTATGTATAAATTACAAAATAATGAAAACCATGTACCTGAATTCAATCCTACCCTAATGCTAGGGAGAAACTCAAAGCCCATGACACTAAACATTATGAACACTAGACTAGTCAAAATAATAACTTGTGGATGCAGCAAATATTAACTTTTACTATTTTTTTTTCAAAGTCTATGTCATACCTAAAATATTGACAATTTAGAATAGAGAACATTTATAATGACTATTGACCCCTACAGCGTCAGTGGTATACGCTCTATGCAGCAAATTCAAAAATTTGCCAAAAATAGGCATTACGTCCAGGGTCAAATCTGTGGTAATGACCAAGTAGCCCTATCCATTGGCTATAAAAAGGCACCAATTTTTTTTTTATTCATTGATAAAACTGGCAGCAATTTTTCTGGGGTAATTTGGGGTAAAATATCAGCCTTTAGGATGTAATTTTGGTGATTCTGGTTTACAAAACGAAGTATGAGGAGGTGAAGTTGTAATTCAACAGTTAGGCAAGTGCTATTTAGTAGGCATTCAGACATACAGAACTGGCAATTTCACACTGCCAATTTTTGTAATAAATAGGTAATTCAAAATGTGGCCAGGCAATAATGGTGTGATGGATGCTTACTAAAACAATAAGTAACACCACAATCAATCTTCCATGAAATTATAAAAAAAAAAGATACCAAAGAATCAATTTACCACATAACAAAGTGATAGATATTTGCCACAAAATCCACAAAAACTATTTATAAACACAATTTCCGTAAGTATCAGACAGATATAGATGGGCAACTGTACAAATTCCTTCACTCTCTGAAATTCTAACGAAGCTTCCCAGATAAAATACAACCTTGTTCAACCCACGCGAGGAGCGAAAGAAAGTCTACGGAAGTCCTACCAAACTTTCAAATGTATATCTTGACAAAATTGACCCAGTTTCTCCACTTCTAGGCTAAGGTGAATCAAAATAAGCAAGACTTGTTGGTTTTACATAATTTTGAGTTAATTAAAAAATAAATAAAGTTTGGCTCCGACACTGAGGGGGGAGTATATACAACATTCGCCTGGTGATGTATGGGTTAAAACATACAGGGTGTTCATGATAAATCTGACAATTTTTCAGAAAGGAAAGAAAAATGTCATATCTTGGCCAAAAATTTATATATTCTCAAAATTCAAAGTGCTTCTCTTAGAGAATCTTTTGCCAAATACAGATCACTCAAAGAAGCCACCCTGAGCCTCACCCATGGCCTCCAGGCAGGACCTGAACCTGTAGCACGTAGCCTTCATGATGTCCTTCAAGAGATGCCTGAACACCAGTTTAATCCTGGTAATCAGCTCATCCTTGGTGTTGCAGGTGGTACGATTGGTGTCTTTTTCAACTGCGCCCCACACATAATAGTCCATCCCACACATAATAGTCCATGGGGTTGCAATCAGGCAATTTGGGGGGCCAGATGTTGAGACTAGAGAAGTTGTAGAAGTTCTCTGACAGCCACCTCTGGGTTTTCCCAGAGGCCTGACATGGAGCTAAGTCCTGCTGCCACATGTATTTTCCCACAGCCACCTCTCCACCCAGCACTTGGCAACAGTGGACAGCAACTCAATATAACCATCTGAAGTGAGTCTGAGTCCCTCTTCAAAGATATGGGGCGGCATGACATGGCCTTCACTGGAAACACACCCAAAGGATAAACATGAAATAGTAAAACTGTGTGAAGGAGATAAAGAATATGTAGATGACACAGAAATGGCAGAAGTTATGATCAGATATTTCAGGTCTGTTTTTACAATTGAGAGCTCACAAATTTGGGAAGATGGACAACAAGAAAGATCCCCTAAAATGAAAGAAATAAAGGTAACACAGAAAGAAATGAAACCAAATAAAAAACCTAGATGTTAAGAAATTGCACAGACCGGATGGGATTGCAAATTGAATACTGAAAGAGTGTATAGACGAACTGACAAAGTATACAAGATAATACTTTTCACTCAAAGAAGGCAAGGTACTGCAAGATTGGAAAGATGTAAACATAGTACCAATATATAAAGGAGGAAACAAAGAATATCCTACAAACGTCAGACCAGTATCCCTTACAAGCGCAGTAGGAAAAATATGTGAAAAAGTCATCAGAAACAAATGGACCAAACACTTGGAAGAAAATAAAATAGTAAACCCTAAACAATTTGGCTTTAGAAGTAGAGGATCATGTACCACAAACTTAATATGTTTTTATTCGAGATTAATTGAGATAATACAAGAAAGAGATGGCTGGGCAGATTGCGCCTTCTTGGACTTGCAGAGGGCATTTAACAAAGTACCACATAAAAAATTAATAAGAAAAACTGAAAAAATAGGAGGAATACATGGTAAGTTACTGGAATGGATGAAGGATTTCTTAATTGGGAGAAAAATGAGAGTGGTACTTAGAGACAAAAATTCGAACTAGGAAGATGTGAAGAGTGTCATCCTGCAAGGCTCTGTATTGGCTCCTTTAATGTTTGCCATATATATAAATGATATAGATGAGGGAGTAAATTGTTACATGAACTTCTTTGCTGACGATGCCAAATTACTCTAGAGAATAAGCGCAGAAGATTGCAGATCGCTACAAGAAGACCTAGATAAAATATGGAGTCAGAGATGCGAGATGAACTTCAACATTAAGAAATGTAGCATATTGGAATTTGGAAAAAGCAAAAATAGGATATCGGGTCATCATAAAATTGGAAACAAGGAAGTCAAAAAAGTCAATTCAGAGAACCTGGGAGTGATCATCTCAAGTGACTTGACACCTGATAAACATGTCAATGAATTATTTGGAGCGACTTTTAACTTATTAAGATCAATGAAAGTGGCCTTTGACTACATGGATGAAGAAATGGTAAAGAAAATAATGGTTACACTAATAAGACCTAAACTAGAGTATGCTGCAACACTATGGGCACCCAGCACAAAAAAGAACATAAGAAAATTAGAAAGAATCCAAAGAGCAGTGACAAAAATGGCACCTACACTATCAAATTTGACATACACACAAAGATTGGAGAAATTACATCTATCAACACTGGAACAGAGATGAGAAAGAGGTGATTTGTTGAATTATGAAAGGGATGGAAATTCTTGATAGAGACCGCTTATTAAAATGGGACAGAAGAGAAACAAGAGGACACGAAAAGAAGCTAAAGAAGAAAAGTTACAGAAGAGACCTGAAAAAGAATAGCTTCCCACATAGAGTGATTGATGTCTGGAACAAACTAAATGGAGAAACAGTGAGTGCCAAAACTATGCATGGTTTTAAGAATAAACTGGATGTGGAGAGATACAAAAACGGGTCACTACGAGCATAGCTCTCATCCCGTAAAATACAACTAGGTAAACACAGTTTCAGGGAACTTGGTCTTCATGAAGCGTGATACTTCGTGCAGACAGTAGGCAGCCACCTGTTGTTCTAAACATTGTGCAACTGGTCCTGGCAGAAGTTCCTCTTGTCTGAGATGAACCAGAGCATCCCCAGCTTGACTGGGTGTTTAACCTCGTTGAATTGTTTCTTGGCTTTCATAAGGCAGTTCTCTTGGGCCTTGGCAGTGAGAAGTTGATCCTTGTGTCTCTTGTATAAGGAGTAGTGAAGATCCTCATTCAGTGCTTTCTTCATAGTTGCCACTCTGACACTCATCTCTCTCACCAAGGTTCGCACTCACTCAGAACACATCGAAAGACATAATTTAATTTGTGATTCACAGCATGTTTTCTCCAAGGGTAAATCTTGTGTGACTAATCTTCTATCCTTTTACACTAAAGTATATAAGGCATCAGATAATAATGATAATTACGATGTTATTTACCTTGACTTTAGCAAAGCATTTGACAAGGTGCCACACCAGAGACTACTAAATAAAATCAAAGCCGTTAGCATAGGAGGAAAAGTGTTGGAATGGATTAGAGCTTGGATTAGTAACAGAAAACAGGTCACCATAAATGGAGTAAAATCTAGGTGGGGCAATGTTAATAGTGGGGTCCCACAGGGCTCGGTTTTGGGTCCCTTGTTGTTCATTATGTACATAAACGACTTAGATGATGGGATAAATAGTGATGTTAGTAAGTTTGTGGACGACACTAAAATAGGACGCCTAGTTAGGTCAGGAGATGCCGCAGAGATTCTGCAGGATGATCTTAACAAATTGTTCACATGGTCGGTGAAATGGCAAATGAACTTCAATATCTCTAAATGTAGCATGTTAAACGTAGGGCTACACAACCCCGAAATTAGATACAGCTTAGATAACATGTTTTTATAAAAAACTAAGTGCGAGAGAGACTTGGGAGTTCTAGTGAGTCCAGACCTTAAAACCAGGAAACAGTTCATTAGCGCCAGGGATAAAGCAAACAGAGCATTAGGTTTCATTGCTAGGATGATAACGAATAGAAGTGCAGAGGTAATTATTAAACTCTATCTAGCATTAGTTAGACCCATCCTTGACTATGCGATACAGTTTTGGTCTCCGTCCTACAGAATGGACATAAATTCACTAGAATCAGTACAGAGAGGAATGACCAAAATGATACATGGACTCAGAAATTTGCCTTACGAAGAGAGGCTTAGGCACCTTAACTTACACTCTCTGGAAAGACACAGAGTGCGGGGTGATCTAATAGAGGTGTTCAAGTGGATCAAAGGCTTTAACAAGGATGATGCAAACAGGGTCATCATATTAAAACAATAGGGCAGGACTCACAGTAATGGTTATAAACTGGATAAATTTAGATTTAAGAAGGAAATAGGCAAGAATTGGTTTACTAATAGGGTGGTCGACAAATGGAATAAACTTAGTAACCATGTAGTAAGCGCTGAAACTATCAGTGTCTTTAAGAAACGATTAGACAACTTTATGGATGGGGATGACAGGTGGTGATGTATACGGAGCTGCCTAGTGTGGGCCTTATGGTCTCTTGCAGTCTCCTTCATTCTTATGTTCACAGATGTTGGTGGCCTGTTCAATCATTCTTTCTGATTATGGGGTATATAAGTTTCTCATAGCTTGAAGGAATGCATGGGTTTCAGCTCCATAGCATTCCTTCAAGAATATATACCTCGTGAAGTACTGATGGAAGTTTCAAGGGCATACACCAGGCCTCAACTGGACCAGGCAGACAACAAACACTTTACAAATGACAAGATGGCATCCCAATCCTATGCTAGTGACTTCGTTTGTTAGTATATTTGCTTATAGCAAGGTATTTTTTATTTTTATTTCCACCAAGAAAATTGCATATTATGTTCATGTATTATAATTTACAAAATTGATATCTAATTTTCTAATGCTATATCGCATAGTTGTGCACATCTAAACATATACCTTAAAATTGAAAAAATATTTTGTTTCTAATTAAATGGTTTTTCATATAAAACAAGATTTTTTTTTTTAATTTTGTGCCTGTACCTAATGTATTATAATTTACAAAAATGTTACTTTTATGTATTATAATTTACAAAATTAATATTCAATTTTCTAATACATTAGATAATTAAATATTAATTTACAAAATTAATATTTAATTTTCTAATGCTATATCTTGCATAGTTGTGCACAACTGAACATATACCAAAAAATTTGAAAAGTATTTTGCTTCTATTGAAATAGTTTTTCATATAAAACAATAATTTAGTTCTGTGCCTGTATTAGGTAGGTCAAACACCACCAGAGGCGCCACCATCGATGACGAGCACAATAGCGTGTCATTTTATGCACACGCCATGCAAACAGCCAAATTTACATACCGTGGGAAATTTCAATCATACAAATGTTATGCGAGTGTATTTACTATGATCATAGTAAATTACAAACAATTACATCATCAGTTACATGTCGGTACATAAAAACATAAGATAAACATGGAGGCTTGCATTCAGCAGTAAATAAAAAATTGGTTTATGTTTCAGCATAAAAAATGAGCTAAATAAATTCAGTGTATTGGCAACTGACCAAAATGAACGAAAACTACTAGTCTCGCAGATTATTCTAATACCAAAATAAAGGCAGCGTGTTACGGAAGAGCTGAGAAATCGGTGGTACTAATTAGTTTTTTTTCTATCGGGTCGGATTATCGGATAACAACGTCAACATCCATCCCGCCATCTTATCTATCACTGGTGGTATGGATCAAACTTCACTCTATTAAGTTTCTTACTATTATGTTATTAGTGTAATAGACTTATAGTTGAATTATTTGAACTATTTTCTTTAAAATGTGTGATTTTCATGTAATTTGATCAAAGAGAAGTTACGTTTTTATCCTCCGTAATATTACGGACCACAGCTACGATTTGTCCTGCCCGCTATCTATGATCACTGGTGGTATGGATCAAACTACACTATTAAGTTTGTTACTATTGTGTTATTAGTGTAATAGATTGCATATAGTTGAATTATTCAAACTATTTTCTTTAAAGTGTGTGATTTTCATGTAATTTGACGGTATTCGTACCTCTGGTGGGTAATTTTGCAGAGGATAAAAATGTAATTCTTTAATCAAATTACATGGAAATCACACATCTTAAAGAAAATAGGTCAAATAATGCAACCATATGCTAAATTTTTATATAAAATTGTGCCTGTCAGTAAAAACTGTCATTGTTTACGTTTGATCGGTGATTAGTCAGACCGCACGTTTCGGCCCGATTTCCTGGGACAAAATAGGCCCGATTTAATTCAATTCAAAATGCAATATTTCGAGAACTAGTACAGCTAGATGGATAATTCAAATTGCATTGTACTCATAGCGACTTTTTGCATCCCCTGAGAACTACTTCAGCTCAAATATCAGGAATTCCATTTTCATGTTGACCTAGCTACCTGTACCTAAAGGATTGTAATCTACAAAAATGTTACTTTCAAGTATTATAATTATAATTTACAAAATTTATTTCATGGTTGTTACATAATCATGTCTAAAAAACTAAATGCCAAAGTACATCACACATCTATAAGTTTCCCTTAATAGTATGAATTATAGAAATGTTTGCCGAGCTATAAGTACACTGAATATAGCACACGCACCTTAAATGAATATATTACAAAAATAAAATATATCATCACCCTCGATTAAGCATATTTAAAGCAAATTAAACGTATACATTAACTACCTTGATCTTGATTAAATCTAATACTGTGAACTTTTTCCTTAAACGCCATAATATTTCTTAACTGCATGAGAACACTCGAGTTAAAACACACTAAACAATCAATTTTCCTTAAGCCTGTTCTTTGTTGTGAACGACGTAGCAAGCTAGTTTGTTTACATTCAGGAATCGTTCGAATTGTACTACATGTAATAAAATGCTTTATCTTGAAATAGAAAATAAATATTTCATATCATAATTAACCATCCTATTTTTAGATATATAAATATGTAGATACTGAAAACAATCTATTATTTCCTATTCACAAAAAGAAATGATAATGTTAGATTATGTCAATCGGACACTCGTCTATCAGCTGATGATATCAAAATATAGGTTGGCCTTTCGGCAGGATAACAAAAAATATATTTATATGTAAATTAGATAAAATAATATGAAATAGAATATAATAAAACACTCCAAACATATACACCAACGTCGACATACACAATGTTTTTTGCAGCAATAAAAAAGGAATCGCGCCAACACAAGCCAAGGCTTGTCAAAAACTCTGTAGCTCTTTTCGCACCTACAAACGTTGAACATTATCTAAAGGTATTAAGGACGATAGTGCAATGGGGCCTGATGAATTGCATCTTCGTAAGCTTAAAGGTCAGAATGCACAACGGGAGACATTTTGAAAACTCCAAGCGTCGACCCAGAACAGTTCACGCAAAAAGAATGGGTGTTGTACACGTGATTCCACTGTTAGTAGTGGCGGTTCCCAGAAGAGACCAGGGAGGGGGTGCATCCCTCAACCGAACCAGTTTCCGGTACAATTCACACATGAAACATAGGGGTGTTGTTCCACTGTTGGAAGTGGCGGTGCCCAAAGGAGACCAGAGAAGGGATGCACCCTTCAACCACAGGCGGCGCCAGAGGGAGGGTGTGCCTCCAAGAAGCAGAGGGTTGCCTTGGAAGGGGAGACAATGAGATTCCGCGTCATCCCTGCCGCGGCAAGTGGTGGGCTGAGACCTAGTGGCTCTGCACTCTAGCAGGTAGTGGTGGAGGGACTGTTGCATTGCGGTCCCACAGAGTTTGCAGCATTCATGATGGTCTCTCCCCGGGCACACTTGCCACCCACAACAATATCCAAAACGGATCCTGTGGACAGTAGATTCCACCCCATCCCACCTTCTACCAGGAGGTAGGTGGACTGCCTTGTACTTAGTGATGAGGTAGTACCACAGCGTTGACTCCGAAGTATTAAGATTGCTGCTGTGGTCGGCCCTGTCCATCAATCTGGCCTTCTTGATGTTGAAGCCCTTGATCTGTGTGATCGTGAGTGCCAGAGGTGGTGTGATCCTGCTGAACCTCGTAGCTGCCTTAGCAGTAGCATTCACAATAATGTTCACTGGAATCTCAATATGAGTGGGAATCCAGTAAAATTCTTGCAAACCTCTCATATTGGTGCGAGAGGTGCAGAGAGTGCTGGATTGACGTAGTTCGGTAGACGTCATCCGTTGTCTTCCCCAACCGGATGACTTCAGTAGCACTCACTGAGAATGTGTGGATAACGACTGTTCCCTGCCCAGCAGAGAGGGCATGATCCAGGGCCTTGGAGATAACAGCAAGCTCTGTCTGTAGCATGGAGCTTCCGTCACTCACTCTCCATGGCGCGATCACCCCATCGATGGTTGTAAAAGCCGCGCCACGCCTTCCCGTACGGGAGGGGGAGGGGGGTCTGATGGAACTTGGCCTCAAGGACCATGGGAATCAACCGTACCGTGTCGCAGTCAGCTTTCCTCCTAATGAGGTGAAAGAGTTGGAAGCTGGCGCAGGGAGATTGCCACGGGGGAGGTGGTTATATTTTGGATTAAATCTGTCTAAAGTACACCACCGACCCAGTTCCCGGAGTTCAAAGGAGCGGATCGCAATCACCACATGGACCTCCAGGAGTAACCGGTGGGGTCTCCCTCGACGTTTACGGTACTCAGGAGGTAAGCCTTGATGTAAGAGGCTAGTAGATAAAGGTAGATAGAGGGGTAGGTGGCGAGAATTACATTTTTATGAGTTAGATGTTTGGTAAACAATAGCCGCGAAGGAGTTGCATAATCTCGCTCCTCGTTTAAAGTTTATAAACAACCGCCAGGGACCATGTTTTAATGCTGAGGTGACAATATGTAAATTAAGCCATTCATACATCGATATCGTGATTGCTTGTGTAAACAGTATTGCTTGTGTAAACAGTATTGCTTGAGACGTTGTAACAGTCTTTCTGATTAGAGAAAGGGTGGAGGAGAAGAAAAATGTATTGGTTCACGGGAGTTAAGTCGCGCCCTTAAGGGAGGCACTTAATTGTAACAGTAAAAATCATTGGACTAAGAAACTCGTGACGTCGGTACAGATGTGGCGTAGGGAGTGGATTGAGGATCCCAGTGGGGAGTCCCTTGTTGTAAATTGACAAGCCAAGTGTAATATCACTCGGCAAGAAAAGAAGAAAAAATTACCTCCGTTTAATTCACCCCATAAAGAAACATTACTTGCTTCCTACATAAAGATATAATGAAAAACATACTTAAGACAGTGATGGGAAGAAAGTTGAAAGTGAAAGAAGAAATACAAAACCATAGAAGGGAACAGTAAACAGAATTAAACCAGTAGTTACGGAGAGACGGAGGTAAAAGTGGTGACAGCTAGGGACGTAAAGAGTGAATTGGAACGTTTCGAAGAGACTGGTGAGTGCATCAAACTACAAGACTGAGTGCAAGATACGGCTACAAGTGTACGGGTACACCAATCTACAGTGCACGCAACCACAACCACGCAGTGCACAACCACAACCACAACCACGCAGCCACGCGCATGCTGACTAAGAGGGAACCACTACAAGCAACAGTGAGCGAAGGGGTCTACAACCACTACAAGCAACAGTGAACGAGGGGAGGAGCTAGTACTACGAGTGAACGAGGGACGACGAGGTAGTGAACCAAGGACTGACAAGGAAGACGAGGTTGACGTACGTGGAGGAAGCCAACGTGGAGGCAGTCGATTCAAATCGACTTTTGAAATTTAAAGGTATGACTATTTATAATTTTGATAAAATAACTGCAGAAAAGCTGTATAAAGATCTTAAGGTATTTAATATGGAAATAGGGGAGGTAGATTATCTTCTTCAAAGCTATAATGAATCTAAAACAATTAGTCTATATGTGGTAACTGTGGGAATCCAACAATAGAAAGAAACTAGGAACTCTAGAGATGATTATAGAAGAGGATCTGAACATAGAGTTAGAAGCACTTCAAGGAATGCTAGAACTGAATGTTACAATTGTAATACCTGGGGGCATGAAGCACAAGAGTGTTATTATGAAACTATTTGTAGAAATTGCAAATATGGGGGGGCATGATGAATATCATTGTAGAAACCCACCTTTCTGTATGTATCATCAGAGGATTGGACATAGGATACAGGAATATAGACATTTTTGTATGCACCCCGAAACAAGAGGAAAACCCCCAGACACAAAATAAAACAACACTACAGAGCTACCCATAGAAATACACATATTGTGTTAGGGATAAGAGTGGTAGAAGGGTGAAAGAAAACCCCAACATCAAAGATAGTTGTAAACTGACTATAACAATTGGAAGGACTTCTGTAAGACCTCTCATTGCTGATAGAGTCTTCAATAAACGTAATCAAATATTTATTGATACAGGATCTGTGGCTAATGGTATAACTAGTAGAGTTCTAAACCAATTGAAACCAGGAGTGAAAATCTTGGAACCAACCCATTACTCATTGCAAGGAGTAACTGTAAGTCAGTTAAAAACATGTAAGGTTGAATTAGATGTCATCTTATATAAAACAGCATTTGCACATCCCAGTGATAGTTGCAGAAGAATCTGTCTTCCCAGGAGATTTACTGAGAGGATTTGCAACTAGGAGAAAAGAAAACATGGTCATATGTCCTGCTGAGTTAGGGATCTTAGTGAAATCACAGTTAATACCATTTTTAAACCAACCAGACTTAAAACCAGTGACAGGAATAAAAGAATATCTAGAAATAGATAGGAAAGATAATTATATTTTAGATACAGAGCGGTCCAGACCAACAGAAAATGATATATAGTGAACCCAACTCAGATGTTCAAGAAATCCCAGAAAATACTAATTCATCAGCTACAAGTGAAGCTTTGCTAATTGTGGAAGGTGGCGTAATAAAGTAGACATTATTGCACTCCAGAGCAATTAACAGGGTATAAGTGCAGTTGAAAGGAGCCACTGTAGACTGAAATCTTAACCACCCCAGAATCAATTAGATTAAAAGGCTTGAAATTGGACTCAGGGATTTATAAGTCAAATAAGAACATAGTAGAAATATTAGTGATTAGTACTTTGAATAAAGACATAGTCTTAAGAACAGGTACACAAATAGGATGTTTTCAAGTTTGTACCACATCCATTAAAATTTTAAATGTGAGTACTGAGGAGGTTGAATTACCACTTTCATCAATCTGTTCAATTCACGAAGAAACGGAATTGGGAAAGAAATACAAGAATCAACTAGAATCTACTAGTTGTCCTGAGTTGGATGAAAACTTAGTTGCTTTGCTCTTGAAGCACAATAAAGCAATTTATTTGCTGGGAGACGCCTTAGGCAAAACAACTGTTTTAAAACATCAGATCAAATTAAAAACAGGGACTTAACCTATCTACATACCTGCCTACAGAGTACCATATTCTAAACTAGCCATTGTAGATAAATTGATCACTGGAATTTTATCACAGAATATTATTGATCATAGTAAAAGTGAGATGAACTTCCAGTTTACTTTGCAAGTAAAAAGCTATCTGCCGCTGAGCTAAATTATTCTCAGTTGGACAAAGAAGCTCTAGAGTTAATGTACGCTGTAACTAAGTTTAAGTATTTTTTGCTTGGCCGTAAGTTTGTGATCCGTACAGATCACAAACCTCTACTTGGTTTATTTGGTAAAAATAAACAGATTCCTGTCAATGCAAACGCAAGAGTACAGCGTTGGGCATTATTGTTATCCCAGTATGATTACAATTTATGTTTTAAGTCTGGCAAAGAAAATGTTGTGGCAGATGCCCTGAGTCGTTTGCCTGTGTCAGATTCTGTTTTAGACTCACATACACCTGCTGAATATGTGAATTTAGTTGAAATTTTGGAAGATCAAAATATTTCCTATGAAAGGGTTAAGGTTACGACAAAGAGTGACCCTGTTTTGAATAAAGTGTTTCAGTGTGTTAAATTTGGTGTGGTATCTGATCCTGTTATTTCTGAATATGCAGCAGTTAAAGCAGATTTAAGTATATATGAAGATGTGTTGCCATTTAGGAATAGAGTTGTTATACCAGCTGAGTTAAGAGGTAGTGTACTTTCACAGCTGCATGTAGGCCATAATGGTATCAGCGCTATGAAGGCTGAAGCCAGGAATTAGATATGGTGGCCTAAGTTAGACCAAGATATATCAGAGGTTACTAAAGCCTGTTCAATTTGTTAAAAAAAAAAAAATTCAAGGTTCTCAGGAAGTTACCTTATCTTGGCCTGAGACGGGTAAGTCTTGGTGTAGACTCCATATGGACTATGCAGGTCCAATCAATGAAAATGATTTCTTAGTGATTGTAGATTCACACTCTAAATTTATGGATGTTCATGCAACAAAGTCTACAACAGCTACAGTAACAATTTCTATGCTAAGAAAACCTTTTTGTAATTTTGGGTTACCTGACATTGTGGTTTCAGATAATGCTTCATCTTTTGTATCTGAGGAAATGGAGACTTCCTTTAAAAAGAATGGAATTAAACATATGACTCCTGCCCCTTATAACCCATCATCTAATTGTTTAGCTGAGAGGGCTGTAAAAACTTTCAAGGAAGGATTAAGTAAATTTAAGGAAGGTGATATACGAACCAAAGTCTGTAGATTTTTATACAATTATAGACGTTCAATCCATTGTTCCACAGGTAAAGCTCCAGCTGAGCTAATGTTTGACAGAAACTTCAGAGGTATTATTGAGAAAATTAAACCACAAAATAAGAAGGAAAGGGTTTTGGAAAAAGAGTGTAAGTTTGAGAAGTCTGAATATAAGATTGATGATGATGTTTTTGTAAAGAATTATGGCAAAGGTCATTCATGGTTGGAAGGGAAAGTAATTGAAGTTCTAGGTGTGAGGAATTACAAGGTTATGTTAAAGGATTTTGGTAACATTGTTTGCAAAAGACATTCTGATCCACTAATGCCTAGATATACACCAACTGTTCCCAGTAATGACACTGTACCTAAAGATAACGCAGGTAGCAGTAAACCTTTTGTGCCTATGTCTCCTTCAGGTCAAGGACACTGTCCTGATAGTTCAGAAGTAATTGATAAGGCTGATGGAAATTCTTCTGTAAATGTTGATAATTTTGATAGTGCTGTTAATGTACCAAGTCCACAACCTGTTAGAAGGTCTAGCAGAGTTGTGAAACCACCTGATAGATTGAATATCTAATTATGGTGTTGTAATGTCTTCATTATGAAGATTGTTTCAGTTATGTTCCTATTGATACTCCTTTATCAATAAGGGAAAAGGGATGCGGTAAATTGAGATTAGTTGTATTGTTGCATTGTTCTTGTTTTGCAATAGACTTTGTGTTGGTGTATAAGAATTGTATACTTGTGCTGTAGGTTCCTTACATACCATGTGATTCTCATATGTTTAATACTCTGAAATATGTTTAGATGCTCTATAGCATCTGTTGGTATTGTTTATATGTTTGGATCCTATGTAGACGTCTTTTGTTTTTGTTCAGGTACTTATACTATGACACGTCAATCTTGGCTTGTTTACGTTTTGCTTGAAGCTCTCAATAAAAGAGCAAACTTGGTTCCAGTTTTTTAATTCAGATACCCAGCCACACAGCCAAACTCTGATTCTGGTGCCAAATCAGATGGTACCAAGCGTCCAGTTATTGATTATAGGGAATCGAATAAGCATATCATATGCAACCGATTACCATTACCGGAGATAGGGGACATTCTTAGAAGTTTGGGAACTGAGAATAGGTATTTAACACCATAGATATTAAATCTGCTTTTTGGCAAATATATTTGCATAAAGACTCTCGAGAATTCACAGCATTTTCCACTCCATCAGGACACTATGAGTTCAAACAAATGCCATTTGTGTCACAATTTTTGAGATTGTGACACACGGAATACAATTCTTTTTCATTTTCTTTCGTCCGCTTTCAAAACCCCAGCTACCAAACGCTTTCGCTCATGGGCCTAGCGGACGCAGGTTTAATTTTCTTTCGTCTTGCGTTCACCCCGCTTCGGCCCTTCATTCCCCATACTCTGGGGAATTACCAGAGTCCTTAAGACTTCTAGTAGCTACTTCCTGTCCTTTCTCCTTCTCCTTATCCTCATCAACTGTTGTGCCATTTTGGCAATCAATTACAGTGCCTTAACGAAGTTGAGAGAAACTTCTAATTATTTAGAGAACCCCCTCCCCCTTTAGATTCAAGTGTTCTCACACGACCAAGGCCAATGGTTTTCCTCGGCCAAAGGAACAAGCACCTTTGTCCCTTCCCTCCGCGGCTTCACGCGAACACCCCCCCCCCTGCGCGCTGCCACATATTTTTTAACCTAGGCAATTAGAATAATTAGGATCGTATCTAACACGCTCGTGAATAGTGTTTACCCTCAAGGAACAATTGGAACTGTGTCATCTTCCACATGAACATTGTTCGTAGTACCCTTCAACACTAGTGGCGGGAACGTAGAAGTATTGGCAACGTTGGAGGCTAGCTGGCGGACATTTTGACCTGACATGCCGCGGGACACAGGTCAGTCTTTCCATCGGGTTCAACAAGGGAGGTCGGGCCGCTCATTCTCGGAAGTCCAATCGCGTCCTTTCCTCCCTCATGTGGCTATTAAGGATTTTCATCCTTAAGTGACGATTGCGTACCGCGGGACATCAAACGAGTGATTCCGGGACAAACCCCTCCCGAAACTTATCAGTTGAAGCGCAGTGTGTGACATCCCGACCATCGTGGGGATTTGAATAGTGTCTTGAGGCGTCCAGCCTCCAGCGAACACACGAGATCAAACCCGCGGCTCCACCACGAGGCTAACCACAAAGATAACCCGGGTTCCCGCCGTGATCAACGACACCGCTATCCTTCAATAGCCAACGCATCCTGCCAGAACGAGGGACTAGCGCCCCGTGGAAGCCATCTCTCCACCCAGCAGAGACACTCTAAGGATAATAGCAAGTAACGATGGGCATTTACTAGATAGGACCCTTAGATAGGCGCGCAGGGAGATAGAATAGTTAGGATGTATGTGTGAAATCCAGTTAACTGTTAACCCACATTGTTAATGACGAGTAGCATAATTCTAGTGTCTAATTATAGAATTAATTAATCCATTAAAACTCACAATAGGAGTTCTGGGTTTCATTAGCCTAGGACGGTTCACTTAATGAGTTGCCCCATCACCCCCCCCCTGTTTGATTTACGTTCACGCTCGCCCTGGAGGGAGCGCGAGTGGTCCTGGGTGGTGATACAAATCTCCTGGACTTCGGTTCCCCAACTGCAGCTATCCTCCCCCTCCCTTCATCACTCACTTAAGGTACGTATTACCCACACCCCCTCATCCATCACCTTCCACTGTCCAGGAAATTCGTGACGATTTGGGTTATGTAATAGTCCTTTAACTTACATGAGATTAATGAATACAGTTCTAGATGGGTTGTTAGGAAACACTGCCAGTGTATTTTTAGATGATATTTTGATAGTTTCTCAAACTGCAGCTGAGCACTTTAAGAAATTAGATTTGGTATTCTTAAGACTAGTTGAAGCAAGATTGAAAGTGAAACTTGAAAATGTTTTGCAGAAGTGTTATTTATTTGGAACATGAAATAGACAAGCATGGACTTTGTACAGTAAATTCAAAGATTGAAGCAGTAAAGAATTTTCCAGTTCCAAACAATGTAGAAAGAGTTAGAAGTTTCTTAGGATTTACAGGATATTATAGGAAATTTATCCAAGAATATGCAGACATAGCTAATCTATTAAGTTCTTTGTTGAGGAAAGACTCAAAGTTCATGTGGGGACCTGCACAACAGCAAGCTTTTGATAAATTGAAAGATAAACTTACGAGTTCTCCATTTTTAATATTTCCAGACTATTACAAAGAGTTCATTCTTTGTACTGATGTGTCTGACATAGGGTTAGGAGGCATACTGATGCAAGAGAGAAATGGAACTTTGAAACCAATAGCTTACATATCTAGACTTTGTAATAGTGCAGAGAGAAACTACTCTATAACAGAAAGAGAAACTTTAGCAGTGATATATTCATTAGAAAGTTTTAGAGATATGATACTGGGATATCCAATCAGAGTATGGACTGATCATACAGCTATTTAGAACTTATTTAAACATAAGAACCTTAGGGGTAGAGTAGCCAGGTGGTTTGCTATACTTCAATGTTATGAGGTTAGGTTTGAATATATTCCGGGTAGAAAGAATGTTGCAGAAGATGCACTATCTAGAAATATTAGCAAACCAACAACAGGGTTGATCAGTTTTGTTTATAGTATAGATGAGCTAGTAACCTTAGATGAGGAAATTATATTAATGTAACAGAGGGATGATAAGGCATGGGACTCATTAGCCCAGTATTTGATGAACCCAAGAGGAAATCCTCCAAAACTACCAAAGGGGTATAAGATAGAAGAATTTCGTATGACTAATGGACTTTTGTATAGAAAAACAGTTGTAAGTGGGAAAGATATTTCTAGAGGCCCAATGAATCATTTGGTAATACCACAAACTCTTGTACAAGAGGTATTAAAGTTACTTCATGATAGTGATTGTAGTTCACATCCAGGAAAGGATAAAACTTATAGACAAGCACAACGTAAATACTTTTAGCCAGGTATGAAGAAATATATACTATATATGATTATATAGAAAATTGTTTGAGATGTGCTAAGGTGAAAGGAAATACACCAAAATCTGCTCCTATGTTATCATATCCCATTCTGCAGAAACCTTAGGAAAGAGTTCACATAGACACATTGGAGTTACCTATGTCTGAGAATGGATATAAATATGTATTTGTTGCCATTGATTATCTTTCAAGATTTTGTATTTTACAACCCATTCCAAATAAGAAAGCTGAAACAATTGCTTCAGTAATCTATGATAAGATAATCTGTAATTTCACTACACCTAAGATCTTAGTTTCAGGTAATAGAACTGAATTTAATAATAAAATCTTGGAAGAATTATGTAGATTATTTAAGATCCAAAAGATCAACATTTTAGTGAATCATCCTCAGAGCAATGGAGTTGTCAAGAAGTTAAATAAGAAAATTATTACTTGTCTTTGAGGTATGATAAGTCCTCATAGTATAATTTGGGATACTTGGATTCCTTGTATTAAATGTACTCTGAACAACCAAATTAACATAACAGGTGAAACACCTCATTTTGTTATTTTTGGGGAGGACAAAATTCTTCCATATGAAATCTTGGTTGCAGAGCAGTAACCTGTGCTTAATATAGATGATTACATCTCAAATAAGATATATACATTTCAAACTATCCACACCAAAGAGTAAGAGAACACATGCAGGATTATACACAAGAGATGAAAATCCAACAACACAACATAGCACATAAAATAGAATTAAAAATAGGAGATTTAGTCATGATCAAATTACATGCACCCCATAATAACTTTCACCGAGGTACTCAGGTCCATATAGGGTAATTGATTTTGAAGGGGGAAATAAATGCAAAATCTTACATTTAGATTAGAAACTAGAGAAGTATCAATTAATCACTTAGATGATATAAAGAAGGTTAGGATACAATTTGATGATGAGGATACATGTGACACTCGGTGTATAATTTATAAAGAACCCTTAAAGCCAGAAGAGTACAGGGAATATATTGATAATATCACATGGGAATTGAATTTAATCTTGATAATTTTTACAGATAGTATTCATATTGTTGAATTGTATGATGCTTGATTGTGATGGGAAACCTGAACTACTGGAACCTTGGTGTGTTAGACAGATGTGTTACCTGGAGCCTTGGTTAGTCATGAAGATTTGGAACCTTGCCAATTCATAAGGACAATGTCAATAAGTATTAAACGACATTTCTTTGTGAAATATTGAAAATTCTCATGCAGTGTGTGACCTAGACAAAAAGTTAAATAAGTGTGTTTCCTAGACAAAAAGTTAAATAAGTGTGTGTCCTAGACAAAATGTGAAATAAGTGTGTGTCCTAGACAAAAAGTGAAATAAGTGTGTGCGAAACAAAAATGAAATTATGCAGAGATACTTGTTTTGGTTAGGTTCGGACAAGCCAGGGAAATGAAACTCACAATAACACTAAGGCACACAAGATTTAATGAATATTAGGCTCGGAGATCACAGACGAGGGCTCGTAGATGGAAGGTCCGGAGTGAGGGTCTCCTCAAGTGTTGTGGGCTGAGAGCGAAGGAGGAAACTGTTCCCGAGGCGACTTGCTGGCGAAAACTGCCCCACAGACGACTTACTGGAGAGAAGTGGTCCCAAGGTGACTTGCTGGAGAGAACTGGTTCTGAGGCGACTTGCTGGAGAGGACTGTGTCCGAGGCGACTTGCTGGAGAGGACTGCGTCTGAAGTGACCTGGATATGTCGTGCCCGAGAGGGAAATGAATTCTGAATTCTGTATTCCTAGGAAGACCACCCGCTTGCGCGAGATCGGTTTTTGTGGGAGGGGAAGAATGTCTGTAAGAAAATGAAAAGATGGTAGCGTATAAAAGAGGGATATTGCCACCGGGCGAATTAGCGAGCGATTTGGGGCAGTTGGTGGTCGTGGCTCGGGAGAAATGGACTGGGAGCTTGGACGAAGACCCATATATGTATTACATATATGGGTCTTCGTTTGGCGACACGCGGAATTTTTTTTTATGAAACTTTCACAATTAATACAGTTTCGTATGCTGATCACAGAAATAACATTAATTATATTGAGAAATTAAAAATTGCCGAAAAAACGGTTTTAATGTATAAAAAAAAAAAAAAAAATGACCGAGACCTTAGCGGTACATACTTGCTTAATGGTAAAAGTTTAACCGGTAAAATTAGCGGGGCACTGGGCCCGTCACTACCGTCACTCAGTACCACCAAGCCGAGACGTGCTTACCGCTCTCTGAATGTTATGGTATAGCTTATCGAGTTATCGGTTAACGAAGCTTTAACGGTAGCAGAATGTTTGACGGTAAGCTATCGTTAAGGTTGTTGGATGAAACCTGTAACTTTACCGGTAGCTGCCTACCACTACCACCTCCAAACATGAACCCATGCATGGAGACAGACGCGAACGAAAATGTATACACCACACCCACCCTCCATTCACTCACTCGCGCGGTAGATAGCAAAGACTATATAGGATAGCATACTATAGTAGCACCAATTAAAGTATGACCTTTTCCCTTTACAATGACATAACAATAAAAACAATATGTAAAATAGAACCAGAGATATAGCTTATTAAAGGACAAAAACATTGATTTTTCGAACTCGACTCGAACTTGTGACGTCACTACTACCTCACGAGTCTTTTACCGGTAAACTGTCGGTAATTTCGGTAACTGTGTTGTTGTTCACCAATAATTTCGATATTGAAATTAGCGGTATTTGCCCAGCACTACCGACAACCCAAAGAGCGTTCCACCTCTTCCACTTCTGCCACTGCTGTGAGCGCACGAGCGTGGGGTTCCGTTTGTTGAGCCCGCGTTCGTTAAGCGGTGCCCTGCGAAACAACCAAAAGCTCTAGCAAATAATTTTGCTCTGGTGGAAGAGGAGGTGGCTGAAAATCAGGAGTTCTTGGTGATGGAGGACTCCATGGTGCGAGGTTATGACGACATCCTGCAGCGGAAGACTAAACGACGTTGCAAGCTCGTATGTCAACCGGGCCGTGGGATGACGAACACGGTTAAAATTGTTCATACGGGAAGTAATGATGTGGGTAGGGTGAGATCAGAGGAACTTGTTCGAAAACACAAAGTCCTCCTTCAGAAGATGAAGGAACGTGGGAGCCGTCACGTAGTCTGTGGGATCTTTCCGGGGACCTACGCTGGCTCGTGTTGGAAGAGTAGAATCATAGGGATCAATGAGAGGATATCACAATTGTACACGCAACTGGGATACCACTTTCTTGATCCTTGGTATCTCTTTTCCAGGCGTCATAACCTTTATGCTTCTGATGTGATCCACCTTACTCGCAGAGGCAAAGATGTTCTTACAGACTTCATTGTGGGAGTTTGTAATGAACTAGTTCAATTTTTTGGGAAGAAACTCAAAAGGAAGGGGAGATAAAAAGTGTATTGGGGATAACAGAGTAGGGCGTAGCAATAATGTAGAGCAATATGTCAGTGTAGATAGAATATAATTTTAGGATATAATGTCGGTAGAGGACAAAATATTACATTAGGATGTAATGTCAATGATGGACAAAATATCATGACGGGATGTAATGATACTGGAGGACAGAATATCACGGTAGGATATAATGTCAGTGAGGACAGCACATCATTTTAGGAAATGATGCCGGACAAAATGTCAATGAACGACGGGTGGCCGGTGTGTGACGCGGTGACGGAGGGGAGCAAGGTATATATGAGAGATAGGATGACCGTGAGGGACCAGGTGTCCGTGATGGGGCAAATGTCCACGAGGCACTGAATATCAATGAAGGACCAAATGTCTATATAGAACAGTGTCAATAAAGAACAAAATTGTAATGTAAGGCATAATGTTGAAACTCAAATATAGTCAAAAAGAAATAATTACGAGTTTCTTAAATCCATGTGTTTTAATGCTCGTAGTGTTAGGAACAAATTTCAAGAAATACAGGCGTATCTCAAAAGCGAAAATCTCAATATGATAGGAATAACCTAGACATGGTTAAATGGTGGAGACTTTGAAGCTGAATTTAATATTGCGGGATTTAAACACTTTTATCAGAATGGAAACCACAAGAAAGGTGTGGGTGTTCTGCTGTACGTTAAAAGCAATGTCCATGCCTATGTTTTAGAGAAAGTGAAACAGGATGAATATGATAGTGGGTTGAATTAACCCAAACAAATGGACAAAAAATTAATGTAGGTGTAATATATAGGCCAAAATATTATCATTAGCAGACGACAAAATGCTGTTACAAGAACTATATAGTTTCTGCAACCAGGACTTATTGGTAATGGGTGATTTCAATTTTACTGACATTGGATGACTCTTGAACATGGCCACATAGGTAGTCGTTTGACAGATTTTCTCGGTGACAGTTACTTAGTTTAGCATGTAAAAGAGCCAAGAAGACAAGGAAATTTATTCGATTTGTTGATTACTAGCCGCGAAAGCATGATAAAACCGATGTAAAAGTTGGTGAAAATATTGCAAGTAACCTAGTGATCACAACTTAAGATTCAAACTTTTTTTTTTTTTTTTTTTTTAGAATATACACTTGTGTAGGCTATCTAAAATACCTGATTTCAGTAAAGCTTAGTTCATAGGACTACGTCAAGAGCTTCAGCTTACAGATTGGGAGGCAAAATTAAACGAAAGACCGGTCTTTCCTATTCACTACTCTGCGGCGTTCTTGCAGTCTCGTGACCATCTTTTATCCCGTTTCTTCAACGTAGTGCGCGTTGCAGTCCCTATAGTTCACCTCGTAGACTGCCCCTGCTTGATCCTCCTTGCCCTCTCAATCCTTGACCTTCGTGAGGTGTTGCTTGGTTTGTGAACCATATTGACCCCCATGTCCCGAAGCAGTCTTGCCGTAATCTCCGAAGCTCCCTTCACATAAGGAATCGTCCCCCTTGTTGTAGCTTGGGGCGTCGCGCCTCGGCCAATTTCCCTCTGCGGTGCCGTCCATCTCTTCACCACTCTCTCACCTCACTTCTCACCAGACGCCTGTTAGCTCATGGCCTGTCAGCTGCC
Organism: Oratosquilla oratoria; assembly: GCF_046742065.1. Taxonomy (NCBI): domain Eukaryota; kingdom Metazoa; phylum Arthropoda; class Malacostraca; order Stomatopoda; family Squillidae; genus Oratosquilla; species Oratosquilla oratoria. Next base: position 59,357,700 of record NC_134794.1, on the reverse strand, counting down.
GGTGCCTCGTTTACAATTCTCCGCCACTCCGTTCTATCCATGAATATTTTATTCCGTGACACTTCATCCAAATTTGTTCCTCTCCTATTCAAAGCCTTGTCCACTCCCTCGATCCACCTTCGCCTTGGTCTTCCTACTGTTCTTGTTCCTTCTGGTGTGTAATTTGAAATTATCTTTGGATATTTTTCTTTATCCATGCGCTGTATATGCCCATACCATCTCAATTTGTTACGTTCGATTAATTCCAAAATTAATGTTATTCCAAACTCACGTCTTATATCATCATTTCTTAGTCTATCCCTTCTGGTTACTCCTCTGATTAATCTCAGAATCCTCATCTCAGCAGCCTGTATTTTTTTTTATTTTGTCCTGGAAGTCACTGACCAGGCTTCAGATCCATACAGTAATATTGGCCTTGATATAGTTGTGTATATGGTCAATTTACATTTTCTTGGTGTGAGTGCCAATTGCCTGCTGTATGGAAATATATTGATGTGTGATATTATACAGGACTAATTACGAATCACGGCATATGACATTTGATTAAGTGTATAATGAGCGACAATTGCTCAATGTTTAGAAGTGTGAAAATGTATCGATAATATACATACGAAATTGTATGAGGTACAAGCTAACCGCAGAATCCTCATCTCGGCAGCCAGTATTTTTTTTTAATTTGTCTTGGAAATCATTGACCAGGCTTCAGATCCATACAGTAATATTGGCCTTAATATAGCTGTGTATATGGTCAATCTACATTTTCTTGGTGTGAGTGCCAATTTGCATGCTGTATTGAAATAACTTGATGTGTGATATTATACGGGTAAATTGTATGAGATATTAAGACTAATTACGAATCACGGCATATGACATTTGATTAAGTGTATAATGAGTGACAATTACTCAATGTTTAGAAGTGTGAAAATGTATCAATATTATAAATACGAAATTGTATGAGGTACAAGATAACCTAGCTGCGGCCTGTGATGTTAGTATGCAGTTTACGATGTATGTAGAATAATATGGAAAATGTTCTTGTTTGAGATTGATGTATTGTAGTGGTCGATTATGTATAATAAAATAAAATTATATTATAAGATTGTACTAGAGGACGAAGGAATGTTAAGTAGAAACATAACTCATTTATTTACGCTCGCTTGTGGAATGTAGGACAAAAGGTCCCCGGACAAAATGTCCTGAAATCTGCACCCCTGGGACAAAATGTCCCCAACGGCCTAGGTGGGTGGTCAAAATGTCCTCTTTTTTATTGTCAGATGTGTTTTACTTTATTCCTTTATATGTTTTTTGGTGAATTTTTGTTTTTTAACTTGATTTATTTTTATTTTTATAGGCATACAATATAAGTCCAATAAAGCATAATTGTGTGCTGTAATTGTACTCATAAGGTGCTAATCACACCTCTTTCACACCCCCATTGCTTGGTTAACACCTCAGATGTGCTCTAAGTTTGCTCACAAAGTGCTTGTCACACCTCTCTTACACCTCTGTGCCTGGTTCACACCTCAGATCTGCTCAGATATGCCCAAAGTTTGCTCACAAAGTGATTGTCACAGGTCACACCTCAGATGTGCTCAAAATCCTCAGAATGCTCAGAATTTGCTCAACACCTAGACAAGCTCCGTATATAAGCCTGGCATATCCTGACAAGGCATGTCAGTTTTACTGAGAGATTCTCCAGAATTTAAGTGTTGTTATAAAACCACAATTAACTATGACCTAAAATGTATAAACAGTTGATAAAAATCAATATTTGTTGAAAAAAAAATTGGGGACCTTTTGTCCTAAATATTGGGGACGTTTTGTCCCGGGGGTGCAGATTTCAGGACATTTTGTCCGGGGACCTTTTGTCCGATCAGCCGCTTGTGTAGCACTCCGCCGTGACAAAATAGTGCCGGAGCTCGCCTGATCAGTATCATAATAATGATAACCGGCCTTTTATGTCCAGCCTTTGGGGCGTGAAGATGTGTTGACTACTGTTGAACTTCTACAGCCGACTAGACAACATATCTACTGTCAATCTACCAGTAGATCAGCTTCTTCTCCCTTCGATCGAGCAAGCGAGTGAGTGTGGATGCGACCTCACAGTCGGCCCAGTCGCATTGTCTTCTCAGGCCACCTGGCATCCCCAGAGGATTAAGAAGGGTCAATCGCGGTCAAATCGCCATTGTCTAGAAGAACTTCAACACAGCTACGCTCAGAACGATTGCCTTTATCGCCGGCAATCTTATATTTTACACAATGTCATAAAAATACTTCTGTATTGTAAATTTCACCATTTCTTTCCTCTCCTTTTTCTCTCTCTATATAAAACAGACTCCTGTAAATAATCTCCTTCGTTGGGAAAACAGCGTATTGTCTAAAAAATATCTCTTTGGCAACCTCGCCACACTACTTGTATATATGTCCTTTCCTCAATAAAGCCGGAGAGCAATCAGAGCAATCCGGGCACGAAGACAGTTGCGTTTCATTCCCTTGCTTCCACTATTACCATATACGTAATCGCTATCAGCTACAGTTAATCTACACATATGCTGTAAGCCATGGGGGCGAATCCGCAAGAGAGAGTCGTGGCTTAGGTCGTTCGCAGCGGCTGTACATGTCCAGTCAAGTCTACGAAGACTGGAGAAACCAGGGAGGTATCCACAGTAAATCGGAGTACCTAAGGGTCACCTGTGATTAGCACATCTACGAGTGTGGGGGGGTTAGGGAGTACCTCAACCAATCAAAAAGTGGTCATTCTCGAAGGACGACAGGATGGAGTAAGGCCGTGTAAGGCCAGGGATTTAATTGAGTATTATTTTACGTTTATATTCTTATCGAAGGTCTACGTGACTAATAGCGAGTAGGCACTGGGGACATTACATCTCTCACTCCACCCCTCCTTTACGACATGAGGACGTTTTCGTATGTAAGAACCTATTAGGAACCTTATATTTAGGAGAAAGTTTCCCACCCTCCAGTTCAGGATTCCAGTAGAGGAATATTTTTGGGGTTTTTAACATCAAAAGTTCCACCATGAAACGAGGTAGTGGAACCTTGACTTGTATTACGAAGTGTTAGATGAAACCTTTGACAAGGGATGCGAACATAATCGCGGACATCCGGCGGGTACCACGCCAGGGGCAGTCATTCAACACTAGCTCCCCCCTCTCGACAGGTAGGTTCAAGTGTTTTAGTGAAATCTTTGGAAATTATGGAAAATATTGTTATAGTAGTTAGTACTTTTTATATGTATTAGATTCAATCCCAGATCGCCCCTCTCATCAGGGATACAAATGGGATAGGGAAGTTAAATAGACATATGATTACACTAGAAGCAAGATGCATAGTGCTCGTAAGAATCCTACGTATTCGGTTGTAGGAATTTATAAGAAAATCGTCTTAAAATAAAGGGATTGTGGCCGAGAGTGTCTTCTCTCGATGATAAAATTATGTGGTTAGATTATTAGGTGAATATTAGGATAGCTTAATGTGTGGAGTAATATTTACAAAGGTGGCCTGAGGGTTACAGACGTAATTTCCACGTGTTTCACTCGCGCCATTGAGGGCGTAAAATCATTATCCCCTACGCTACTACAATATTTCGTGAATTATTCATGATTGGTAATCCACGATAAGGATTTTGACTTATTTTTGAGCAGTGTAAATCGTTATGTAATTGGATAGAAAAATCAAGGGAAGAGAAACGAACATTCTTGTACGGTGGGGGAAGCGTTATATACCTATCCCCCACGCCTATGCTTGCTATGAGTGTAACTACGTATTACTCGTATCATATTAATAATGCATTGAGTATAGATATGGATGAATTATATGTTATAGGTGTGGATAAGAATAAAAATAATATCGTCTCATAGATCAGCAAAGCAAACCTTATGTAAATTTGAAAAAATTCTTTAAATCCCTTTACTCTTGATCTCGCAAATATAACGTAACACAAAACCGGCCTAAAGGGAGGGGGAATGGAATAAAACCATGTGTTGGTCACGAGCTACCACGTATTCTAATATATATATATATATATATATATATATACATATATATATATATATATATATATATATATATAGTCTTGTGATTGGTATAGTGGATGTGCTCCACCCGCCAACACCAATCGCATCAGAAACCCGTCTTCCGTGCAGACCGAACCGGGACTGATGACGTCACCAACGCCAGTGGAAGCGCGCGCACTCACCAGAGCTCGCAAGTGGCTCATAGCCGAAGGGAAGGCGGCCAATCAGAAGACTAGTCAGAAACCGGGACCTGACTGTGAGCCGCTACCAGGACTTAAAGACGGTCTCTTGCTCACGGAGGGCATCACAGACGCCGGACGAAGACAGCTGGTCTTCACGGCCCACCTCATCTGCTCTTCCCCAGTAGTATCTCTACTGTAAAATTGATAAATCCCCAAACCCTAAACCCCTCCACCCTACCCGCCAATCCTCCACTTACATATATACAGTACATGTACATACATAGTATGTATATATGTGTGTGTGTATGTATGTATATATAGATGTATATACATATATATGTGCGCATAAAATAATAATGACAATATAAAAAAAGACAAGAATTATATAAAAAAAATAAAAGACAACACACATGATAAACACATATTACATGGCAAACACACATTACATGGTAAATTAAAAGCCAGTCCCAAAATCGGCAAGGGCCGCTGGGACAAAAAAAAAAAAAAAAAAAAAAAAAAGGAGGGCAGAGCAGCATCTTCGATCGCAATAGCAACAGCCATCCTTCAGCTCGAAGACCTCCCTCCTAGCACCGGATCGAAGATCTACAAGCTCCAAGACCTTCTCTCTCTCCTAACACAGGAACGAGAACGTAAGGACTCCCGTCCATCCTTTGTGTTCACAACTTTGTATGTGATATATATATATATATATATATATATATATATATATATATGAGATTCACCTTCCCGAACAAGGAGTTTTAGTTCTTCCTTGGTTGCTCATCTTAGAACACAACATGGGATGGTGACTGCGAAGCACGATAACCATCTTGTGATTACTAACCAAAACAACCCGAATTAACGTAGGATTTCCCAATCAACATTGTGTAGATATATTTGAATAATTGTCATCTCGTCTGTGGTGACATTACATGTGCACAGCAGTATCTATGTGATTGGTGTACTGGTGTCTCAAAGTGTTGTTCTGTCTCTTCATTGAAAGCTTCCCAGTTTGCTCTTTTGTAATTACTGTATTTGTGTCTGTGGCTAACTGGAGTGTATCATGTTTCAGTGGTGGTAATGATGATTAGAAAGTGATTGGTTCCAAGGGCTCTGACCACCTTCCAAGATGCTATGGTTGAACAAGGGGAGCAGAAAGTAATATCAGAGGAGTAGGGGGTATACAGGGCTTGATGGGGGATATGTGTATACTTATGGGTGTTTTTCATGATGGTTTGTGTCAAATTGTGTCTGTAAATCCAACCCTCTTTGTGTGAGGGTTGTTGACATACCATGCTGATGACTTTGCATTAAAGCCAATTGTGCACGTGAGTAGGGCCCAGTTTTTGTATAAATTGCATTGAACTGAGTCCTTTGTCTGATGGTTAAGGTGATGGGTTTGGAACATGTCTGACATGTGTAATTTGTAGTGGGTCCTGGGTTGCTCTCTAAGTCTTTGGCTAACAGGAGGAAAAGTGGGATGACTACCAGTGTAATTTTGGTTAAGGGTTGTGGTATCTACCCCAGGTAACTTAAGCTGCTCCCAGGGATTTGTGCCATCCACAAGGGTGGTAAGGGCTTCTCGTGACAGTTTGGTCCCAAATTCCTTCCATGTTGGAGGTTAGGAGGTGGTCCCTTGAAAGAGACACGAGCTGTTGAATGAGTAGATAGGGATATTAGAGGAAGTAGCTGGGGAGACCTTGGGTCTGTCTTCTTATATAAAAGATAAGATGGAGAGGGTTACAAGACCACAAAGCAAGATTCATGGCAGGTATGGAAAACCTACTCCTCCCCCCCCTCTCATGAATGAGTGATGCAATTTCCTTGTATGAAAATGTGAATTTTCTAAATGTATGTATATATATATTCCTGTCTAGGGTATTGGCTGCATGTTATTGTGGTTAAGTAGCATACAGCTGATACTTTAGGGTCTATATGGGGCGCCACTATGGACCAGAGCCACACATCATTTTGTCTGCGATAGAGGAAATCTCTGTTCATAAAGAAATTATACTTTATTATACTGTAGCTGTCCCCCCACCCCTTGTTACTGTCTTGTACCATTTCTCTGAATATTCATTTCCTTTTTTTGCCTAACACTGTGGTGGGGGAAAAGAATACTGCCACCAAATCTAGAGTTGTACAAGGTGACAAAAAACAGGATGGGGATAAGACTAGGCATCCTTCTCCCCATAGCCCCAAAGGGGACATTACTAAAATAGTATAGGCATAAGAGGGTCTAGGAGTTTTCCAACCAGTTCCATAAGGTTTGGGTATTTTAATGTGCATGGATGTGGTACAGATGAGAATAAAAGGAAGAGAGAGGCAATATGTTTGTAAGAAACAAGCTGGATGTGTTGGCATTGAGTGAAACTAAGTTGAGAGGGAAGGGCGAATGTGAGTTTGGGAGTGTAGTTGGGAGGTTCTCAGGAGTGAAGAGAGGACAAGGGAGAGAAGGGGTGGCTATACTATTATGTAAAGAGACAGGTAAACATGTAGTGGAGTGGAAGGAGGTTTCTTCAAGGTTAATGTGGATGAAAGTGAAACTGGTAAGGGAGATGTGGTTTTTGTAAGTGTATATAGGCCTGGTAGTGAGAAGAATGTAGAGGAAAGGGAGACTTTTTGGAAGGATTTAAATTAGTGCATAGAGGGATTAGAGAGAAATGTCAATGTAGTGGTATTGGAAGACCTTAATGCTAGGGTAGGAAATTAACCAATAGATGGGGTGGTTGGGAAGCGTGGAGTTCCAGGAAAAAATCATAGTGGAGATTTGATGATGTGTCTAGAGAGTTGATGATAGCAGATACATTGTTTAGGAAGAAAGTAAAATATAAGTACACATGGGAGACAGTGGTGGAGGGGGTGGTAGAGCGTTATTGGACTATACAGTGGTAACCAGGATGAAAGTGAAACTGGGAAGGGAGATGTGGGTTTTTGTAAGTGTATATAGGCCTGGTAGTGAGAAGAATGTAGAGGAAAGGGAGACTTTTTGGATGGATTTAAATGAGTGCATAGAGGGTTTAGGGAGAAATGTCAATGTACATAGTGGTATTGGAAGACCTTAATGCTAGGGTAGAAAATGATCCAATAGATGGGATGGTTGGGAAGCGTGGAGTTCCAGGAAAAAATTGTAGTGGAGATTTGATGGTGATGTGTCTAGAGAGTTGATGATAGCAAATACAGCGTTTAGGAAGAAAGTGAAGTATAAGTACACATGGGAGAGGGTGGTGGAGCATTAATGGACTATACAGTGGTGACCAGGATGAAAGTGAAACTGGGAAGGGAGATGTGGGTTTTTGTAAGTGTATATAGGCCTGGTAGTGAGAATGTAGAGGAAAGGGAGACTTTTTGGATTTAAATGAGTACATAGAGGGTTTAGGGAGAAATGTCAATGTAGTGGTATTGGAAGACCTTAATGTTAGGGTAGGAAATGAACCAATAGATGGGGTGGTTGGGAAGCATGGTGTTCCAGGAAAAAATTGTAGTGGAGAGTTAATGGTGATGTGTCTAGAGAGTTGATGATAGCAAATACAGAGTTTAGAAAGAGAGTCAAGTATAAGTGCACATGGGAGAGGGTGGTGGATGGGTGGTAGAGCATTAATGGACTGTACAGTGGTAACCAGGAGTATAGGGTAGAGAGTGGGGGAATATCAGATAATATTTTGGTGGAAGGTAAGTTGAGAGTGGAGAATAGATGGGGAAAGAGGAAAAGGACAGAAGGTAGGGATGTACTTAGAGTGAACTGCTTAAATGAGAAAGAAAAGGGGAAGGAGTACGAGAAGCTGAGAGAGGAGTAGGAGGGAGTGAAGGATAGAGCAGAACTAGGAGAGGTGGAATGGGGATGGTTCAAGGAGGGAGTCACAAGGTATGCAAAGATGGTGTGTGGAATAAGGATAGGAGGAAATAGAAGGAATGGTAGTGAGTGGTGGGATGAGAAAGCAAAGAAGGTTGTAAAAGAGAAGCGAGCTTTCACAGATTGGTTACAAAAAAGAACGAGGGAATCATATGAGAGGTACAAAGAAAAGAGAAATAAAGCATAAGTTAAAGGAGGCAAAGAGGAGAGCAGATGTGAAATGGGGCAAGAGTATGAAAGAAAATTGTCAAGGAAATAATTTTTTTTTAAAAGGAAATTAAGAGAGGATGAGGTGAATCAAGTAGAGAAGAAAAGGTAAAAGGTGGAGATGGAGAGATGATAATGGAAGAGAAGGCAGTAAGAGGAAGATGGACAGATTATTTTAGGGAGTTGCAAATGTGAAGGAGGATAGGGAGGGAAAAGTAGTTGCAGTGGGAAGTACTAAGAAAATGACCATGATGAGTGAGGAAAATGGAGGAGAAATAAGGAAAGATAAAGTGAAGGCTGTTGTTAAGATGAGAGCAGGTAAGGCACCTGGGTTGAATGGACGTCATGCAGAATGTCTGAAAAAAGGAGGTACAGTGTTGGTGGACTGGCTGGTGAAGTTATTTAATGTTTGCTTAAGAAAGGGTAGAGTGCCAGAGGACTGGAGGAGTGCCTGTATAGTTCCAGTTTAAAAGGGAAAAGGGGACAAGCATGAGTGTAGTAGTTTCAGAGGGATCAGCTTGTTAAGTGTAGTTGGGAAGGCTTATGGGAGGGTCTTGAGAGGATTAGGAGAGGAAGAGAGGGAGTAATTGGTGAGGAACAGTGTGGGTTTAGGACAGGTAGAGGTTGCATAATCAGATTTTTTGTGGTAAGAAAGCTTTACAAAAAGATAAGGATTTTTGGGGGCTTTTATGGATCTGGAAAAGGCTTATGATGGGGTAGACAGGAAGGCACTATAGGAAGTATTGCAGATATATGGGATAGGAGGAAAGCTTTTAAGAATAGTCAAGAGTTTTTACGAGAGTAGTAGAGTTTGTGTTAAGATTAGAAATGGAGAGAGTGAGTGGTTAGAGGCAAAGGTGGGACTTTGCTAGTGATGTGTTATGTTGTCCTGGCTGTTCAATTTATACATGGATGGGGTGGTGCGAGAGGTAAATGCAAGAGTAGTGGGTCAGGGATTGGAGATGGATAAATGGAGAAAAGTGGGAGATATGCCAGTTGTTGTTTGCTGACAACACTGTGCTTGTAGTAGGATCAGAGGAGGGATTTGAGGAAATGGGTAAAAGGTGATGAAATGTACAAGGGGAGAAAGTGGCAACAGACTGTGAGTATTAAGGGAGAGAGACTGGAGGAAATGGATAGTTTTAGATAATTGGGTGCAAATGTGACAGAAAAGGGAGTGGAGCTGGCGGCAGAATGTAGATTGAAAGAAATGCCTTGGGGAATTAAAAAGTGTAATGAGAAATTGATATTTGGGAATGGATACTAAGATGAGATTGTATGGAGTGATTGTGCCGACAGCACTGTATGGGGCAGAAACATGGAACATAAAAGAGGAAGGGAGGAGTTTGAATGTTTGAGACAAGGTTCCTGAGAAGTATGATAGGGGTTACTAGGCTGGATAGAGTGAGAAATGAGGAGGTGAGGAGGAGAATGGGGATGGAAGGGGAGTTGGGAGATAGGATTGGTGAAGTAGTATTGGGATGGTTTGGAGACAGAAAGAATAAGTGAAGACTAGTGAAATAGGTGTTGAAGGCAGAGGTGGAAGGAGTGAGCATAAGGGGGTGACTTAAGATGAGATGGATGGATGGAGTAAAAGGGACATTGGGAAAAAGGGGAATGTCTGTTGAGTAAGGATGGGAGAGGACAGAAGATAGGGGTGAATAGAGAATGGTTGTGTATGGATGGTGTTGTGATGCATGAGGGGGAGTGGGTGGAGGGTGGGGGGTTATGGTTGTATGTATGAGAAATAAATTGATGGACCCAAAAGGATTTCTCTCCGTCTTCTCTTTTTCTGTATGAGGGAATGGAGAGGGGGGTTGCCAATTTAATGAAGTGGTCTTGCTGTGGATGTGCTGTGTCTTGTGATACTGCTTCTGATCCAGGGCAGTGGGGGAGATGCAGGGATGACCTGTCATCCAGGAGGTGCCAAGAAAAGAGGGAGGGAAGGGGGTGGATGGGAGTGGAGTATGTTGGGGATGGAATAGGTGGGAGTGGTTTTTATGCCTTCGTTTTTTGGCTACCTCCCTTATATGGGGGAAAGCCTTTGGTATATGTATATATATGTAAATAAGGTAATTAAAGGTCAGATATCATATTTATGTAGTTTTATTGACTGATTTGATGAAAATGTTTCCCCCAATTCCAGCAAGTATTAAGTGCTAAGTGGTTGGGAGAGCAGAGTGTAGCAGGGGGAGGGCTTGCATCTCATAATTCCTTCATAACCAACACTTACTCTTTTGACATTCAACTTGGAATGGATCAGTTTCAGTGTTAATAACTCCAGACAAGAAGCAGCAGCAGCCTCTTAAGCTCCATTTGAAATAACCCACCTTCTCGTGTACCTTGGCAAAACTGAGGGCGAAGAGTTCCTGAGCATATGGAGTAGGCTGGACTGTGCTCTCCCAACACCAAGCAGACAACACTGTCAACCCAGCTGGTATGCCGCAATCAACACAGCCATGTTCTACTTGGCTTACTACCTTTATGAACTTACAAACTACTCACAAATAACCATTACTGGTTGGTTTTAGATTTCCCTATGATATCTAAATGCATACTATATTTTATAGAAGGCAAACAATGTATTTCAAGAGGGAAATCCACATGTAATATAAAACTTAATAAAAACAACCATGGAGAGAACCCAATACAAATGACAGTTTACATGAACCAAATGCAACATATCACAGTCCAACAGATGACCAATGGTCCAGAGTTTGATCAACCTGTTGTATATAGAACATATTAACATCTAACATTAAAACAGGTAATATCACATTGGACAAGACCCTACAGACATTGTGAGATTGCGGCAATGCACCTGGTCTAGCCAATTTCCCCCACTGTACTCATGGTTCCACAGTTTCATTCCACATATTACATTCTTAATACTGATACTTCTTTGCATTGCATTCAATCAACTGGTGATGTCTCCCAATCATGGATGAAATATATAGGTATCCTGGCCTAACTTGTTATAATACTATATTACAGTTTAATTTCTACAAGTTTTCTACAATTAACTTTTTAAGTCCATAAAATAATATTATCAATAAAACTCTTACATCTTATACCACTGTCCAGGTAGTAAGGAGTACCTAGATTGTAGTGAATGCTAACCAAACAACCAGTTGTTCTCCAAGCATGTATTCAGTGCTGTGAGAGGTCAAGGTTTTGGTTTAGCACCATCATACTATGTTGCCCTTACTAAACAAAAATCAAACCTCTATAATATGACTGGAAGGAGTAGGCCTTTAATTATCAAATCCAAGAAACCAAGTTCTACCAGCAAATCAAAGGTGATCAATGAGACAATAAAGGGCACATAAACCATGACTAAGAAAGTAAATGGATAAAATAAATACTAATAACAACACTACTACTACTAATAAATACTACTACTGCAACTATAACTATGACTATAACTATGACTACTACTACTAATAATGATAAATAACAATAATAAAATTCATTTCAGTCTCAACAATATCAAGAAAGTACAGCAGGGACAGTGGATATAGAAACTGATGTAGAGTTGATGGTTTTTTCTGTGTGGTCAGGAAAAATTGTGGTAACGAGGGTCAGACAGTAAGATGGTACAGTATTGACATATAATGGTAACTCTTGCCATTATGGAATAAGAGGAACAGTGAAGTTGGATATTCAGCAAATGTGAAAGTTAGGAAGCGACTTGAAATATTTATATGTGTACTGAAAAGCAATCAAGGCTTAAGTGAGAGGAGAAGTATGAACTAAGACTTGTTTACAGAAATCCTGACTCCTCGGGATACTTTAATACCAAGACTGTGTTGAGATGGTCAGCCAAGTGTGAAATGATCACGTAATTCATCATGTACAATAACCATAAATGAATGCAAGCAACAAGATGTGAGACTGGACAAGATACATGAGATAAAATGAAACATGAAGACAAGTGCTGATGACTGGATGACACACGCAGCAACATATGAAACCAAATCAAAAAGTTTGATGAAGAGCTGGTGACAGAGGTATACAGCAAGATAAACCAAAATGCTACATAATAGGTGCTGATCCAGGAGCATATCAACAAGTGCTAAGACAATCAAGTCAAGCCTTATGTAAAACACAAACAGACTGTACAAAGAAAGTACCAGGGCAGACTATAGTTCATTCTGGTCCTTAATTTCATATAAATTACATAGAACACCATATTACTACTCTGTTTAGGGACAAGGCTTTCACCACATAGGGTTGAGATCTGTCAAACCATGGGTGTTAACTTAATTCTGAGTTTAGGTTTTGAAATAGTTATGTGGGAGTGATTGTACAAAATCCAATGCACTCCATGTTTTTTTTTCGTAAGGGACTATGTTTATGAAGGAGATTGTTCCAGCTATATGCAATGCAAAACCTAAATAAATAAGTTGTACTTACAATGGCACAGATATCTATAAAGGATAATGGGGAAATTATGCATTGTCAATCTAGATAGACAATATGAACAAAAATCACAAGGCTGAACTGAGTCCCAAATACTACTGTCACTATTGAGCATCCTTGCCTAGCCCAGCAAGCCTAGTCCTGACCCTGTGTCTGTCTACGGGCTACAGCCAGCAACCTTCAACAAATGGAGAAAGCACCATGTCAGTTTTGAATACTAATTTCATTTCAACTTTACAGGAATATTCAATAATTTGTATCTTTATAAATGATATACTGTATCATGACAGAAAATTACAATCTTTATGACAATTACTATATTTTTCTTTTCAAGGAGCCTTGGATAGTTATGTTTTATTTCTATGGAACATGCATATGATCAACATCACCTGCAACTCTCACAAAGATGAAGCCATTTGATTAAAGGGTATAATGCATGTTTGATTAATGACAATTACACTAACTTCATTCTATATAATTTTTAAAGCCTGTGAAGATGCCAATAACACAAAGTGGTAGCAGCAGCATCAGGAACTCATGATATTAATGGCCACATTAACATTTGAAATAGCAATTTGTAAAACATGTGAGAGTCATATCTGTAAGCATGATAGTGACACTAATAAATGATATTACAGTGACAGAGACTATTATGGCTATGTCAAGGTAACATCATCTATACCACACTTTGGTGACACTACTGTTACACATTGCAAAGGCTTATTTTTTACACATGCAATTGCAATGAAAATGTACACATGCCACAGCAGGGATGGGACATATCGACAGTATGATGATGTGATGGAGGAAGACGGTTGACAGATGGTCTGCAGTCCCCCTTGACATAACATTAAAGATATCTTCCGTCTCTCCCACATCACAAGACCCAAATATATTGGACAAGAACAGAGCTTATTATTGTAGAACACAGTGAAACATACACTAACCTAGGGAGGGGCTATTTTTGTGATATATAAAAATTCCTTGACAATAAAAGGAATTTTCAAAGGCATCCTCCTCCCAAGCTAATCTAAAGTTATACTAATCCATGAATGGACAAAACACCTTTCAACTACACAACTACATACAGCAGAGCTAGGGAAAGAAGCTTTAGCATTCTACTGAATGACAGGTCCTATTCATGTATCGTCTCCCAAGATTTTGTTTGCATTAACAGATAATAAAAGTTACTACTAACATATGCTCTGTCTAATTCTGCAAGAGAAAAAGTCAGATCATATTTCCAAGCCTTTAGTCAAGGGATATGAAAGTTGAAATGAGTTTGGCCCAGTGTTCAAATCCTGAATGCAAAGCTGACATGCTATGGTGCTCTCCACACCCCCAATTGGAGCCACTGTCTTGGCTGAGGCACATTCATAGTCGCAAGAGCAAGTAGTGCTGAGCTATCTTATACAGGATTTATTCATATATTCTGATGAATCACTTGGTCTTGAATCATCACATGCAAATTACATACCATCACCATGTTAAGCCACAATGCATAACAGTGAGCAAAAATATGATGTATCATGCTATGAAGTGAAGAGCCAATGCATGTGATAAGCCATCACATACTTTGATGAGCAAAGTGATGTAATGAGGTTCTGCATGCAATGTCCTGTATGTAATGCAGGAACACTATGCAAGGCCACTACCCACAGAAAACTCATTATATGTGGCTATCATATTCTGAAAGTTCACTGCATATATGGTCATAACATACTGAAGAATGTATGCAATATCCACACCATACATCACACAGTATGTGAGGTTATCATGTCAAGATCTTAAGTATGATGTCCACCACACAGGAAAGCTCCACTGTATGAAAGAATGGTATCCACTTGTCTAATGAACCATCAGTCATACAGGAAGAAGAAGAAGAAAAAAAGAAAAAAAAAAAAAAAAAAAAAAATATACTTTTTCTTGCACTCCAACTGCTAAATAGTGTTGGCAGTAGTTACCCCGTGGACAGCACAACTAATAGACAAAGTAACTTTGCTTGCCTTGGCTACACATCCCTATCAGGTGAAATACTTGATGGCATCACACCATACAACCCACAGGAAACAGATTTACATGACTAAACTAATGACATTATTACAGTTGCATTGCTACAGCTATTTCATATTATCTAAAATACATTGTAGTCACATTACTGGCTCTATCACCACAATTACCACAAAAGAACCACATTCCTATATTGTACCAACAATAAACAACTTTGTTTTTCATCTGGAAAGAGGCCCTTTGCATATCAAAAGCAATGTTTTCCAAGCTAAAATATATGGAAGTCTTGTTACAAAGATTTCTTATTGGAATTAACAGGATGAGGTTCATTCCTTACTACATTTATATCACAAAAAATATATATTCCCATATATCATACAGTGCACCAAAATCTGCACTTTTCTAAAAGTCCCAATCTGGCTAATGACTGCTGATGCACTATGCAGTTTAACCCAAGTTCTTCATACACTCTTATCTTCTATTATTGTTACACATATTGATGAATTTGTTTCATGGAACAAAAATTTGCTGATAAAAAAAGACTATATGAATGAAAAACAATGTAATGATTTACACTACCATAAACAGATATATCTGTATGAATAAAAAGGTATCTCAACATGTGGTAGAAATCCAACAGATTTTTCTTGCTAACACAAAAATCATGGACAACACAAACTGGTAAATTAATACTCTCTGTGAAGATAGCTGATATGGAAGTAACTAAAACTTCACTGACAGCCATTTCTAAGGTTTTGAATTATAAATATTATAAAGTCCCTTGTTTTACTAATGGAATATGTTATGCATGTACTTAGGTATGCATACTTGCTTGAAAGTGTGCAAATTACTGCACCTGTACATTATCATTAGATATTGATCATCACCAGCCTGTTTTTATACTTACATTAGAACTACTATGAAAAATGTAAATCAAACCATAAAAACGGATTATGCAAGAAAATGAGACCTACATATTGTCAAAGTTTATGTAGAAATGATTGTTAAGTTCTGTATATATGTTTATTTTCAATATATATACATACACACACACACACAATCGTCGGATTGACGGCGAAGATTGGAACTCGGGAAAAAAAAAACATGCAATTTTTGTGGATTTCAACAACAATGGAGTGCCTATGTTGTATTAGTAGGGAAGGGGGAAAGCTCATGGTATAGTGGGCAGGTGAAGAAACAGAAGAAAAGGAGAAGGGGAGGGATTATTGAGGAAAATGTAAGAAAATGAGGAAGGGGAAGAATGGGCCCTGGACATCAGAAGGGGTGTAAACAAGAGATGCGCAGACGACACAGCTGAAGTTGAACAAGTCAGTAAAGGGCTTAAGATTAGAAATATAGATAAGAGCAGCTCAATAGAAAGTGGAGATAATTATTTCTATGGATTTAATGAGGAGATGACAACCTCCCTGATTAGCAAGTCTAGAAGAAAAGCTAACAAAAATGAACGAATCATGGGAGGTTAGGTTTAGCCAACTCGCAACAATTACACAAAGAGTTGATAAGTTGGAAGAACTAAAGGAGAACCAAAACTTAACTAAAGAAATAAAGAATTAAAAAGACAGTTAAAAGAAGTAAAGGATGAGAATGAGGAATTAAAGAGGAATAATAAAGAGAATAAAGAGTCCATAGCAAAAGAGGTAAGTGGTTGGAAAAAAGTTCAGGAGGATAACAAAATTGAAATTAGAGATATAGTGAAACAACAGATGAAGAAACACAGGACACAGTTATTAAAGTGATGAGAGAGAAGGAGAATATAGTAAGATACTTAGCAGATAAAAAGAAATGTATAATTATATTAGGAATGAAAGAGAAGCATTATTCAAATAGCACTACAACAGTGAGAGATGAGAAATAAAAAGTAAACAAGGTAATGGAAATATTTCAAGGTGAACAGGAAATAGGGAAATTGAAGAATTATATAGAATAGGGAAATACAGTATAGACAAGACCAGACCATTTAAGGTTAAATTCAGGTCACAAACGATGGCAGAGAATGTCTTACCAAAAACAGGAAAACTAGCAGAAAGTGATCAATACAAACAGGTATGGATAAAAAGAGAGATGAATAAAGAGGAAAGAGGAGAAAAAAACAAAATTATAGCTAAGGAAAAAAAAAAAAAAAAAAAAAAAAAAAAAACGAGAACAGGACAGAGTCAAAGAGAAATTCTATTGGATAGTGGATATGAAAGTGAGGAAATAGTTCATAGGAGAGAAAAACAGAGGGGAAAGAGAAAACAGGATGGAGGTAACAGAAAATCAAAAGTGTCCTTCACAAATATAGATGGATTAATAACAAGCTTGAATGAATTGAATGATTACCTGAAGGAAAAAGAACCACACATAATGGGAATTGTGGAGACAAAATTGAAAGGTCCACTACCACCCAACAGTGTAGGACATGGTGTATATATTTATTGGATTAGAAACAGAGAGGTAAAACAAGGTGGTGGAGTTATGTTCCTGACAAAGAAGGATATAAATGTGAGGAATGTAACATATGGAAAGAATAGAGTGGAGATGATTATGATGGAAATAGAGGACAGGGTAAATTATGTGCCTCTTAAAATGGATTCCTGGGAAGAGAGAGAACACAAGAATATGTTAGAAGACACGAGGATAACACTAAATAAGATAATGGAAGATGGAGGAAGTACAATTATAATGGGTGACTTCAATTGTAAAGAAATCTGCTGGGAAGAGATGACAGTGAAGGATGAAGACAACCTATGGGGAAATGTACTACTTGGTATGACTATAGAACATACAATGACAAAATGGATACAAGAGAATACTAGGTATAGAAATGAGGAGGAACCATCGAGACTGGACCTAATAATCACATCAGAACCTGAAATAGTGGACAAGATTGAATATAAGACACCAATAAGTAAAAGTGACCACATATTAGTTGAACTGGAACTAAATGAAGAAAAATACATGGGAGAAAACAAACAATATAGAAAGGGAAAAATGATGCATGGGAATTTTTTTTTTTATAAAATCAAAAAAAAAAAAAAAAAAAAAAAAAAAAATCCAGAAAGCAGACTGGGAAAAGATATACAGAGGAAACAACAGTAGGAGAGGAATGGAAAAATTTGACAAAATTTGTAAGGAAGGAATGGAAAAGTATGTTCCAAGACAAAAACAAGAAAAAGGATATGTAGAATATTGGTACAACAAAAGATGTAGTGAGTTAAAAGATAAAAGGGATAAAGATTGGATAAAATGGAGAAAAGACAAAAAACTCAAAAAATGGAAATATATATACTGGTTATAGAAATGAATATGTACAAATGTGCAGAGAAGAAAAGAGAAAATACAAAAAGGATGTCATAGAAAAATGTAAAGATCAACCAAAACTATTTTATAGATTTGTAAACAACAAACTGAAAAACAAACAAGAATTGACAAGGAGGAATAGAATACACAGAGAAAATAGAAATGGCAGAAATTATGAAGAAGCATTTCAAATCAGTGTTTACGAGGGAGAACATGCAACTTAGAGATGTCAAGTAGGTGGAGAAAGTCCCCCCTATGAATGAGATAGAACAAGGAAAGAAATAATGAATCACTTGAGTAATCTCAATGTTAGAAAATCGCATGGTCTAGATGAAATGGCAAACTGGATTTTGAGATAATGCAGAAATGAACTAACAAAATACATATTCTGATAAGCAGTTCATTGAAAGAAGGAAAAGTTGTAGAACATTGGAAAAGAACAAATATAATACCAATATATAAAGGGGGAAACAAAGAAGACCCTACAAACTATAGACTGGTCTCTCTTACAAGCACAGTAGCTAAAATTTGTGAAAGAATGATCAAAATTAGATGGGTAAAGCATTTTGAAAAAAACAATGTACTAAATACAAGGCAGTTTGGATTTAGACAAGGAAGATCATGTGCCACAAACTTGATGTGTTTCTATTCAAGACTAATAGATATAATACAGGAAAGAGATGGATGGGCTGATTGTGCATTTCTAGACCTGAAAAAAGGTTTTGATAAGGTGCCACATAAGAAATTGCTAAAGAAATTAGAAACTGCAGGAGGAATACAGGGCAAACTACTGAAGTGGATGGAAGACTTCTTGCATTAAAGAAAAATGAGAGTGGTGATAAGAGACAACATTCCAATTGGGATGAGGGGATTAGTGGAGTTCCACAAGGAACAATTTTGGCCCCAATAATGTTTGCTATATATATTAATGATATGGATAAAGGAATTGAATGTTATATGAGCTTCTTTACAGACGATGCAAAACTGTTGAAAAAAGTGAACACTGTAGAAGATTGTGAGTCACTGCAGAGTAATCTCAATAAAGTATGGGAATGGAGTAGGAAGTGGGAGATGGAATTCAATATTAAGTGTGGTATAATGGAATTTGGAAGAAACAAAAAAAAGAATAGATCATATAAACTGGGAGAGGAGGAAATAAAAAAAGTGGAAAAGAAGGACCTAGGAGTCATTATTATGAATAATATGTCCTCTGAGAAACATATAAACAAAATCTTTGGAGAAACTTATAATCTAATAAGAACAATCAAAGTGGCATTTACATATCTGGATGAAGAAATGGTGAAGAAAATACTAGTCACTTTGATAAGACCAAAATTGGAGTATGCAGCGATGACGTGGTCACCAAGTACAAATAAATGTATAACAAAACTTGAAAGAATATAAAGAGCAATTACGAAATTGGCACCAATGGTATGAGAACCATCATATGAGGAGAGGCTGGCAAAACTTGAGCAACAGATATTGGAACAAAGAAGAGAGAGAGGAGACTTGATAACTATTTATAGAATCATGAAAGGCATGGAAATTATTGGTAGAGAGGATCTAATAAAATGGGATGGTACAGATACAAGAGGACATAGAAAGAAAATCAAGAAAGACAATTATAGAAGAGACCTGAAAAAGAACAGCTTTCCCCCAGGATAATAAACATTTGGAACAAGTTAGATGAGAATGTGATGTGTGCAAAAATGATACAAAAATTTAAAAACAATCTAGATAAAACGAGATATGGAGACGGGACACCACGAGCATAGCTCCCCTTCCCATAAAATACGACTAAGTAAATACAAATAGAACCTCAGCTCACAAATTTTATGTATTCCTGAAAACCATCTGCAACCAGAATTGTTCATAAACTGAATTTCTTTTTTTTATAGGATATACAGTGGATTAATTCATTCCTGAACCCCAGAACTGCCCACAGCAACTGCTTTATCAAGTCAATATCAGTTGATGAAATCTTGCAGCCACACATTAAGTGATGCTCTTCCATGGATACAGCTTGTTGCCCTAGGTTGTTTGTATGTTTGTCACTCAAAACACTATTCATCACCCGAGATATTTTTTGTTGAAAAAATTGCTCATGAATTGATTTGTTCATAATGAGAGGTGTTTATAAATGTAACCCAAGGTTTCATCATATATATGTGTATATGTGTGTATATATATATATATATATATATATATATATATATATATATATATATATTTATATATATACTGTATATTATACTATACAATACACACACACAATCACATGCCCACTAGGTAAATACACAGTGAAGTGACTGTGTGTTAGCCCCTCAGGGATGCACCTCCTGATTGAAGTGAGGGTGCTGATAGGTTTTGAAAATGGGCAGCTTTGCTTGCCATCTTGCAGGTTCACCACATGCAATTACCCATCATTGGTCCCTTCACACATATATACATACATACTTGCACATACTCTGAAACCAAAAATTTCCTTATAGAATATGACAAGAAATTGAGAGGCACAGAGTTCTATCCTTGATTTTCCCTCCCTACTTGACCAAGTTAATACATCACATAACCACATGAAATACACCTGATACATACTACATAAACATATAGAACAATGTACCTCCAAAGCCATACAACACACCCAAACAAAAACACATTTATACCTAGATCACAAAATAAGCTTTTCTAGACACACCACTAGACTTTATACTACCCCCTCCCCTCGAACAGCAGTCCAGAGAAATATCTTTCAAAAGAAGCAAGAACCCCACTTGCACACTTGCGTTCAGGACACCACCCAGATTTAAGACAGTACCAACAGAGAATAAGCCTGGCTACAGAACAACATTGAACACCTTATCCTACAATGCTATGCAATAACAATCCCCAGATAACACAATATTTCTTCAATGAATGATATATGGGCCAATCCAGTGGCTGTCACTGGATATTTGGGAGATTTGGGTCTCCTAGAAGAGAGAACTGGATCAATGGATTGACATATATATATATATATATATATATATATATATATATATATATATATATATATATATATATATATATATGTATACGGTTAATTTTTATGACCATCGCGCAAGGATTCGAACCTGGGCTGTACATGACGACAAGAGGCCCGCCATGACTACCGCCTTACACCGCTCGACCACTGATACTGTATCAGTGGTCAAGCGGTGTAAGGCGGTAGTCATGGCGGGCCTCTTGTCGTCATGTACAGCGCAGGTTCGAATCCTTGCGCGATGGTCATAAAAATTATCTGATTAATGTCGCTGTCCACTAGCGAATTCCTCGTATATATGTATACATTATATATATATATATTATATATACATGTATTATATATATATAAATAGAAATGTATTAGCACATTTGTAAATGACACACAGGAAACCCACAGTCAGAGAAAATAAACTTCGAATGAAAGAAGATTCCCATATTTTTGGCTATCAACTATAGCCCTCTTCAGGAACGTACTTTCCTGAAGAGGGCTACAGTGGATACCCAAAATATGGGAACCTTCTTTCATTCGAAGTTTATTTTCTCCAACTGTGGGTTTCCTGTGTGTCATATATATATATATATATATATATATATATATATATATATATATATATATATAATTTATATATACAGACGCTCCACTACTTATGTTCATTTGTTTTAGGTTTTTCAATTTTACGTTTGAACTGACTGTAAAAAAAATTTCGTAAAAATTGAGTGAATTTTTGAGTTTAGCGCGCTCTCCGTAGTACGAGACGTTCAAACGATACTTACGCATGACGCTGCGTCCATTGTTTACATGGCACAAATGACAGACTGAACATGCCTTGCCTCCTCCTCCCCTCCTTCTCCTCCACCATCTCACTTTATGTCACTTGAATTTATTTATTTGAAATTAATGTTATTATTTTACAATGTTATGTTTATAATTAATGATTTAGGGGTGTTTTATAAGATACGGTAATAGAATTTATGGATGTATAGTACAGTATGAACGGTCATACATTACTGGAACGTACAGTAACAGCTTACGTTCATTTTCACGTTACGTTCGGCCGTTCGGAATGTAACTAAAATGTAAGTTGAGGAGCGTCTGTATATATATATATATATAATATATATGTGTGTGTATTGACCTAATTGTATATACCTAGTTTTGTGTGTGTATGTGTGTGTGTTTATTTACCTAGTTGTATTTTACAGGAAGGGGAGCTATGCTCGTGGTGTCCCGCCTTTGTATCTCGCAGAGTCTAGTTTCCTCTTAAATTCATGAATGGTTTTTGCGCACACTATTTTTTCATCAAGTTTGTTCCAAGGGTTCACCACTCTATGTGGAAAACTGTTTTTCTTCAGATCTCTACTATAACTATGTTTTTTGAGTTTCTTTCCATGTCCTTTTATGTTTCTCCTGTCCCAGTTTAACAATGCCTCTCTATTGAGTATTTCTGTGCCCTTCATGGTTCTGTAGATGGTCAATAGGTTGCCTATCTCTCTTCTTTGCTCCAGAGTCGGTAACTCCAGTTTAGCCTGTCCCTCCTCATATAACAAGTTTGGAAATGCAGGGTCCATTTTTGTGGCTGCTTTCTGTATTTTTACTATTTTCTTTATATTCTTTTTGGTACTGGGTGACCACAATGTTGCCACATATTCGAGTCTAGGCCTTATCAGTGTGACTAGTATTTTTTTAATCATTTCTTCATCCAAATATGTAAATGCCACTTTTTTATCTTTGCAAGTTATAGGATTCTCTGACAATTTTGTTTATGTTTGTCATAATACAAGTCGTTTGTGATAATTACACCCAAATCTTTTTCAGATCCCACTTTCTTTACCTCCTTAGTTCCAATTTTATATTGTCCTGATATTCTATTTTTACCTAGTATTTACCTAGTTGTATTTTACGAGAAGGGGAGCTATGCTCGTGGTGTCCTGCCTTTGTATCTCGCAGTGTCTAATTTGCTCCTAAATTCATGAATGGTTTTTGCACACACTATTTTTTCAACTAGTTTGTTCCAAGTGTCCACCACTCTATGTGGAAAACTGTTCTTCAGATCTCTTCTATAACTATGTTTTTTGAGTTTCTTTCCATGTCCTCTTGTGTTTCTCTTGTCCCAGTTTAACAAGTCCTCTCAATCAAGTACTTCTGTGCCCTTCATGATTTTATAGATGGTCAGTAGGTTGCCTATCTCTCTTCTTTGCTCCAGAGTCGGTAACTCCAATTTAGCCAGTCTCTCCTCACATGACAAGTTTGAAAGTGCAGGAGCCATTTTTGTGGTTGCTCTCTGTATTCTTTCTATTTTCTTTATATTATTTTTGGTACTGGGTGTGTGTGTGTGATGTGTGTATTTACCTAGTTGTATTTTACGGGATGAGAGCTATGCTCATAGTGACCCGTTTTTGTATTTCTCCACATCCAGTTTATTCTTAAAATCGTGTATAGTTTTGGCATTCACTATTTCTCCATTCAGTTTGTTCCACACATCAATCACTCTATGTGGGAAGCTATTCTTTTTCAGGTCTCTTCTGTAGCTGTCTTTCTTTTAGAAAGACAGCTACAGAAGTGTGTGTGTGTGTATTTACCTAGTTTTATTTTACGGGAAGGGGAGCTATGCTCGTGGTGTCCCGTCTTCATATCTCATTTTATCTAAACTATTTTTAAATTCATGTATTGTTTTTGCACACACTATTTTCTCATCTAACTTGTTCCAACTGTCTATTACTCTGTGAGGAAAGCTGTTCTTTTTCAGATCTCTTCTATAGCTGTCTTTCTTAATTTTCTTGTATTTACCTAGTTGTATTTTACGGGAAGGGGAAATATGCTCGTGGTGTCCCGTCTTCATATCTCATTTTATCTAAACTATTTTTAAATTCATGTATTGTTTTTGCACACACCACTTTCTCATCTAACTTGTTCCAACTGTCTATTACTCTGTGAGGAAAGCTGTTCTTTTTCACATCTCTTCTATAGCTGTCTTTCTTGATTTTCTTTCCGTGCCCTCTTGCATTTCTATCATCCCATTTTATCAGATTCTCTCTATCAATAATTTCTATGCCTTTCATGATTCTGTAAATAGCTATCAAATCTCCTCTTGTGTGTGTGTGTATTTACCTAGTTGTATTTTACGGGAAGGGGAGCTATGCTCGTGGGGTCCCGTCTTCATATCTCATTTTATCTAAACTATTTTTAAATTCATGTATTGTTTTTGCACACACCACTTTCTCATCTAACTTGTTCCAACTGTCTATTACTCTGTGAGGAAAGCTGTTCTTTTTCAAATCTCTTCTATAGCTGTCTTTTTTTATTTTCTTTCCGTGTCCTCTTGTATTTCTGTCATCCCATTTTATCAGATTCTCTCTATCAGTAATTTCTATGCCTTTCATGATTCTGTAAATAGTTATCAAATCTCCTCTTGTGTGTGTATTTACCTAGTTGTATTTTACGGGAAGGGGAGCTATGCTCGTGGGGTCCCGTCTTCATATCTCATTTTATCTAAACTATTTTTAAATTCATGTATTGTTTTTGCACACACCACTTTCTCATCTAACTTGTTCCAACTGTCTATTACTCTGTGAAGAAAGCTGTTCTTTTTCACATCTCTTCTATAGCTGTCTTTCTTGATTTTCTTTCCGTGCCCTCTTGTATTTCTATCATCCCATTTTATCAGATTCTCTCTATCAATAATTTCTATGCCTTTCATGATTCTGTAAATAGCTATCAAATCTCCTCTTGTGTGTGTGTGTATTTACCTAGTTGTATTTTACGGGAAGGGGAGCTATGCTCGTGGGGTCCCGTCTTCATATCTCATTTTATCTAAACTATTCTTAAATTCATATATTGTTTTTGCACACACCACTTTCTCATCTAACTTGTTCCAACTGTCTATTACTCTGTGAGGAAAGCTGTTCTTTTTCAAATCTCTTCTATAGCTGTCTTTTTTTATTTTCTTTCCGTGTCCTCTTGTATTTCTGTCATCCCATTTTATCAGATTCTCTCTATCAGTAATTTCTATGCCTTTCATGATTCTGTAAATAGCTATCAAATCTCCTCTTGTGTGTGTGTGTGTGTGTGTGTGTGTGTATTTACCTAGTTATATTTTGTGGGAGAAGAGCTATGCTCTTAGTGACCCACAGTTGTATCTTTCCGCATCCAGTTCTTTCTTAAAATCATGTATAGTTTTAGCACTCTGTTTCCTCTTTCAGTTTGTTCCATGTATCTATCACTTTGTGTGGTAAGCTGTTTTTTTTTTTTTTTTTTAGATCTCTTCTGTAACTACCTTAAGTTTCTTCTCATGTCCTCTTGTATTTCTTCTGTCCCATTTTAGTAGGTCATCCCTATCAAGAATTTCCATCCCTTTCATAATTCTGTAATGGCAATCAAATCACCTCTTTCTCTTCTTTGTTCTAGGGTTGATAAGTTTAGTTTGTCCAATCTTTGTTTATATGTCAAATTGCAAAGTGTTGGTGCCATCTTTGTCATTTTTTTTTTTTTTTTTTTTTTTTTTTTTTTTTTTTATTACATGTCCATAGAGATGCTGCATATTCCAATTTTGGTCTTATCAGTGTAACTAGTATCTTCTTTACCATTTCCTCATCCATGTAGTCAAAGGCCACTTTCATTGATCTTATTAAGTTATAAGTTTCTCCAACTATTTTGTTAACATGTTTTTCTGGTGTCATGTCATTAAAGATAATTACTCCTAGACCCCTTTCTGAGTTTACTTTTACAACTTCCTTTGTACAAATTTTATATTGATCTGATATTCTATTTTTGCTTTTTCCAAATTCCATTATACTACATTTCTTAATGTTGAAATTAGCTTCATTCTATTTACTCCATTTTCAGACTTTGTCCAGGTCTTCTTGAAAAGATTTGCAATCTACTTCCGTACTTACTCTCTTCAATAGTTTTGCATCATCTGTAAAGAAGTTCATATAACATTCCATGCCTTCCTCAATGTCATTTATATAAACAGCAAACATTGTCGGAAAAATACAGAGCCTTGGGGAACTCTGCTTATGACATTTACCCAATTTGAGTTCTTTTCTCTAAGTACCACCCTCATTTTTCTTCTGTATGTGTATTTACCTATTTGTATTATATGGGAAGAGAGCTATGCTTGTAGTGAACCATCTTTGTATCTTTCAGCATCTAGTTTGTTCTTAAATTCTTGTATAGTTTTTGCATACACTGTTGCCTCATCCAATCTGTTCCAGATATCTACCACTCTGTGAGGGAAATTATTCTTATTCAGATCTCTTCTATAACTATATTATTTTTGTGTTTCTTTTAATGTCCTCTTGTGTGTATTTACCTGGTTGTATTTTACAGGGTGAGAGCTATGCTCGTAGTGATCAGTTTTTGTATCTCTCTGCATCCAGTTTATTCTTAAAATCTTGTATAGTTTTGGCACTCACTGTTTCTCTGTTTAGTTTGTTCCAGACATCAATCACTCTATGTGGGAAGCTATTCTTTTTCAAATCTCTTCTGTAACTATCCTTCTTTAGCTTCTTTTCATGTCCTCTTGTTTCTCTTCTGTCCCATTTTAATAAGTGGTCTCTATCAAGAATTTCCATCCCTTTCATAATTCTGTCAATAGTCAACAAATCACCTCTTTCTCTTCTCTGTTCCAGTGTTGATAGTTGTAATTTCTCCAATCTTTGTTTGTATGTCAAATTTGAGTGTAGGTGCCATTTTTGTTGCTGCTCTTTGAATTATTTTGATTTTTTTGTTTTGTTTTTTGTGCTAGGTGCCCATAGTGTTGCAGCATACTCTAGTTTAGGTCTTATTAGTGTAACCAGTATTTTCTTTACCATTTCTTCATCCATGTAGTTGAAGGCCACTTTCGTTGATCTTAACAAGTTAAAAGTCTCTCCAAATAATTTATTGACATGTTTATCAGGTGTCAAGTCACTTGAGATAATCACTCCCAGGTCCCTTTCTGAATTGACTTCCTTGTTTCCAATTTTATATTGACCCGATATTCTATTTTTGCTTTTTCCAAATTCCATTATGCATTTCTTAATGTTAAAGTTCATTTCACACCTCTGACTCCATTCCCATATTTTGTCTAGGTCTTCTTGTAGCGATCGGCAATCTTCTTCTGTGCTTACTCTCTTGAGTAATTTGTCATCATCAGCAAAGAAGTTCATGTAACAATTCACTCCCTCATCCATATTATTTATATATATGGCAAACATTAAAGGAGCTAATACAGAGCCTTGCGGGATGCCACTTTTCACATCTTCCCCATTCGAAATTTTGTCTCTAAGTACCACTCTTATTTTTCTCCCACTTAAGGAATCCTTCATCCATTCCAGTAGCTTACCTTGTATTCCTCCTATTATTTCAATTTTTCTTATTAACTTTTTATGTGGTACTTTGTTAAAAGCCTCCTGCAAGCCCAAGTGTATTTACCTAGTTGTATTTACCTAGTTGTATTATATGGGAAGGGGAGCTATGCTCGTAGTGATCCATCTTTGTATCTCGTAGCATCTAGTTTGTTCTTAAATTTTTGTATGGTATTTGCACACACTATTGTTTTGTCCAATTTGTTCCAGACATCCACCACTCTATGTGGAAAAATACTTTTTTTTCAGATCTCTTCTATAACTACCCTTTTAGAATGTGCATTTACCTAGTTGTATCTTACAGGAAGGGGAGCTAAGCCCATGGTGTTCTGTCTTTGTATCTTGCAGTGTCTAATTTGCTCTTAAATTTGTGCATAGTTTTTGCATACACCATTGTTTTGTCCAGTGTGTGTGTGCATGTATTTACCTAGTTGTATTATATGGGAAGGGGAGCTATGCTCATAGTGACCCATCTTTGTATCTCTCAGCATCTAGTTTGTGTGTGTGTATTACCTAGTTGTACCTAGTTGTATTATATGGGAAGGGGAGCTATGCTCAAGGTGACCTGTTTTTGTATCTCACAAGATCAAGTTTGTTCTTAAATTCTTGTGATGTGTTTGCACACACTGTTTCTTTATTCCATATATCTATCACTCTGTGTGGGAAGCTGTTCTTTTTCAGGTCTCTTCTGTGTATGTGTATTTACCTAGTTTACCTAGTTGTATTTTACGGGATGGGAGCTATGCTCGTTGTGACCCGTTTTCGTATCTTTCCACATCCAGTTTATTCTTGAACTTGTGTATAGTTCTGGTATTCACTGTTTAGTTTGTTCCAGACATCGATCACTCTGTGCATGAAACTGTTCTTTTTCAGGTCTCTTCTGTAACTGTCCTTCTTTAGCTTCTTATCGTGTCCTCTTGTTTCTCTCGTCTCATTTCAATAGGTCATCTTTATTGAGAACTTCCATCCCTTTCATAATTCTGAAGATGGTCAACAAGTCGCCTCTTTCCCTTCTCTGCACCAATGTTGACAGCTGTAATTTCTCCAATCTTTGTTCATATGTCAAATTTGAGTGTGGGTGCCATCTTTGTCACTGCTCTTTGGATTCTTTCTAATTTCTTTGTGTATTTACCTAGTTGTACTTTACAGGAAGGGGAGCTATGGTCGTGGTGTCCCGTCTTCATATCTCATTTCATCTAGACTGTTTTTAAATTCGTGTATTGTTTTTGCACACACCACTTTCTCATCTAACTTGTTCCAAATGTCTATTACTCTGTAGGGAAAGCTGTTCTGAAAAAGAACAGCTTTCCCCACAGAGTAATAGACATTTAATTCATTCAGTCCTGAAATCATTCCGTCTATGTTGGTATAGGCTAACTTTAGTTTTTTCCTTTCATATCTTTTTCTGTCAACTTTGTTTCCTTTTATCTTGATATACCATTTTCTCCACCTCAGGTCCACCACTCTCCAAAAAAATAATTCTTTTCAGCCTTGGTTCTCTTTTTATTTTTTCATTTGCTTCATTTCTAAGTTCCTTTTCTTTTTCTTTTTCTTCATCACTCATTTCTTTTTTTATCCATACATTTTTGTAATGTTCATTATTTACTAGTTTTGTTGTTCTAGACAGTACTTCCTCTGCAATCATTTGTGACCTAAGTTTTACTTTTAATGGCCTATATTGTTTTTCTTTTGATTATCTTCCTATTCTATATGTCTCCTCAATTTCTTTATCTATACTTTGTCCTTCCTCTTGAATATCTTTCAGAATTTCTTTAGTGATACCTTTTCCTCTTTTTCTCTCTGATATCTAGGAACATTGTGTTTCTCTTTAATACCACAGATTTGATGCATCTTTTTTTATCCAATGTTTCCCTGATTAAATTTCCTTTCTCTTTAATTACTTGAATTACCATTTCCTTACCATTTTCCTTGACCTGTTGCTCCGCTATTTCTTTAAAAGATAAGTTTTTACTTTCTTGTTTTACTTTCCACTGTTTATTTCTTGGAAGTAATTTTCTTTGATCTCTTCCACTTTCTCAGTCACTGCCTGCATTTGATCCTTCATCTCTTTCTTTAATGCCTCATTTCTATTCATATCTTCATTTTTTAATATTTCATTCTCTCCCTTTATCCTATTTAGTTCCTTTTTCAGCTCATCTATTTTCCTGTTATTTTCTTCATTGGCCCTCCTTAGTAGAGCTACCTCTTTGTACATCATTTTATACTCACTTCTGAGTTCAATTATTTCATCTTACAAGTCATTGATTTCCCTATTTCTCATTATATTTTTAAATCTGGGTTCTCTTTCCATTTCTATCCCTCTATACATAATTCCACTCTCTCTGTCAAAACCAGAAAATAATTTTTTTTCAAACCTTTGGTATGTCTTTGGTGTTTCGTTCAGGCATGTCCTTTTGGGGATTACCCCCAAAGACGTTTCAACCCTACTTACGTCTAGGCATCTTTTTGTTGGTTCTTTATCCCTTGGGTTTCCATTTTTTTCTTCCATTTTTTGAGTAACCGATTGTGAAAAAAAAAATAAATAAAGACACAACGACAGTTACATTATTGGTCACTAATAATATAATTCTCCCTTCCCATTTTGTAAACAACTAGGGTTGGTTCCAAATTTGTCTGTCAGTGAAGCGCTGCTTAGCACTTCGGAGCTTCAGAGTTTGTTTTCCATATGTCTTACTTTAACCACTGCTGGAGTGTGTATTTACCTAGTTGTATTATACAGGAAGGGAGCTATGCTCGTGGTGACCTGTCTTTGTATTTTTCAGCATCAAGTTTTTTCATAAAATCTTGAATAGTGTTTGCACACACTGTTTCTTTGTCTAATTTGTTCCAGGTATCTATCACTCTGTGTGGGAAGCTATTTTTTTTTTTTTTTTTTTCAGATCTCTTCTGTAATTATCTTTTTTAAGTTTCTTTTCCTATCCTCTTGTTTTTCCATTGTCCCATTTCAATAAATCATTCTTATCTAAGATTTCCATTCCTCTCACAATTCTATAGATAGTTAGGTCTCCTCTTTCCCTTCTTTGTTCCAGAGTTGGTAATTCTAATTTGGACAGTCTTTGTTCATATGTCATTTTGGAAAGAGTTGGTGCCAGTTTTGTTGTTGCTCTTTGTATTCTTTCTCATTTTTTTATATTCTTTTTGGTACTGGGTGTCCATAGTGTTGCTGCATACTTGAGTTTTGGTCTTATCAGTTTAGTTAAAATATTTTTATAATTTCCTCGTCCAAATAGACAAATGCCACTTTTATTGACCTCAATAAATTGTAGATTTCTCTGACTATTTTATCAATATGTTTGTCTGGTGTCATGTCTTTGCTGATCATCACTCCAAGGTCTTTTTCCGAGTTTACTTTTTTGACCTCTTCACCAATTTCATAATCTCTCGATATTCTGTTTTTACTTTTTCCAAATTCCATTATACTACATTCTTGATATTGAATTTCACTTCGCGCTTTTGGGTCCATTTCCAGATCTTGTCCAAGTCTTGCTGTAATGAGTCGCAATCCTCCTCCATTCTTACTTTCTTTAGTATTTTTGTGTCGTCTGCAAAGAAATTCATATAACACTACTCCTTCATCCATGTCATTTATGTATATGGCAAACATGATCAGGGCCAGTACTGATCCCTGCGGGACACCACTTATCATTTGTTCCCAATTTGAGAATTTATCTCTAATTACTACTCTCATTTTCCTCCCAGTCAGGAAGTCTTTCATCCATTCCAATAATTTTCCTCTGATGCCATCTATTGATGTGTGTGTGTGTGTGTGTGTGTGTGTGTGTGTGTTGGATGTAATGTATTCAATTCTGCTCTCCTTTTCTTGTAATGAAAACAGTCAAGACTGCTATGGAATTAATCTTGAATAATCATATGCTGTACTACTATTACCTTTCATGGTCAACCTTAGTATATTATTTGACCATAGAGTATATCACTGGTTTGGCCTTAGTTGGGTTTGTTAACAGGAATATACAAGTTAAAACTGCTTCCAAACCTGAAGAGTAACTGCCAATACTCTCTGGTACCATCTTTGTGCAGGTAACATGGCTATCATAATACAGGAATAAACAAAGTCAACAAGTCTCGAGCAACACTCAACTAAACAATCCACCACAAGGACGGGGCAAATGATCCCGTAAGACATGAAGCAGTTGCCAGCACTGACCTGAAACAAACAAACACTGGATCCCTACTGTAAGTTACATCATCTACCCTAAATCATTTTGGCCTGCAATAAACAACACTTGGGTTCTGTAAACAGTATAGATATAAAGATAGTTACAAGAGATGTAGGAATACACTTAGGTGAGACTCAAATGCACCAAATGCACATCGTCCAGCGACTTTGTCACTTTGGTCTCAATGCTCATGAATATATAGAAGTTTCTGCATTGAAGCCTGGATAATAATGTTTCTCAACCTACACACAGTATGGGTGTATTAGCCTAAATGTAAGCCTACAGTCAGTCCAACTGTGTAATCAACAACTGCTTGACAGTATCACAAAGCGTTATACAGTCCCATGACACATGTCTAAGTTTGATTGCAAACTAAGCCAGGTCAGTCACCTCTCATTATTTAACCTAAACTGAAAAATCACTTAAATTGCAAACTCTATATTCTTTCAATCATACATACAAATTTAAGTACAAATTTAACTCATCTGCCTGAAGCTTCAATAAATTATATACTTTCACTTCTTGTAAACAGATGAGGGAAGGTGAGCCCAATCTCATGCAGGCTCAAGCAGGATAAGGAGAAAAAGAAGGGAAGAGGTTGACAAAATATGAAGGCATTTTCAATATACTAGAGGGATGCTGAAGTCATGAGGAGTGAGAGCAGAAGTAAGAGACTGAATGTTGGGATGTAAGATTGGGAATGCTTTGGGAAACCTACTGATCCAACCTGCCAAATACTTTATTTTATCAACCATCACCGACATGACACATCCTTCACTGCAACTACTGTCCAGTCATGCAAAACAAGGGTCCTATTTCCAACCCTCTGCCATATTCTTTGCCAAACTCATCAGCATGTCCCTGGAATTCCAAACCTCCTGCAGCCCACCATGCACAGAACCCATGTAGGTATTCTGGCATTGGGTACTGGTATGAAAAAGTTACTCTTCTTTACCTTGCCTTCTGTATTATCTGACATATCAACACACCAGCATTTGGTTTTGTTTTATTCAAACCACAATTCTGAAACTGTGTAAACCTTAATACCTTAACTCTTAACTCAGACATCTCCACTATGTAACAATGATCCATATACATAACTGCATTTGCAATCCAAGTACTACCTAATCAAAGGCAGTACCTGATAGTATACACAGCTCCTGGAAGCTGTATTAGTGCCCCCATGGCAAACCAAGCCCAAATCAAGGAATTACTTGGGGCTCAGAGCTGGTACCACTTCTTGTCCTTGTACTTGAGCATGACCTTGTGAGCAACTGTTGAGAAAGCCTCTGCCTCAGTCATCATTTTTCCTGATTTATCTTCTAGGTCACCTAATTTCTGTCCTCGCTCTACTAGCAACATCTTGGTTCTGTTCACTTCTCCAGCCAGAGTGCCTGCTCTCATATTGAGGGCATCAAGCTGTGTGGTAGGTCCTGGGATGTGTTTGGCTACACTACGTGAACCTTTGCCTGAGGAGTCACCAACTGAAAAAAAAAGAAAAATCATGAAATGAATTGCACATGTGAAAAAACAAATTAGGGCATGAAAACACCCAAAATAATTTTATTATTTGCAAGAGCTCAGTAACTCAGAGTATTACTGAATCTTGTGAAAATTTCACTGGTTTAGTCAAACTCTTAATTTTACAGAATTTTTTCTACACATCCTAATGATACTCTATCTTTACATGATTTTACAACAGTATATATATATATATATATATATATATATATATATATATATATATATATATATATATATATATATGATTGATTGGATAAGCATGTGCCCACTGGAATTTCATAAGTAAAGTAAGTTTTGAGGTTTTAAAGAGTATTATTTTCCTGGAAAAAAGAAGTAACATATTAAACACAAATGAATTAAAGATATACAACAAAAAATGTTCAAGTTAAAATCATATTTGTTTTGGGTTAGTCAATTACATGGCAACACCCCATTCCCAATCCTCATGTAGTTAAACAGGGAAGATGGGGAGAAATCAATTCAAGCTACATCAAAATATCATCCACACAACCATCTTCCATTCACCTCAATCCACTGTCTTCTTTCTTCCTTGCTAAACAGACATTCACCTCTTGCTCAAAGTCACTTTCACCCCATTCATCCACCTCATCCTTGGTCGTCCCCTCATGTTCACTCCATCCACCTTTGCCTTCCACAACTTTTTTGCTATTTTTCTTCATTCATTCTTTCCATGTTTCCAAACCATCCCAATCTGCCACTTTTTTATCCACCTATACTTTCCTCCTCATTTTTCACTCTATCCAACTTTGCAACCCTATCATACTTCTCAGATTATTCATTTCAAACACATATAAATTTTTCCTTTCTGCCTCTCTCGAACTCCACTGCCGCATACAGTGTCGTTGGCACAATCATGTGTGTGCATATATATATATATATATATATACCAAAGGCTTTTTCCCCCCTTATAAGGGAGGTAGCAAAAAAACAAAGGCATAAAAACCACTCCTGCCCATTCCATCCCTATTATACTCCACTCCCCTCCACCCTCTTCCCTCCCTCTTGGCACCTCCTGGATGACAGGTCATCCCAGCATCTCACCCACTGTCCTGGGTCAGAAGCAGTGTCACAAGACACAGCACATCCACAGCAAGGCAGCTTCACTAAATTGGAGACCCCCCTCTCTGTCCCTTCATGCAGAAAAGAAGACAAGGAGAAATCCCTTCAGTCTATGTCAAATTTTTCTCACACATACTCTCTCACCTCCTATCCCCCACCCATTCCACCTCATGGATCACAACATCATCCATATACAACCATTCTTCATTCACCCGTCTTCTGTCCTCTCCCATCCTTCCTCAACGGAGATTCCCCTCTTCCCCAAAGCCCCTTTTACCCCATCCATCCATCTAATCCTAGGTCGCCCTCTTATGTTCACTCCTTCCACATCTGCCTTCCACACCTCATTTACTAGTCTTCACTCATTCTTTACATGTGTCCATAGAATCCCAATACTCTTACATCAACCCTATCTCCCAACTCTCTTTCCACCCCTGTTCTCCTCCTCACCTCCTCATTTCTCACTCTATCCAGCCTAGTAACCCTTATAATACTTCTCAGACATTTCATCTCAAACACATTCAAACTCCTCTTTTCCTCTCTTATGTTCCAAGTTTCTGCCCCATACAGTGCTGTCAGCACAATCACTCCTTCATACAATCTCCTCTTAGCATCCATTCCCAGATGTCTATTTCTCATTACACTTTTTAATCCACCAAGGCATTTATTCACTTCTCTCAATCTAAATTCTACCTCTCCCTTTCCTGCCACATTCGCACCCAAGTATCTAAAACTATCCACTTCCTCCAGTCTCTCTCCCTTAATATTCATTTCCAGTCTGCTCCCACTTTCACCCCTTGTACATCTCATCATCTTACATTTACCTACATTTATCTTCAACTTCCTTCTTTCACACACTTTCCCAAACTCTACCACTAACTTCCTCAATCCCTCCTCTGATCCTGCTACAAGCGCATTGTTATCCGCAAACAACAGCTGGCTCACCTCCCACTTTTCTCCATTTTCTTTAACCATCTCCAATGCCTGACCCAACCCTTGTATTTACCTCTCACACCACCCCCATGTAATTGAACAGCAAGGATGACATAACACATCTCTGACAAAGTCCCACCTTTACCTCAAACCACTCACTCTCTCCTTTTCTAATCCCGACACAAACTCCACTACTCTCATAAAAACTCTTGACAGCTCCTAGAAGCTTTCCTCCTATCCCATATATCTGCAATGCCTCCCACAGTGCCTTTCTGTCTACCCTGTCATAAGCCTTTTACAGATCTATAAAAAAAAAAAAAAAAAAAAAATCCTTACCTTTTCCTAAAGCTTTCTCCCATATCTGTCTTACCACAAAACTCTGATCTATGCAACCTCTACCTGTCCTAAACCCATACTGTTCCTCACCAAGTACTCCCTCTGTTCCTCTCCTAATCCTCTCAATCAAGACCATCCCATAAGCCTTCTCAACTACACTTAACAAGCTTATCCCTCTGGAACTACTACACTCACACTTGTCCCCTTTACCCTTGTAAAGTGGAACTATACAGGCACTCCTCTAGTCCTCTGGCATTCTACCCTCTCTTGAACAAATATTGAATAACCTCACCAGCCAGTCCACCACCACTGTACCCCCTTTTTTCAGACATTCTGCATGACATCCATCCAGACCAGGTGTCTTACCTGCTCTCATCTCCTTAACAACTGCCTTCACTTCATCCTTCCTTATTTCTCCTCCATTTTCCTCACTCATCACAATCATTTTCTTAGCACTTCCCACTGCAAATACTTTTCCCTCCCTAGCCTCCTTCATATTTAGCAACTCCCTAAAATATTCTGCCCACCTTCCTCTTACTGCCTTATCTTTCATTATCATCTCTCCATCTGCACCTTTTACCTTTTCTTCTCTACTTGATTTGCCTCCTCTTCCTCTCTTAATTTCTTTCCAAAACACCTTTTTATTACTTTCAAAAAATTCTGTTGTACTTTTACCCCATTTCACATCTGCTTTCCTCTTTGCCTCCTTTATTTTATGTTTTACTTCTCTTTTCTTTGTACCTCTTATATGATTCCCTCGTCCTATTTTGTAACCAATCTGTGAAAGCTCACTTCTTCTCTTTTACAACCTTCTTTGCTTCCTCATCCCACCCCTCATTACCCTTCCTTCTATTTCCTCCTGTCCTCCTTGTTCCACACACCATCTTTGCACACCTTGTGACTCCCTCCTTGAACCATCCCCATTCCTCCACTCCTAGTTCTTCTCTATCCTTCCCTCCTTCCCACTCCTCTCTCAGCTTCTTCTTGTACTCATTCTCCTTTTCTTTCTCATTTAAGCAGTTCACTCTAAGTACCTCCCTACATTTTGTCCTTTTCCTCTTTCTCCATCTATCCTCCATTCTCAACTTACCCTCCACCAGAAAATGATCTGATATTCCCCCACTCTCTCTCCTTAGAACATGTACATCCTTAACTCTTCCTATTACACTCCTATCTTCCACTACATAATCCATTAATGCTCTATCTACCACCCTTCCATCCACCACCCTCTCTCATGTGTACTTATACTTGACTTCCTAAACAATGTATTTGCAATCATCAACTCTCTAGACATGTCTCCACCATTAACTCTCCAATACGATCCTTTCCTGGAATTCCACATTTCCCAGCCACTCCGTCTATTGGTTCTTTTTCTACCCTAGCATTAAGGTCTCCCAACACCACTACATTGACATTTCTCCCTAATCCCTCTATGCACTAATTTAAATCTATCCAAGAAGCTTCCCTTTCCTCTATGCCCTTCTCACTATCAGGCCCATACACACTTACAAAACCCCACATCTCCCTTCCCAGTTTCACCTTCATCCACATTAACCTTGAAGAAACCTCCTTCCACTCCACTACATGCTTACCTATCTCTTCACTTACTATTATAGCCACCCCTTCTCTCCCTCGTCCTCTCTTCACTCCTGAGAACCTCCCAACTACACTCCCAAACTCACACTCTCCCCTCCCTTTCAATTTAGTTTCACTCAATGCCAACACATCCATCTTCTCACAAACATACTGCCTATTTCTTCCCTTTTGCACTCATCTGTACTACATCCATGCACATTAAAAGACCCAAACCTTATATAATATATATATATATATATATATATATATATATATATGCACTATCTATATACCAAGAGCTTTTTCCCCTTTATAAGGGAGGTAGCCAAGCCAAAGGCACGTACTTCCTCCAACCCATTCCAATTCCCTCCACCACCCTTTCCTCCTCATCTTAGCTCCTCATGAATGATTGGTCATCCCTGTATTCCAACCACTGCTAGGTCAGAACCAATGTAGCAAGACACAGTACATCCACAGCAAAGCTGCTTCATTTTATCAGCAACCCCGCCTTTTCATCTATTCTTACAGAAAAAGAGATTATGGGGAGAAATTCCTTCAGGCTGTATCAAAATATCATTCACATGTAAGCATCCCCCATCCCTTCCTTGCATAACAGTATCATAAGAACATAAGAACGAAGGAGACTGCAAGAGACCATAAGGCCTACACAAGGCAGCTCCATATCCATCATCACCTGTCATCCCCATCCATAAAGTTGTCTAACCATTTCTTAAAACAACTGATAGTTTCAGCGCTCACTACATGGTTGCTAAGTCTATTCCATTCGTTGACCACCCTAATAGTAAACCAATTCTTGCCTATATCCTTCTTAAATCTAAATTTGTCCAGTTTAAATCCATTACTATGAGTCCTGCTCTGTTGTTTTAATATGATGACCTTGTTTGCATCACCCTTGTTAAAGCCTTTGATCCTATTTTAGTGTCATCCGCGAACTTACTAACATCACTATTTATCCCATCGTCTAAGTCGATTATGTACATAATGAACAACAAGGGAACCCCACTAGTAACATTGCCCCACCTGGATTTTACTCCATTTATGGTGACCTGCTGTTTTCTGTTACTGATCCAAGCTCTAATCCATTCTAACTCTTTTCCTCCTATGCAATGGGCTTTGATTTTATTTAGTAGTCTTTAGTGTGGCACCTTGTTGAACGCTTTGCTAAAGTCAAGGTAAATCACATCGTAATTATCATTGTTATCTGAAGCCTTATATACTTTAGTGTAAAAGGATAGAAGATTAGTCACACATGACTTACCCTTGGAGAAACCATGCTGTGTATCACAAATTAAATTATGTCTCTCGATCTAAACACAGCCACTCTCCAATCGTCCCTATCTCCTGCCTTCTCCCTTCCTTGCTCAACAGACATTCCCCTCTTGCTCAATGCCCTCTTCACCCTATCCATCCTTCTCATCTTCTGACATCCCCTCATATTCACTCCTTCTACTTCTGTCTTCCACACCTCTTTTACTAATCTTTCTTTACTCATTCTTTCCATGTGTCCAAACCATCCCAATACTCTTTTATCAGCTCTGTCATCTCATTTTTCACTCCCACTCTCTTCCTCACCTCGTTTCTCACGCCATCCAAACAACCCCTACCATACTTTTCATATACACACAAGACACTGTGAGATACAAAGATGGGACACCATGAGCATAGCTCCCCTTCCTGTAAAATACAACTAAGTAAATACACACACACATCAAGGGAGAATAGATTATACAGAGGATATAGAAATGGATGAAATTATGAACAAGCATTTCAAATATTTATTCACAAACAAAAAAATACACAATTGGGATGAAGGAAGGGGGAGAAAGGTCCCCCCAATGAGAGAAATAATTGTGACAGAAATAAGGGACCAAATAATGAACCTTGATGGCAGAAAATCACACAGCCTGGACAAAATTGTAAACTGGATACTAAAAGAATGTATAGATGAATGGACAAAACACATAAGATAACAGATTGCTCACTCAAACAAGGAAAGGTATTGCAAGACTGGAAAAATGCTAATATTGTGCCAATATATAAAGGGGAAACAATAAACTATAAACTGGTCTCCCTTACAAGTAAAATAGCTAAAATTTGTGAAAAAGTCATCAAAAGTAGATGGACTAAACATCTGGAGGAGAATATACTAAATCCGAAACAATTTGGTTTTAGGCAGGGAAGATCATTTGCCACAAATTTGATCTGTCTCTATTCAGGGTTCATAGATATAATGGAAGAGATGGATGGGAAGACTGTGGTTTCCTAGATTTACAAAAGGCATTTGATAAAGTACCACACAAGAAACTATTAAGTTAACTTGAAACAAAAGGAGGTATACATGGAAAATTATTGAAATGGGATGGAAGATTTCTTGCATGGGAGAAAAATGAAAGTGGTGCTCAGATATAAAAACTATTCTTGGGAAGAAATGATAAGTGCAGTCTCACAGGGTTCAGTATTGGCTCTGATAATGTTTGCTATATATGTAAATGACATGGATGAAGGTGTTGAATGTTACATGAACTTATTTGTAGATGATGCAAAACTACTAAAGAGTGTACGGAAAAAGATTGTGGATCGCTACAGAGAGACCTGGACATGGACTGGGAATGGAGTCAAAAGTGGGTAATGAACTTCAACATTAAGAAATGTAGTATAATGGAGTTTAGAAAAATAAAAAAATGAATTTCAGGACAATATAAAATCAGTGGAAAAGGAAGTAAAGAAAGTTGGTTCCAAAAAGGACCTAGAAGTAATTATCACCAAAGACATATCCCCAGACAAGCAGATAAACAAAATAGTTGGAGAAACCTACAATTTTCTAAAATCAATAAAGGTGGCTTTTAATTACTTGGATGGGGTAATGGAAAAAATACTAGTCACACTGAGAAGACCAAGATTGGAGTATGCTGCAACACTATGGACACCCAGTACAAAAAAGAATATAAGGAAAATAGAAGAAACCCAAAGAGCAATGACAAAGAATGTCCCAACACTTTCAAAATTGACATATGAGCAAAGATTGTCTAAACTGGAACTACCAACCCTGGTACAAAGAAAAGAAAGAGGCAATCTATTGGCCATTTACAGAATCATGAAAGGCATGGACATCCTTGACAGAGAAGACTTATTAAAGTGGGATAGGGGAAAACAAGGGGACATGAAAAGAAACTGAAAAACGATATAGAAGCTATCTGAAAAAAAAATCTGCATAGAGTGGTGAATATCTGGAACAAATTGGATGAAACAATAGTGTGTGCAAAAACCATACAAGAATCTAAGAACAAACTAGATGTTGTGAGATACAAAGATGGGTCACTACAAGCATAGCTCCCCTTTCCATATAATACTAGGTAAATATATATATATATACGCACACGTCGGACTAACAGCGAACTCCGGAAAGAAACACAATTTTCGTGGATTACAGTGATGAGGGAGTACCTATGTTGTATTAGTAGGGAAGGGGAAAGCTCATGGTGTAGTGGGCAGGTGAAGAAAAAGGAGAAGGGGAGACATTATTGAGGAAAATGGAAGAAAATGAGGAAGGGGATGAATGGGCCCTGGACGTCAGAAGGGGTGTCAACAAAAGGTGTGCAGATCACACAGATTAGGTAGAACAGGGGAGCAGAGGTATTAAAAGTAGAAATATAGATAATAGCAGCTCAATGGAAAGAGAAGATAATTACTTTTAAGGATTTAATGAGGGAGATGACAACCTCCACCAACTAGTAAGTTTAGAGGAGAAACTAAAAAAAAAAAAAGCATGGAAGGTTAGGTTTAACCAATTAACACTAGTTACACATAGAATCGATAAACTGGAAGAACTAAAGGAGAATCAAAACCTAACTAAAGAAATAGAAGAATTAAAAAGACAGTTAAAAGAAGTAAAGGATGAGAATGAGGAATTAAAGAAGAAGAATAAAGAGAATGAAGAGTCCATAGCAAAAGAGGTACAGGGTTGAAGAAAAGTCCAAGAGAACAACAAAATTGAATTTAGATATAGTAAAAGAACAAACTAAGGACACCGTTATTAAAGTGATGAGAGAGAAGGAGAACATTGTAAGAGACTTAGCAGATAAAATGAAATGTATAATTATATTAGGGATGGAAGAGACGCATAATCCAAATAGGACTACAAGAGTAAAGGAGAAGGAAAAGTAAACAAGGTATTAAAAATAATTCAAGAAGATGAACAAGAAATATGGAAAGAAATTGAAGAAATATATATACTAGGGATATACAATATAGATAAGTCCAGACCAATTAAGGTTAAATTCAGGTCACAAACGGCAGCAGAGAATACCTTATCAAAAACAGGGAAACTAGCAAAAAGTGATCTGTATAAACAGGTATGGATAAAAAGAGAGATGAATATAGAGGAAAGAGAGGAAGAGAAAACAAAAAGAGTAGATGCTAAGGAAAAAAACGCGAACAGAACAGAGTCAGACAAAGAGAAATTCTATTGGAGAGTTGTGGATATGAAAGTGAGGAAATGGCTCATAGTAGAGAAAAACAGAAGGGAAACAGAAAACAGGATGGAGGTAGCAGAAAATTAAAAGTGTCTTTCACAAATACAGATGGCTTCATAACAGGCTTGAATGAAATGATTACCTGAGAGAAAAAGAACCGGACATAATGGGAATTGTAGACAAAATTAAAATGTCCATTACCACCCATCAGTGTAGGACATGGTGCATATAATTATTGAATTAGAAACAGAGAAGTAAAACAAGGGGGTGGAGTTATGTTCCTCATTAAGAATATAAATGTGAGGAATGTCACATATGGAAAGAATAGAGATGATTATGATGTAAATAGAGGACTGGAATAAGAAGAGCAGGAAGTTTGTGGTAAGTTATGTGCCTCCTAAAATGGCTTCGTGGGAAGAGAACACAAAAATATGTTAGAAGACACAAGGATAACACTAAATAAGATAATGGAAGATAGAGGAAGAATAATTATAATGGGTGACTGTAATTGTAAAGAAATCTGCTGGGAAGAGATGACATAAGAATAAAGGAGACTGCAAGAGACCATAAGGCCTACACTAGGCAGCTCCGTATCCATCACCACCTGTCATCCCCATCCATAAAGTTGTCTAATTGTTTTTTAAAACAAATGATAGTTTCAGCACTTACTACATGGCTAAGTTTATTCCATTCATCGACCACCCTATTAGTAAACCAATTCTTGCCTATTTCCTTCTTAAATCTAAATTTGTCCAGTTTATACCCATTACTGCGAGTCCTGCCCTGTTGTTTTATTATGATGACCTTGTTTGCATCACCCTTGTTATAGCCTTTGATCCACTTGAACACTTCTATTAGATCACCCCGCACTCTGCGTCTTTCCAGAGAGTGTAAGTTTAGGTGCCTAATCCTCTCTTCATAAGCCAAATTTCTGAGTCCATGTATCATTTTAGCCATTCTTCTTTGTACTGATTCTAGTGAATTTATGTCCATTCTGTAGGACGGAGACCAAAACTGTACCGCATAGTCAAGGATGGGTCTAACTATCGCTAGATAGAGTTTAATAATTACCTCTGCACTTCTATTCGTTACCGTCCTAGCAATGAAACCTAATGCTATGTTAGCTTTATTTCTGGCACTAATGCACTGCTTCCTGGTTTTAAGGTCCGGACTCACCAGAACTCCCAAGTCCCTCTTGCACTCAGATTTTTCTAAAAACGTGTTATCTAAGCTGTGAAGGGTGGAGATGACCTGTGGGGAAATGTATTACTTGGTATGATTATTGAACATACAATGATGCAATGGATACAAGAGAATACTAGGTATAGAAATGAGGAAGAACCATCGAGACTGGACCCAATAATTACATCAGAACATGAAAGTGGGCAAGATTGAATATAAGACACCAGTAAGTAAAATTGATCACATATCGGTTGAACTGGAACTAAATGAGGAAAAATACATGGTAAAAACAAAAAATATAGAAAGGGAAGATTGATGTATGGAAAACAAATTTTGATAAAATAAGATAATTC
Source organism: Oratosquilla oratoria (assembly GCF_046742065.1). Taxonomy (NCBI): domain Eukaryota; kingdom Metazoa; phylum Arthropoda; class Malacostraca; order Stomatopoda; family Squillidae; genus Oratosquilla; species Oratosquilla oratoria. Next base: position 59,314,645 of record NC_134794.1, on the reverse strand, counting down.
TTTCAAAAAGCAGACTGGGAAAGGATACACAAGGAGGAAACAACAGTAGAAGAGAAATGGAAAATTTTGACAAAAGTTTATAAAGGAGTGGAAAAGTATGTTCCAAGACAAAAACAAGAAAAAGGATATGTAAAGTGTTGGTACGACAAAAGATGTAGGGAGTTAAAAGACAAAAGGGATAAAGCTGGGATAAAATGGAAGACAAAACACCTGTAAATGGAAAATATATACTAGTTATAGAAATCAATATGTACAAGTGTGCAGAGAAGAAAAAATATGAAAAAGATGTAATAGAAAATGTAAAGATCAATCAAAATTATTTTATACATTTGTAAACAGCAAACTGAAAAACAAACAAGAATTAGAGAAACTATGACAAGGAGTAGGTGAATTTTTTTTCTTCAAATATGTGTTTAATGAATATAGGTATAAATACCCCTTACATTAGTGTGTAATTCCTCAGGGTATTGTGTTCCTCTCATGTATATGTAAGGCATAGTGAATATTTAATGAAGATAAAGTGAGCTCTATTGAAGCTCTAATTACTTAATGGAAAATCCTTCCACATCATTCTGCTTGGTATGAAATGAAAGCTTAGAGTCTGGGAGAACAAATCTTATTGGATACATTTTTTCTAACTAATACATCTGATTTTTTATTAATTTGTTTCTCTGAATAATTAAAAAAAATGCTGGAAAATTCAGGTTTCATAATACTGTAGAAAATAAAGAGCATGATGTTTACTTTCAAAAGTAACAAAAATGACAAAACTCCATAAAGAACAACCGAAGATATTACAACAGAAAGAACAAAAACAAACTTTACAGGACGGGGGATTTAAATTTTCACAACCATTTTTAAAAGCCCCCAGCCTTATAGTCCCCACTATCTGTCCCTTTAACCATGTTTTTCTTCACTTTTATCACTCAGTCTCGTTTCCTCTCTCTTCTTTCAAGGGCAGACTTACGAATATGAGTGTAGGGTTCCCCAAGAAGAGGAACAACAAAATCTTCTTCATAGCCGACATTGTAGTCCAGGATGGCTTGGGCGACACTGAACTCAAGAATGTTCTTGTTTGCATTCTTATACTTGGAACAATAACACCAGATTCTTGAGTGTAAATATTCATTCAGGTTTTGTTTTTCCTAGCAGACATACAGATAAAATCTTGTCAGATGTTAGTCTCCTGTATTCGTTCCAAACCTTCTGACGAAGTTCCCTTGGCAGTACAAAACTGACTTTCATGGTCTTGTGGGATGGTATTGGTTCATTGTTTGTTATTGCTTTCTGATAAAAACAATAGTTGTCAGTTGTCTTGGGGCACAAATTATGTTGAGAATAAGTGGTGTGGCGTGGGTGGAGGAGGTGTAAGTTGTGCATGGCTAGTAGAGGCTCGCGGAGTGCTGAGTACAGCTGCGATCCTCTCCTCTTTCTTTGTTTTTCCTTCTTGTTTCTTTATCAGGGACTCACAGGCCGTCTCTATATTCTGCCGCTTCACTCTCTTGTTTCTTGTTAATTTTCCCATAATCACAGCAACAATACAGGGCGGGAAATAAAAATTGTGGCGTATGGTGAAAGCGCCAGGAGTGACGTGGCCTTACTTTGACCTTTTGAAAAGTACTGATGCCCTGTCTTTGTGGGGTATGCTGGTGGGAGGAATTGCCAAATATCTCCATAAACACACTTCTGTAGCAAAAAACGAAATAGCCATAGAAATGTTGACGCTATTTCAACATACAGAATGTTTATTTATACAATGGGGTTGCCAATATTTTATCTATTTTATTCTGTATAAAAAAATGGAAACGATATACAGCTGCATAACTTTGTATGAGTGTTGCCACCATCATAGAGATTCTTTTGAAATGTTTACCTAAAATTCGCTCATGTACCAGAATTTTTTTAAATATCGCTGGCAACGCTCACTTAAAAGCAATGTTCATACCTGTATTTACCTAGTTGTATTTTACGGGAAGGGGAGCTATGCTCGTGGTGTCCCGTTTTCATATCTCATTTTATCTAAACTATTTTTAAATTCATGTATTGTTTTTGCACACACCACTTTCTCATCTAACTTGTTCCAACTGTCTATTACTCTGTGAGGAAAGCTGTTCTTTTTCAGGTCTCTTCTATAGCTATCCTTTTTGATTTTCTTTCCATGTCCTCTTGTATTTCTGTTATCCCATTTTATCAGACTCTCTCTATCAGTAATTTCTATGCCTTTCATGATTCTGTAAATAGTTATCAAATCTCCTCTCTCTCTTCTTTGCTCTAGTGTCTGTAGTTCAAGTTTTGCTAGTCTCTCTTCATATGATAGTTTTGAGAGTGTAGGTGCCAATTTTGTAATTGCTCTTTGTATTCTTTCAAGTTTTTTTATACATCTTTTTGTACTTGGTGACCATATTGTTGCTGCATATTCCAATCTTGGTCTTCTGAGGGTGATTAGAATTTTCTTCACCATTTCTTCATCCAGATATGTAAATGCAACTTTGATTGTTCTTATTAAATTATAGGTTTCTCCAAAAATCTTATTTATATGTTTCTCAGGTGACATATTATTCATAACAATGACTCCCAGGTCCTTTTCATTTTCCACTTTTTTTATTCTTTCTTCTCCCAATTTATATGATCCTGTTATTCTGTTTTTACTTTTTCCAAATTCCATTATACTACACTTTTTTGTATTGAACTCCATTTCCCACTTCCTACTCCATTCCTGTACTTTGTTTAGATCTCTCTGTAGTGATTCACAATCTTCTTCCGTGTTCACTTTTTTCAATAGTTTTGCATCATCTGCAAAGAAGCTCATATAGCTTTCAATTCCTTCCTCCATATCATTAATATATATAGCAAACATTATTGGGGCCAGAATCGTTCCTTGTGGAACACCGCTTATTACTTCATCCCATTTTGAGTGTTGGTCTCTTATTACTACTCTCATTTTTCTTTCTTGCAAAAAGTCTTCCATCCAATTTAGTAGTTTTCCCTGTATTCCTCCTTCAGTTTCTAATTTCTTAACTCCTTCCATACGGTACTGCCTACGTAGGCGTCATGAGGAGCAAGTGGATTCGCGATGCTGCCATATCGGCGTCTTGATTATATTTATTGTAGTCGCCCCTGTGTTTTTACATTCTCCCAAATGTGCCCTGAATCCCATTCTCTGTGGTTTTCAAAATTCGCGGGTGAAAGAGAGAACGATCGATATAAGCGGTGACTATATTTTATGATGCGAGTATTATTACGACACGTCGTACGGCTGGCATTGGCTGCTGCCCGCGAGATTTAAGTCCGGAGTGAAGTGGTTAAGCAACTTTTTATGTGGTACTTTGTCAAAAGCTTTTTTTAGGTCTAGAAATACGCAATCAGCCCATCCATCTCTTTCTTGTATTATATCTATTAGCCTTGAATAGAAACATATTAAATTGGTGACGCATGATCGTTCTTGTCTGAATCCAAATTGTCTTGGATTTAGCACGTTGTTTTTTTCTAAATATTTTACCCATCTATTTTTTACAATTCTTTCACAAATATTTGCTATTGTACTTGTTAGAGAGACTGGCCTATAGTTGTTAGGGTCTTCTGTGTTATAGAGAAAGTGAAACAGGATGCATATAATAGTTTGTGGGTAGAATTAACCCAAACAAATTGACAAAAAATTAATATAGGTGTAATATATAGGCCAAAAACATTATCATTAGCAGACAACAAACTGTTGTTTCAAGAACTGTCTAGTTTCTGCAACTGGGACTTATTGATAATGGGCAATTACAATTTTGCTGACATTGATGACCCTTAAACATGGCCATATAGGTAGCTGTAGATTTTCTTGGTGAGAATTACTTAGTTCAGCACATAAAAGAGCCCACAACACATGGAAATTTACTTGATTTATTGATCACTAGCTACAAAAGCATGATAACTGATGTAGAAGTTGGTGAAACTATTGCAAGTAGTGATCATAACTCAGAATCAAACTAAAAAAATTAGAAAAGATACTTGTGTATATAAAATACCTGATTTCAGTCAAGTTTGTTCATAGGACTATGTCAGGAGCTTCAGCTTAGAGATTGGGAGGCAAAATTAAGCGAGAGACTGGTAGATCAGCTGTGGAAATATTTCAAAATATGCTTACTAAGATGATTCATACTTACATCCTGTTTAAGGACAGACACCCCCCCAAATCAGGCTTGCCCAAAATGGCTCGACAAAAAACTGAAAAAAGTACTGCTAAAAAGGGACAAGCTTATAAGAAATACAAGTGTTTGGGTGTACCTAATGACTATCGAAGTTGTGTAATAATACAAAGATATTTAAAAAAGACAAAAAATTGAAATAATACAAAATGAATATTGCTGATAAATTGAAAGGGTGAACTTACTACAAAAGAAAAAATTAAAAGGTGTATAGAAAAACTCAAACTCAATAAAACACCAGGACCTGACTGTTGGCATCCAAAAATCTTAAAGAAAATGAAAAATGAGCTTGTTTTTCCATTATAAATTATTTTCAAGAAATCCATCCTATCATGATATGTCCCAAAAGAATGGAAGCTAGCTACTGTTACTCCCACATTCAAAAAAGGTGACAAAAATAAACCAAATAACTACAAGCCTATAAGCTTGACTTCAATCGTAGGAAAAATTATGGAAACTATCATCAGAGATGCTATCAAACATCATTTAGAAACTGTTTGATAAATGACAGCCAACATGGATTCAGACAAACATTCTTGCGTGACTTATTCGAATTCTACAGCACAGTTATCTTGAATAACGACAAAAGAAACAATATAGATTTAATATATCTAGACTTTGCAAAAGCTTTTGATACAGTCCCCTGCGAAAGACTACTTACTAAATTAGCTTCACATGGAATAAGTGGTAGCCTATTAAGTTGGACTAGTAATTGCATGAATGATCGAAAACAGAGAGTTGTTTTAAATGGCAAAACTTCTGGATGGAAAAATGTTACAAGTGGAGTTCCTCAGGGTTCCATTCTTGGGCCACTTCTATTCACAGTATATATAAATGATATAGATCATGGACTGAAATCTATTGTCTCTAAATTTAATGATGATACAAAAATGTGTGGAATGGCAAATGATCACTTAAAACTATTAGATATTTAAGAATATTTAGATAAATTACAGCAATGATCTGAAAAGAGGCTGACGAAATTTAACACAAGTAAATGCAGGTTATGCACATAGGTAAAAATAACAGTAAGTACGATTATAAGTTATTTGGAAATTCGTTAACAAGAGTGGGTAGTGAAAAGGATCTCGGCATAATTATCAGTAACGATCTAAAATCATCCAAGCAGTGTATTTCAGCCTCTGAGAAAGCAAATAAGATTCTAGAACTGATTGTGCAATCTTTTGACTTCAAAAATCCATCTCTCATTAGCAAGCTATATAAATTGTTAGTTCATCCACATTTGGAATGTGCTATTTCTGTATGGTCACTGAATCTCATTATAAACCTTGACAAATTGGAAAAAGTACAATGGTGAGCCACAAAACAGATTCCAAATATCAAAAATAAATCATACAAAAATTGACTAAAACATATCTACAAAGGATTACAAAGGTGGAGCACGCTGACAGGAGACTCCTTGGTCCATATCTAGGTCGGATGCAAAAATAATAATAAATAAATGAATAAATGAATATATAATAATGTAAATAAATAAAATACATAAATAAATGCATAGGTATGGTTTAATAGTAAACAAACAGGTAAATGGTAAATACAGTAATAATAAATTGACATATAACTAATAATAAATGAGAATCAAGCAAATAATGATAAACAGATAAATGATAACAAGACAAATAGACAAATAAAATAAATGATAATCATTACAGCATATTGCTTAGGAGTTTATCTAAATGATTCTTAAAGCTTCGAACTGAACTACATTGCACTGCTTCTGCAGGAAGTTTATTCTATTTATTAACTACACGGTTGGCAAAGTTATTTCTACTCGCTTCCAAATTAAATCTATTTCTGGACAGTTTGAGACCATTGTTTCTTGTTGGATTCTCATTCAGTGTGAAGATTTTGTCACTTTTGATGTTGTCAATTCCCTTTAGAATCTTAAAGACCTGTATCAAGTCACCTCTGAGTCTACACTTTTTTTTTTAAGGAAAACAGATTGATATGTTTTAGTCGATTTTTGTATGATTTATTCTTTATATTTGGAATCAGTTTTGTGGCTCGCCGTTGTACTTTTTCCAATCTGTCAATGTCTTTAATGAGATTCGGTGACCATACGGAAACAGCATATTCCAAATGTGGACGAACTAACGATTTATATAGCCTGTTAATGAGTGATGGACTTTTGAAGTCAAAAGATCATGCAATCAGTCCTAGAATCTTATTTGCTTTCTCAGAGGCTGAAATACACTGCTTGGATGATTTGAGATTGTTACTGATAATTATGCAGAGATCTTTTTCACTATTCACTTTTGTTAACGAATTTCCAAATAACTTGTAATTGTACTTACTGTTATTTCTACCTATGTGCATTACCTTGCATTTACTTGTGTTAAATTTCATTAGCCACTTTACAGACCATTGCTGTAATCTATCTAAATCTTCTTGAATATCCAATTGGTTTAAGTGATCATTTGCCATTCTGCAGTTGTGTATCATCAGCAAATCTGGAAACAGTAGATTTTAGTCCATGGTCTGTATTATTTACATATACTATGAATAGAAGTGGCCCAAGATCGGAACCCTGAGGAATTCCACTTGTAACATTTTTCCATCCAGAAGTTTTTCCATTTAAAACAACTCTCGGTTTTCGGTCATTCAACCAATTACTAGTCCAACTTAATAGGCTACCACTTATTCCATGTGAAGCTAATTTAGTAAGTAGTATTTTTGCGGGGGACTGTATCAAAAGCTTTTGCAAAGTCTAGATATATTAAATCTATACTGTTTCTTTTGTCATAATTCGAGATAACCGTGTTGTAGAATTCGAGTTAGTCATGCAAGAACGTTTTTGTCTGAAACGATGCTGGCTATCACTTATCAAACGGTTTCTTTCTAAAAACTAGAAACAACTTTGCCAACCATGTAGTTAATGAATGGAATAAACTTCCTACAGAGGCAGTGCAATGTAGTTCAGTTCGATGCTTTAAGAATCATTTAGATAAATGCCTAAGCAAGATACTGTAGTGATTATCATTTACTTTATATTATTTGTTTTTGTTTTGTTATCATGTCAGTTTGATTCTCATTAATTATTAGTTATATGTCAATTTATTGTTATATACTATTTATCTGTTTTTTTATTATTTAACTAGACCTATGCATTTATTTATGTATTTTATTTGTTATTTACATTATTATAGTTTTTATTTATTCATTTATTATTACTTTGATTTTTTTCGCATCCAACCTAGATATGGACCAAAAGGTCTCCTGTCAGTATGCTCCGCCTTTGTAATCCTTTGTAGCATCTCTAATGATAGTTTCCAGATTTTTTCCTACGATTGAAGTAAAATTTATAGGTCTATAATTAAAAAAAATTGCCACAGTTTTTTAATATGGGAGTAACATTAGCTAGCTTCCATTCTCTTGGGACATCTCCAGATATGATGGATTTCTTGAAAATAATTTCTGATGGAACAACAATCTCCTTTTTCATTTCCTTTAAGATTCTTGGATGCCAACCGTCAGGCCCTGGTGTTTTATTAACTTTGAGTGTCTCTATACACCTTTTAATTTTTCCTTTTGTTATATTTACCGTAGTAAGTTTACCCAAGACTTTCCACAGGTTTCAGTTTGTAGTTCATTTTGAGGTGTTTCATGTTTGAATACTGAGCTATAATAACTGTTTAAAATATTACACATTCCTTCATTTGAATATTCAAGTTGACCGTCAGCAGATAATATTGGACCAATGTGATTTCTAACAACCTTTTTATCTCTAATGTAACTATAGAATTCTTTGGGATTCTCTTTGGATTTATCAGCGATATTAATTTCATATTGTTGTTTTCGTTTTTTTATTGTCTTTTATAAATCTCTCTGTATTAATACATAACTTTCATAGTCATTAGATGCACCCGAGCACTTATATTTCTTATATGCCTGTCTCTTTTTAGCAATACTTTTTTCAGTTTCTTTGTCAAGCCATTTTGGGCGAGCCTGATTTGGGGGACGTCCTTGAAAGGAATGTAAGTATGAATCATCTTAGTGAGCATATTTTGAAATATTTCCCACATCTGATCTACAGGTCTTTCACTTGATTTTGCCTCCAAATCTGAGATCTGAAGCTCCTTACACAGTCCTATGAACTGAACTTTACTGAAATCAGGTATTTTAGATACACAATTATCTATTCTAATTTTTTTAGTAGTTTGAATCTAAGTTGTGATCGTTATTTGCAACAGTATCACTGACTTTTACATCAGTTATCATGTTTTCGTGGCTAGCGATCAATAGATCAAGTAAGTTTCCATGGGTTGTGGGCTCTTTTACATGCTGAACTAAGTAATTGTCACCAAGAAACTCAATCAAACGACTCCCTATATGGCTATGTTCAAGGGTCATCCAATCAATGTCAGTAAAATTGAAATCACCCATTATCAATAAATCCCGGTTGCAGAAATCAGACAGTTCTTGAAATAACAGTTTGTCGCCTGCTAATGATAATGTCTTTGGCCTACAAATTACACGTACATTAATTTTTTGTCAATTTGTTTGGGTTAATACTACCCACAAACTATCATATGCATCCTGTTTCACTTTCTCTACAACACAAGCATGGACATTGTTTTTAATGTACAACAGAACACTCCCACCTTTTTCGAGGTTTCTATCCTGATGAAAGTGTTTAAATCCCACAATATTAAATTCAGCTTCGAACTCTTTACCATTTAACCCCTTCCATACAGTGCCGCACACGTAGGCGTCATGGACTTAGATCTCGGTGGCAGCAGCCAATGCCAGCCGTATGACGTGTCGTAATAATACTCGCATCATAAAATATAGTCACCGCTTATATCGATCGTTCTCTCTTCACCCGTGAATTTTGATAACCATAGAAAATGCGATTACAAAAGAATTAGAAAGAATGTCATTATGGAGGGGCGACTACAATAAATATAATCAAGACGCCGATATGGCAGCCTCGCGAATACACCCGCTCCCCATGACACCTACGTGTGCGGCACCGTATGGAAGGGGTTAACCATGTCTCGGTAATTCCTATCATATTGAGATTTTTGCTTTTGATATACGCCTGTATTTCTTTAAATTTGTTCCCAATACTACGAGCATTAAAGTACATGGTTTTAAAAAAATTGTGATTAGTTCTTTTTGACACGTTCTGAGTTTCAATATCATGCCTTACATTATAATTTTGTTTTTTATTGACACCTTGCTCTATATTGATATTTGGTCCTTCATTGACATTCAATGCCTCATTAACATTTCCCCCATTACAGACATCTGGTCGCTCACGGTCATCCGATCTCTTTTGTACACTTTGTCCCCCTACGTCACCGCGATTCACACCAGCCTTCCGTCGTTCATTGACATTCTGTCCAGCATCCCTTCTTAGAATTATATTTTGTCCTCCAGTGACATTATATCCTACCGTGATATTTTTCCTCCAGTATCATTACATCCTATCGTGATCTTTTGTCTTTCACTGTCATTACATCCCACCATGATCTTTTGTCTTCCACTGTCAATACATCCCATCATGATATTTGTCCTTTATTGAAATTTGTCCTGCATCCCTTCCTAAAATTATGCTTTGTCCTCCACTGACATTATATCCTACCGTGATATTTTTTCCTCCATTATCATTACATCCCATCATCATATTTTGTCCTCCACTGTTATTACATCCCATCGTGATCCTTTGTCCTCCACTGTCATTACATCCCATCGTGACATTTTGTCCTTTAACATTGCATCCTAATGTAACACTTCATCCTCTACCAACATTATATCTTAAAATTATAGTTTGTCCTATGCTGGCATATTTTTCTACATTAATGCTATACTCTGATTCTGTTTTCCCCAATACACTCTATTTCCCCTTCCCTTTGGGCTTCTACCCTAAAAAAGGAACTAGTTCATTACAAACTCCCAAAATGAGGTTTGTAAGAACATCTTTGCCTCTGCGGGTAAGGTGGATCCCATCAGAAGCGTAAAGGTTATGACGCCTGGAAAGGAGATACCAAGGATCAAGAAAGTGGTATCCCAGTTGCGTGCACAAATGTGATATCCTATTATTGAACCCTATGGCTCTACTGTTCCAACACAAGCCTGCGTAGATCCTCGGGAGGATCTCACAGACTATATGACGGCTCCCATGTTCCTTCATCTCCTGAAGGAAGACCCTGCAATTCTGAACAAGTTCCTCTGATCTCACCCTACCCATATCGTTACTTCCCATATGAACAATCGTAACTGTGTTTGTCCATCTTTTCTCCCTGATGGTTTGGGTACAATCGGCGATCCCATGGTCCGGGTGACATACAAGCTTGCAACGTCATTTATTCTTTTGCTGCAGCATGTTGTCATAGCCTTGCACCACGGAGTCACCCACCACCAAGAACTCATGATTTTCAGCCACTTCATCTTCCAGCAGATTGGCTAGAGCCAGCGGTTGCTCCACAAGACACCCGCTTACTGAATGTGGGCTCAACAAATGGGATCCCACAGAATGCCACTTGCTCACAGCAGTGACAGAAGGGGAAGAAGTGGAACACTCTTTGGGTTGTGGGGAGGATTCACTCTTCTCACAGAGTGCACTCCTGAGAAGACGAATTTCCTCCTCACACATCCTGAGACAGTCCTCCAGGTTCATACAACCTTCACAAGCCATTTCGCTCCTCCTTTGGCAATACAAACGGCAAAGAGAAAATATAAATCAACAAAAGAAACCAAAGTGGTCTCTAATAAACTAAATACATGAAACTTACTCTGCTTACCTTATACTATTTCTCCTACCTTTGGAGTACAGTAACATAATACTGTTTTGAATTTAAATAGAACACTACACTTTATCTTATATCTGTAACTGTATAGTGCTATATGTATACAATAACAAAAACACAACACAATCACTTGTCACTATTTGGAGATATAAATTTCACAGGTATTCGCTAGCTGGTGTCTGTGCAGAAAATGAGTTCTCTAGCTGAGGTCACGTAGCATACTGAGCTCTCTAGCTAAGGTTGTGAAGCAGACTGAGCTGAGGTCATGAAGCAGACTCAGAGGTGACTTGATACAGGTATCTAAGATTCTATAGGGAATTGACAACATCAAAAGTGACAAAATTTTTACATTGAATGAGAATCCAAGAAATAATGGTTTCAAACTGTCAGGAAATAGATTTAATTTGGAAGCGAGTATAAACAACTTTTGCCAACCGTGTAGTTAACCCCTTCCATACGGTGCCGCACACGTAGGCGTCATGAGGAGCAAGTGGATTCGCGACGCTGCCATATCGGCGTCTTGATTATATTTATTGTAGTCGCCCCTGTGTTTTTACATTCTCCCAAATGCGCGTTAATCCCATTCTCTGTGGTTTTCAAAATTCGCGGGTGAAAGAGAGAACGATCGATATAAGCGGCGACTATATTTTATGATGCGAATATTATTTCGTTACGTCGTACGGCTGGCATTGGCTGCTGCCCGCGAGATTTAAGTCCCGTATTGAAGTGGTTAATGAATGGAATCATTTCCTGCAGAGGCAGTGCAATGTAATTCAGTTTGAAGCTTTAAGACTCATTTAGATAAACACATAAGGAAGATGCTGTAATGCTTGCCATCTATTTTATATTATTTGTTTGTTATTATTTGTCTGTTTATTATTTGCTTATTATTTATTATTAGTTATCTGTCAATTTATTATTTACCTGTTTGTTTATCATTTAATTTTACCTATTTATTCTATAACTATTTATATCATTATAATTTATCTATTTATTTATCATTATATATATACTTTTGCATCCAACCTAGTTATGAACCAAAAGGTATCCTGTCAGCATGGTCCTCCTTTGTAATTCTTTGTAAATCCCTCTGTATGTCTATAATTTTACCAAAAAGTCTTTTCTCATACCCAGTAAATCCAGGAAAAGGTTCTACCTTTTCATACCTAAAGGGGATCTAAAGCTCATGTTTACATTTTCTATCACTTTTGTAACCAGTAGATGGCTCTGAATTAATATTTATGTTTCGCTTCAATGTTTTGCCACCAGGGGACTTCTCTGGCCTGTTTTCATTACCTTCCAGTTTTCTTCAATACTCAGTATTTGTACTGTAATTAAATCATCTCAGGCATCCACAAGTATTCCCTTTCCCATTTAACACAAAATATGTATCCTGCTATTGTAGCAATGTTGAGATGTTTTATTTTTAATATGTTTCTCAGGCACTCCAATTTTTATGTGTTGTTAGTCTGGATGTTCGCTTGTCTCTATTTACCTAGTTGTATCTTATGGGAAGGGGAGCTACACTCGTGATGTCCCGTCTCTGTATCTTGCCATATCTAATTTGCTCTTAAATTATTGTATTGTTTTTGTACACACTATTGTTTCATCTAGTATGTTCTATACATCCACCACTCTGTGGGGAAAGCTGTTCTTTTTCAGGTCTCTTCTATAACTGTCCTTTTTGAGTTTTTTTCCATGTCCTCTTGTGTTTCTCTTATCCCAATTTAGTAAGTCATCTCTATCAAGGACTTCCACACCTCTCATAATTCTGTAGATGGTCGACGAGTCACCTCTTACTCTCCTTTGTTCCAGAGTCAGTAGTTCTATTTTTGACAATCTTTCTTCATATGACATTTTTGATAGTGTTGGGGCCATCTTTATAGTTACTCTCTGGATTCTCTCACTTTTCCTTATATTCTTTTTAGTAATGGGTGACCATAGTGTCGCTACATACTCCAATTTAGGCCATGTGACTAGTATTTTCTTTACCATTTCTTCATCCAAGTAAGTAAAAGCCATTTTTATTGACCTTAGCAAGTTATAGGTTTCACCAATAATTTTGTCTATGTTTGTGATGGGGCATATCTTCTGTGATGATCATTTCCAGGCCTTCTTCAAATCCCACTTTCTTTACTTCCTTTTCACCAATTTTATACTGTCCTGATATCCTTTTTTAAATTTTTTCCTAATTCCATTATGCTACATTTCTTATGTTGAAGTCCACTTCCCAATACTGACTCCACTCCCAGACCCTATTTAGATCTTTCTGTAGTAAATCACAGTCCGTTTCAGTATCCAAATTTCTTAAAATTTTTTGCATCATCTGCAAAGAAGCTCATGTAACATTCCATGTAGATGGAGTGAGGTTAGACGAGACCAGAAAAACAGGAGTCAGCCAAGAGTGGCTACCTTATGAGAAAAATGCCAATATAGAAACAGAGGGGAGTGAAAGGAAGTATGCGGTCAAGGCTCTGCGAGACACAGGGGCATCCTGTACCATTATGAGGCCTTATATGATACCAGGATTAGAAAATAGGCACATAGGTCAGTTCACCATAGGATTAGCTGGAGGAGTGGTGACATTAGCACCCCTAGTTAAGGTGTTACTTGAGACAGATGGTCAAACAATGAGTGCTGAGGTAGTAGTAGAACTTCCAGTAAAAAGAATATACGTCCTCGGGAATAATGTATATGAGATAGTCCAGGTTAGACTCAAGGCGGTAGATGTCCCCATAACCAGAGAGACACACACAGATGAAGCTGACATGGCCAACCCCATGGTCGTTATCACCAGATACCAGGCCATGAAACCATGAGAGGAAGATGAACAAGGTGATGACACCCTGGGTCCACTGTTTGATGCAGACACTGCAGATATGGTCCTGAAGGAGTCACAAAATGAACTTGGTGAGGAAAGCAGATAGCAGCAAAAGATGTAGCAGAAAACCAGGGAGATGAAGGAAAGCAGGTAGCAGCAAAAGATGTAGCAGGAGACCAGGGAGATGAAGGAAAGCAGGTAACAGCAGTTGTAGGAGGAGACCAGGGAGATGACATCCTAACAGAGATGATCTGTGAGATGGCCATAGATAGGGAGGAACTCATCCGACTACAGCAGGAGGACCCAGAGCTGGAGGAAGTATGCCAAGCAGTTGAGGAGGACCAGGAAGAAGGGAAGTACAGCTAGAAAAAGAATTGGCAAGAAAAGTTCTAAAAGTAGTACAAGATGAAGAGCAAGAAATAGAAAAGGAAATAAAGGAACTGCACAAAATGGGTACATACAAATATGCAGAAGGAAAAAATCAACCCCTAAAGATCAAATTAAGGTCGCAAATGGCAGCAAAATAAATTTGAGCAAAAACAAGAAAATTAGCAAGTGAACACTACAAAAGTATATGGATAAAGAGATATGAATTATGAGGAAAGAGAAAGAGATAAGATATTAAGAAGTGAAGCTAAAGAAGCTAATGAAAATGAGAAAAGAACGGAGACCAAGAAAATGTAGTTCTATTGGAGAGTGTTAGACATGGACTGAAGAAATGGTATATTGAAAAAAATAAAAAAATAAATAAATAAAAATAAAATAATAATAAAATAAATAGAATAATAATAATAATAATAAAAAAAAAAGGTTCAAAGACTGAGATGGATGGAGTAGAAAACTAAAATTAGCTTATACCAATATAGGCAGATTAATCTCATGATTAAATGAAGTAAATGATTACCTGTCGGAGGAAAAACAAAGCATAATGGGAATTAAGGTGGCCACCATTACCAGTATTGGACATGGATTATATAGTCACTGGCTTGGCTTAGAAATAGAGAAGAGAAACAGGGTGGAGGAGTCATGTTCCTGATTAAGAAAAACTTATATGTGATGAAAGTTACATATGGAGAGAACAGTAAAGAACAGTAAAGAATAGTAAAGAGAACAGACCACAATAAGAATCAAAGATAGTAACATAAATCCAGAAAGTTTGCAGTGATTTATGTGCCCCCAAAATTGGGGGAGGTTGTCATCCCCTCCCTCATTAAATCCATAGAAATAATCATCTCCACTTTCTATTGTGTTGTTCTTTTCTATATTTCTAATTTTAATGCCTTTACTGATATTTTCAACTTCACCTGCGTCGTCTGCAGACCTTTTGTTTACATTCCTTCTTAAGTCCAGGGGAGCCTGTTCGTCTCCTTCATTATTTTCTTCCATTTTCTTCAATAATTCCTCCACTTCTCCTGTTTCTTCACCTGCCTACTACACCATGAGCTTTCCCCTATCCTTATTAACACAACACAGGTACTCACTCGTCTTTGAAATCCACAAAAATTTTGTTTTTCCTGAGTTCCAATTGTTGCTGTCTCTTTGCCGATCGTGTATTTACATAGTTGTATTTTACAGGAAGGGGAGCTATGCTCGTGGTGTCCCGTCTTCATATCTCATTTTATCTAAACTATTTTTAAATTCATGTATTGTTTTTGCACACACCACTTTCTCTTCTACCTTGTTCCAACTGTCTATTACTCTGTGAGGAAAGCTGTTCTTTTTCACATCTCTTCTATAGGTGTCTTTCTTGATTTTCTTTCCATGTCCTCATGTATTTCTATCATCCCATTTTATCAGATTCTCTCTATCAATAATTTCTATGCCTTTCATGATTCTGTGAATAGTTACCAAATCTCCTCTCTCTCTTCATTGCTCTAGTGTCTGTAGTTCAAGTTTTGCTAGTCTCTCTTCATATGATAGTTTTGAGAGTGTTGGTACCAATTTTGTAATTGCTCTTTGTATTCTTTCAAGTTTTGTTACACATTTTTTTTTGTCCTTGGTGACCACATTGTTGCTGCATATTCCAATCTTGGTCTTGTCAGAGTGATTAGAATTTTCTTCACCATTTCTTCATCCAGGTATGTAAATGCCACTTTGATTGTTCTTATTAAATTATAAGTTTCTCCAAAAATCTTATTTATATGTTTCTCAGGTGACACATTATTCATAACAATGACTCCCAGGTCCTTCTCATTTTCTACTTTTTTTATTCCTTCTCCCAAATTATATGATCCTGTTATTCTGTTTTTGCTTTTTCCAAATTCCATTATACTACACTTTTTAGTGTTGAACTCCATCTCCCACTTCCTACTCCATTCCCATACTTTATTTAGATCACTCTGTAGTGACTCACAATCTTCTTCCGTGTTCAATTTTTTAAATATTTTTGCATCATCTGCAAAGAAGCTCATATAACTTTCAATTCCTTCATCCATATCATTAATATATATAGCAAACATTATTGGGGCCAGAACTGTTCCTTGTGGAACACCGCTTATTACTTCATCCCATTTTGAGTGTTTGTCTCTTATCACTACTCTCATTTTTCTTCCTTGCAAAAAGTCTTCCATCCATTTAAGCAGTTTGCCCTGTATTTCTCCTTCAGTTTCTAATTTCTTAAGCAACTTCTTATGTGGTACTTTGTCAAAAGCTTTTTTTAGGTCTAGAAATGCACAATCAGCCCATCCATCTCTTTCGTGTATTATATCTATTAGCCTTGAATAGAAACATATTAAATTGGTGACGCATGATCGTCCTTGTCTGAATCCAAATTGCCTTGGATTTAGCACGTTTTTTTTCTAAATAATTTATCCATCTACTTTTGATAATTCTTTCACAAATTTTTGCTATTGTACTTGTTACTTGTTAGAGAGACTGGTCTATAGTTGGTAGGGTCTTCTTTATTTCCCCCTTTACATATAGGTACTAATTTGCTTTTTTCCAATCTTCTGGAACTTTTCCTTCTTTCAAGGAACTGTTTATTATGCTATGTATTTTGTCTGCCAGTTCATTCCTGCATTCTTTCAGTATCCAGTTTGCTATTTCATCTGGTCCATGCGATTTTCTGACATCAAGATTACTCAAATGTTTCATTATTTCATTCTTTGATACTTCTGTTTCTTTCATAGGAGGGACTTTCTCTTTCCATTCGATCTCTTCAGGTTGTATGTTCTCCCTTGTAAACACTGATTTAAAATGCTTGTTCATAATTTCCACCATTTCTATTTCCTCTGTGTAGTCAACTCCTCCTTGTCTTAATTTCTCCAAATCTTGTTTGTTTTTCAGTTTGTTGTTTACAAATCTGTAAAATAGTTTTGGTTGATCTTTACATTATTCTATGACATCTTTTTCATATTTTCTCTTCTCTCTGCACGCTTGTACATATTCATTTCTATAACAAGTATATATTTTCCATTTTTCAGGTCTTTTGTTTTTCTTCGATTTGGTCCAAGCTTTGTCTCTTTTGTCTTTTAACTCCCTACAATTTTTGTTGTACCAGCACTTTACATATTCTTTTTCTTGTTTTTGTCTTGGGACATACTTTTCCACTCCATTTTCATAAATTTTTGTCAAAATATTCCATTTCTCTTCCACTGTTGTTTCTTCTTTGTATATTCCTTCCCAGTTTTCTTTTTGAAAGAATTCTCTTATTTTATCAAAGTTTGTCTTTTCATACATCATTCTTCCTTTCCTACATTGTTCATTTCTTTTCATGTATTTTTCCTCATTTAGTTCCAGTTCAATCAATATGTGGTCACTTTTACTTACTGATGTTTTATATTCAATCTTTTCCACTATTCTAGGTTCAGATGTTATTATTAAGTCTAGTCTCGATGGTTCTTCTTCATTTCTATACCTAGTGTTCTCCTGTATCCACTGTGTCATTGTATGGTCAATAATCATCTCGAGTAGAACATTTCCCCATGAGCCGTCTCCACCCTTTACTGTCATCTCTTCCCAGCAAACTTCTTTGCAATTAAAGTCGCCCATAACTATTCTTCCTCCATCTTCCATTATCTTATTTAATGTTATCCTTGTGTCCTCTAATATACTTTTATGTTCTCTCTCTTCCCACGAGGCTGTTTTTGGAGGCACATAATTTATCACAAACTTTCTGCTCTTCTTATCTCTGTCTTCCACTTTGAACATAATCATCTCTACTGTATTCTTTCCATATGTGACACACCTCATGTTTATATCCTTCTTAGTCAGGAACATAACTCCACCCCCTTGCTTTGTCTCTCTGTTTCTAATCCAATAATTATATGCATCATGTCCTATACTGTTGGGTGGTAGTGGACCTTTTAATTTCGTTTCTACAATTCCCATTATGTCCGGTTCTTTTTCCTTCAGATAATCATTCAGCTCATTCAATTCTGTTATTAATCCATCTATATTTGTGTAAGACACTCTTAGTTTTCTGCCACTTCCATTGTATTCTCTATTTCCCTTTTGTTTTTCTCTAGTATGTCGTATTTCCTTACTTTCATATTCACTACTCTCCAATAGAACTTCTCTTTTTCTGACTCTGTTCTCATCTCGTTTTTTTCCTTAGCTTCATGTCTTTTCATTTTTTCCTCCTCTCTTTCCTCTTTATTCACTTCTCTTTTTATCCATACCTTTTTATATTGTTCACTTGCTGCTAGTTTCCCTGTTTTTGTTAAGATATTCTCTGCCGTCGTTTGTGACCTGAATTTAATCTTAATTGGTCTGGTCTTGTCTGTACTATACTTTCCAAGTCTATACATCTCTTCAATTTGTTTCATGATTTCAGGTTCATCTTCCAGAACTAATTCTAGTAAACTGCTTACTTTTTCTTTTTCCTCATTGATTCTTGAGGTTCTATCTAGGTTATATTTCTCTTCCATTCCTAATATAATTATACATTTCTTTTTATCTGCTAAGTCTCTTACTATATTCTCCTTCTGTCTCATCACTTTGATAAATGAGTCTTCAGTTTGTTCTTTCATTTGCTGTTTAATTATGTCAGTAAATGCAACTTTACTGTTTTCCTGGATTTTTTTCCAACCCTGTGCTTCTTTTGCTATGGCCTCTTTGTTGTCTTTATTATTCCTCTTTAATTCTTCATTCTCCTCTTTTACTGCTTTTAACTGTCTTTTTAATTCTTCTATTTCATTAGTTAGATTTTTGTTCGCCTTCTCTAGTTCTTCCAATCTTTCAACTCTCTGCGCAATTTTGGCTACGTTACCGAACCTGTTTTCCCAATGTTCGGTCATCTTATCAAGTTTCTCCTCTAGTCTTGCCAATCGGGGAAGGTTGGTATCCCCCCCACCCTCTTTAAATCCCTGGAAACTACTATCATCACCTTCCACTGTGCTGCTCTTATCTATACTTCTAATCTTTACATTTTTGTTGATCCCGTCATCACCAAAATCATTATTGTCGGTCCGCCTCTTGTTTACAAGATGCCTGGCCTCCTGGACCGTGTCCCTCTCTTCCTCATTTCCCTCAATAATCCCTTCCCTTCTCCTTCTCTATCACTCCCCCACTACACCATGAGCACTCCTCTTCCCTATAAATACAATATGGCACTTCCTGGACATTGAGATCCATGTAGATTTTCCTTTTTCTTCGGTACACCAATTCTCGCCGTCCATTCGACGAAAGTGTGTGTGTGTG
The DNA here is from genome assembly GCF_046742065.1 of Oratosquilla oratoria. NCBI lineage: Eukaryota > Metazoa > Arthropoda > Malacostraca > Stomatopoda > Squillidae > Oratosquilla > Oratosquilla oratoria. The sequence goes on along the minus strand of NC_134794.1, from coordinate 59,295,218 downwards.
TGTGTATGTACATACATACATGAATGCAATAATCTTGCTCTCTCCAGTGTTTCCCAACATTCATCTTCCAACTTCATTGCTCATATCAAATTTTCATTCTTACACTCAGTACTAATGTACAGCACATCTCTTGCCTCACTCCAAAGATTATCCATAATTCTTTGACACCTCTTCAGAGGAGTATGGTCTCCACTCTAATTTCTCTGAAATATCTATATTTGGTAATTTCAATGTTTACCACAAGCTTTGGATTTCCTCTGTAACCAACCCACCATGTACTGAAAAAAAGTGGGGGTCACTTATTTTGTTTAATGGTTAATCCAACCCTGATTATATTCTGTTTTTCTTTAATGTATGAAGCTGGTTAATAAATCAAAAGGAAAAGCATGGTCTACATACAAGTTAAACATAAATTGAGATGTGTTATAAAAAAGAAATAACATACATGCTTCAGAAAACGTAAATTACTTACACAATTCCTCTCTATCGAACTGTGAGACTGCTCCACCAAAGAGTCCCTTGAAAAAGCTTTGCTTTGGAGGTTCAGGCATGTCACAAGCAACATAAAGCTCCCCTAACAGCTCCTGTAGGTCTTTGCTGTAAAAAAAAAAAAGAAAAAAGAAAGAAAAAAGAAAAGAGAAAAAAATGATTCATTTATAGATATGATTTTGAAGTACCCTAAAAATACAGTTAAACCATTATCTTCTCAACCTATTAATACCAATTTGCACACTCTTATGTATACTTAACTCTTTCAGAAAAAAATGTAGTGGTAAATTTATTCTTAGAATATGGATACCTGACAAAATATGCACACATATAGATATGTAAGAAAAGGCCTTTTTCCCTTTATAAGGGGGTAGACAAGTCAAAGAACTGCTTACATCACACCCATCATGCATTCACTCAAAACCTACTTGTTGCCCCTCCCTTCTTAATGCCTTGTGGATAGACTACAAGGTCATTCTCACCCCCACCACACTGCTAGGGGACATCTTCAGGAAAATATCTCTGTACTATATATTCACAATATACATACATATACCAAAGGCTTTTTCCCCCTTACATGGAAGGTAGCCAAAAAACAAAGGCATAAAACCACTACCACCCATTCCATCCCTATCATACTCCACTCCCCACCACCCTCTTCCCTCCCTCTTATCTTGGCACCTCCTGGATGACGGGTCATCCCTGCATCTAACCCACTGCCCTGGGTCAGAAGCAGTGTCATATGACACAGCACATACACAGCAAGGCCACTTCATTAAATCGGCAACCCCCCTCTCTGTCCCCTCATGCAGAAAAGGAGAAGACGGAGAAATCCCTTCAAGCTGTGTCAAATTATTTCTCATACATACTCCCTCACCCCCATCCCCCACCCATTCCACCTCATGTATTACAGCATCATCCATATACAACCATTCTCCATTCACCCCTATCTTCTGTCCTCTCCTGTCCTTCCTCAAGAGACAATCCTCTCTTTCCCAATGCCCCTTTTACCCCATTCATCTCATCCTAGGTCAATCCCTCATGCTCACTCCTTCTACCTCTGCCTTCCAAACCTCTTTTAGTAGTCTTTCTTCACTCATTCTTTCCATGTGTCGAAGCCATCCCAATACTCTTTCACCAACCCTATCTCCCAACTCTTTTTCCACCTGTTCTCCTCACCTCCTCATTTCTCATTCTATCCAGCTTGGTAACCCCTATCATACTTCTCAGGCACCCCATCTCAAGCACAATGAAGAACCATCGAGACTAGACTTGATATTAACTTCTGAACCTGAAATTGTGGATGAAATGGATTATAAGATGCCAATTGGGAAGAGTGACCACATACTAATAAGAGTTCGAGCTTAAAGAACAAAATGATGTGAAAAGAAATGAGAAATACAGAGAAGGAAGTTAATGTCCAACAAAACTGACTTTGTAAAACTTGGAAAAAAAAAGATCAAAATGATAGCTGGGAATAATTTTCAAATGATGAAACAAAGATGGAAGAGAAATGGAACATTTTTAAAGAAAAATATAAGGAGGGAAGAGATAAACAAGTACCTAAGCAAAAACAAAAGGGTTTATATAAAGTGTTGGTATAATAAAAAGTGTAGTGATGCTAAAGATAGAAGAGACAAAGCTTGGAAAAAATTGAAAAAATACAAAAAAGTGAATAAATGACAAACATACATCAAACTGAGAAATGAATATGTAGATATATGCAGAAAGGAAAAAAGAAACTACAAAAAAGATATAATAGACAAATGCAAAGACCAACCTAAACTATTTTACAGATATGTAAATGATAAACTAAAAGACAAACATGAAATAGTGAAACTGCATGAAGGAAACAAAAAATATATAGATGTAAAAATGGCTGAAGCAATGACCAGACACTTTAGGTCTGTATTTACAATTGAAAGCTCACAAATATGGGATGAAGTACACAAAGAAGGATCCCCCAAAATGAAAGAAATAACAGTGACACAGAAAGAAATAAGGGACCAAATAAAGAACTTTGATGTCAGAAAGTCTTATAGGCCCAATGGAATAGAGAACTGGATATTGAAAGAATGTATAGATCAACTTACAGATAAAATACACAAGATAATTGACTTCTCACTCAAAGAAGGAAAAGTACCACAAGATTGGAAAAATGCAAATATTGTACCAATATACAAAGGAGGAGATAAAGAAAATCCAACAAACTATAGACCAGTATCCCTTACAAGCACAATTGCAAAAATATGCAAAAGAGTTATTAAAAATAAATGGATTAAACACTTGGAAGAGAACAACATACTAAACCCCAAGCAAATTGGATTTTGAAGTGGAAGATCAACTTACAAACTGCTTTTACTCAAGATTAATAGAAATAATACAAGAAAGAGATGGTTGGGCAGTTTGTGCCTTCTTGGACTGACAAAAGGCTTTTAACAAAGTACCACACAAAAAGCTACAAAAAAAAATTGAAACAACAGGTGGAATACAAAGAAAATTATTGGAATGGATGAAAGATTTCTTGAATGGAAGAAAAATGAGGGTGGTACTTAGAGAAAAGAACTCAAATTGGGTAGATAATAAGTAGAGTCCCCCAAGGCTCTGTGTTGGCTCCAATAATGTTTGCTATTTATATAAACGACATGGATGAAGGCATGGAATGTTATATGAACTTGTTTGCAGATGATGCAAAACTATTGAAGAGAGTAAGTACAGAGGAAGATTGCATATCTATTCAAGAAGACCTGGACAAAGTCTGGAAATGGAGTAAAAAGAATTAAGTGAATTTCAACATTAAGAAATGTAGTATAATGGAATTTGGAGAAAGCAGAAGTAGAATATCGGGTCAATATAAAATTGGTACTAAGAAAGTTATAAAAAATCAGAAAGGGACATAGGAGTAATCATCTCAAATGACATGACACCAGACAAACAGGTTAACAAAATAGTTGGAGAAATTTATAACTTAATAAGATCAATGAAAGTGTCCTCTGACTACATGGATAAGGAAATAGTAAAGAAGACACTAGTTGCACTGGTAACACCAAAATTGGGATATGCAGCATCTCTATGGACATCTAGTAAAAAAAACAAAAACAAAAAAACATATAGAATCTAGAGAGAATTCAAAGAGCAATGACAAAGATGGCACCAACACTTTGCAAGTTAACATACAAACAAAATTTTGACAAACTAAACTTATCAATTCAAGAACAAAGAAGAGAATGAGGTGATTTGATAACCATGTACAGAATTATGAAAGGGATGGAAATTCTTGATAGGGATGACCTACTAAAATGGGACAGAAGAAATACAAGAGGACATGAGAGGAAACTTAAGAAAGACAGTTACAGAAGAGATCTGAAAAAAAAAACAAGTTTTCCACACAGAGTAATAGATACATTAAACAAACTGAAAGAGGAAACAGTGAGTGCAAAACTATACATGATTCTAAGAAAGAACTGGATGTGGAAAGATACAACTGCAGGTCACTACAAGCATAGCTCTCCTCCCACAAAATGCAACTAGGTAAATAAATACATTCAAATTCCCCCTCTCTTCCTCTCTCATGTTCCATGTTTCTGAACCATACAGTGCTGTCGGAACAATCACTCCCTCATACAATCTCCTCTTAGCATCCATTCCCAAATGTCTATTTCTCATTACACTTTTTAATCCCCCAAGGCATTTACTCGCTTCTCTCATTCTACATTCTACCTCCACCTCCACTCCTCCCTTTCCTGCCACATTTGCACACAAGCATCTAAAACTATCCACTTCCTCCAGTCTCTCTCCCTTAATACTCACTTCCAGTCTGCTGCCACTTTCTCCTCTTATACATCTCATCACCTTATGCTTATCCACATTTATCTTCAACTTCCTTCTTTTGCACATCTTCCCAAACTATGTCACTAACTTCCTCAATCCCTCCTCTGATCCTGCCATTAGTGCAGTGTTGTCCACAAACAACAGCTGGCTTATTTCCCACTTTTCTCCATTTTCTTTAATCATCTCCAATCCCTGGCCCACTACGCTTGCATTTACCTCTTGCACCACCCCATTCATGTATAAATTGAACAGTATAAATGGAACAAAGACAAATTACAAATTATGTACAAAAATGAAAATTTAATAACACTGTACAAACCTTGATAGAAGGTGTACCATGTGTATACTGCTATGGCTCATATACCTTGCTGACCTCATTGCTTCCCTAGCGTGTGGGCTGACTTCACAGTTAGAGGTACTAATGTAGTAGGGGTGAAGTGGAGAAGGTGGGATGGAGAAGATGGAGGGCTTATTTCCATTCTGCAAAATCTATCTATAACAAGGGCTTCTTCCCCCTTATAAGAAGGTAGCCAGTCAATGCACACACCCCTCCACACATTCCATTACTATCCATTTGGCAAAATATTGAATTAGAGAAATTGTAAAGGTCATGTTTAATGCTCCTCCTTACATATGCATTGTTAGGTGCTGGCTAAGACCTTTGCAATAATACGTAAGTAAGCCATATGACATGTACTCTTAGCCAGCACATAACAATACAAATGCCTGGAGGAGCAATAAAACAGCACAAAATACATCATCAAATGGGGAGATCAGCAGAGAGAACTTAGTGGAAAACACTCAAATCATTGCTAGCAACAGGGACTACAAATAATTACAGCTGCTGGAAGCAATGCTCATTCTAGAAAATTCTCTATCTATTAATGTACAAATATGATCTCAACAATTTCTGTATCTAATTCAGTATTTTGGCAAACAGAAGCCCTCAATCTTCTCCCTCTCCCTCCACCCCATCTCCCCATACATCAGTACCACCAACCATGAGGTTAGCTTCCATGCTTGGGATGTAGTGAGGTAAGAAACTTTGGGAATGGAGTACCTCAGGACTCTGTCCTATCCCCCACACTCTAATCTATACATGCACAATAAACTCTCACCCCACACCCAAGAAATACAAATCTCTTCTTAAACAGACAATATAACAATTATATGCACACACCATAATGCAGACAAAGCTGCAGAAATACTACAGTCATACCTTGACACACTGAACACCTGGTTCATTACACTCAAAATAGCTCCAACCAAATCCACAGCCACACTTTTCAGCAACTAGCTAGCAGACACATATACATAACATGCCTTTTTATCACCAAAATACTCTTAACACACACACACACCCAAATTTACGAGCTGTCAACACCTCTCAACTAGAGCTCCGAAGGCTGATGAATAAGACAAAAATTCACAATAGTGCAAGGAAAACAACAGGCCTGGTTTGTATTGAATGGGAGGGGGAGCACTTGTGGTTACCCAAAATGATTTCTCTGCAGTGTTAAATTGATCTAATGAGAGAAAATGCAAGATAATAAAAACAATATTTTTTAGCTGAATGTCGACTCAAACGCAGAGCCCTCTGGAGGCGCTACACCAAAACTAAATGTAAACAGAGGCCTTGAAACACCACGAGGGTTAATCAGATTGTACAACAAAGACCCTTTTTCTGGTTTTGGTAAGTACGAAAGGAGAAATTTGAGTCTAATCTTAAGACATAGAAAGGGAGATGAGTATTAATAGAAACTTGTGGGAGAAAAAATTCATAGAACTAAGGAAAGAGATTGTGAATTTAAAGAAAGGCCTTTTCAAAGCTAACAATGAGATATGTGAACTAAAGAAAATAAATTCCAAACTAAATAATGAGCTAAGGGAATTAAAAAAAATCTAATTGAGGTTAAATGAGAGTAGTAATTAGAGATAAATTCTCAAATTGGGAAGAAATGATAAGTAGTGTCCCACAGGGATCAGTGCTGGCCCCAATCATGTTTGCCATATACATAAATGACATGGATGAAGCAGTAGAGTGTTATATGAATTTCTTTGCAGACGCCGCAAAAATACTAAAGAAAGTAAAAACGGAGGAGGATTGCAACTTATTACAACAAGACTTGGACAAGATCTGGAAATGGACTCAAAAGTGGGAAGTGAAATTCAATATCAAGAAATGTAGTATAATGGAATTTGGAAAAAGTAAAAACAGAATATCGAGAGATAAAATTGGTGAAGAAGAGGTCAAAAAGGTAAACTCGGAAAAAGACCTTGCAGTGATGACCAGCAAAGACATGACACCGGACAAACATATTAATAAAATAGTCAGAGAAACCTACAATTTATAGAGGTCAATAAAAGTGGCATTTGTCTATTTGGATGAGGAAATTATAAAAATATTTGACTACACTAATAAGACCAAAACTCGAGTACGCAGCAACACTATGGACACCCAGTACCAAAAAGAATAAAAAAAAAAAAAAAAAATAGAAAGAATACAAAGAGCAACAACAAAACTGGCACCAACTCTTTCCAAAATGACATATGAACAAAGACTGTCCAAATTAGAATTACCAACTCTGGAACAAAGAAGGGAAAGAGGAGACCTACTATCTATAGATTTATGAAAGGAATGGAAATCTTAGATAAGAATGATTTATTGAAGTGGGACAAGGGAAAAACAAGAGGACACAAAAAGAAACTTAAAAAAGATAATTACAGAAGAGATCTGGAAAAAAAAAAAAAAAAAAAAAGCTTCCCACATAGAGTGATAGATACCTGGAACAAATTTGACAAAGAAACAGTGTGTGCAAACACTATTCAAGATTTTAAGAAAAAACTTGATGCTGAAAGATACAAAGATGGGTCACCACGAGCATAGCTCCCTTCCCGTATAATACAACTAGGTAAATACATCTCCCTTCCCAGGTTCACCTTCATTCACATTAACCTTGAAGAAACCTCCTTCCACTCCATTACATGTTTACCTATCTCTTCACTTACTAGCATAGCCACCCCTTTTCTCCCTTGTCCTCTCTTCACTCTTGAGAACCTTCCAACTACACTCCTAAACTCACACTAGCCCATCCCTCTCAACTTAGTTTCACTCAGTGCCAACACATCCATCTTTCTTCTCACTAACATACTGCCTATCTCCTCCCTTTTACTCTCATCTGTACCACATCCACGCATATTAAAAGACCCAAACCTTACAGTACTGGTTGGAAAACTCCTAGACTCTCTTATGCCTTTATTTTTTTAGGAATGTCCCCTGTGAGGCTACAGGGAGAAGGATGCTTAGTCCTAATCCCTGTCCTGTTTTTTGTTTCCTCTTACGATTCAAGTGGGAATACTTGGTGGCAGTATTCTTTCCCCCCACCACAGGGGGGGGGGGGAGAAAAAAAAAAATGGAAAGCATAAGAGGGATTCAAGGTAACCTACTAAACTGGATGGAGGATTTCCTACATGGTAGAAAAATGAGTACAGTATTGCTTAGAAAAAGGTGTTCAGGTTGGGAGGAGGTGATTAGTGGAGTTCCACAGGGATCAGTATTGGCTCCAATAATGTTTGGTATTTATATGAATGACATGAAGATGTGGAATGTTACATGAGTTTCTATGCAGACTATACTAAATTGTTGAGGAAAGTGAAACCGAAACGGATTGTGAATCACTACAGAGAGACCTAAACAAGGTTTGGAAATAGAGTCAGAAGTGGGAAGTAGACTTCAACATTAAGAAATGTAGCAAAATGGAGTTAGGAAAAAATAAAAAAGAATATCAGGACAGTACACAATTGGAACAAAGGAAGTGAAGAAAGTGAGATCTGAAAAAGACCTGGGAGTAATTATCTCTACTTGTTCCATGATAAACAAATAAACAAAATTGTCAGAGATTCCTACAACTTGCTAAGATCAATAAAGGTGGCTTTTACCTATTTAGACAAAGAAATGCTTAAAAAAATATTAGTCACACTAATAAGGCCTAGGCAGTATGTACCAAAAAGAATATAAAGAAAACTGAAAGAATCCAGAGAGCAACCACAAAAATTATTAAGAAAACTGGAAACCATAGGAGGGATACATGGTAAATTACTGAACTGGATGAAGGATTTTTTACATGGAAGGAAAATGAGGATAGTGCTCAAAGAAAAGAGTTCAACTTGGGAAGAGGTGATTAGTGGAGTTCCACAGGGATCAGTATTGGCTCCAATAATGTTTGCTATTTATGTGAATGACATGGATGAAGATGTGGAATGTTACATGAGCTTCTTTGCAGATGAACACTGAAAAGGATAGTGAATCATTACAGAGAGATCTGAACAAGGTTTGGAAATAGAGTCATAAGTGAGAATTGGACTTCAACATCAAGAAATGTAGTATAATGGAATTTGGAGAAAAAAAAAAATAATATCAGGACAATATAAAATCAGTACAAAGAAAAAAGCAGGATGTGAAAAAGACCTGGGAGTAATCATCACAAATAACATGTCTCCTGATAAACAGATAAACAAAATTCTCAGAGAATCCTATAACTTGCTTAGATCAATAAAGATGGCTTTTACCTACTTGGGTGAAGAAATGGTGAAGAAAATACTATTCACACTGATAAGGAAGGCCTAGACTGGAGTATGCAGTGACACTATGGTCACTGTGCCGTTACGAGCAGTAACGGGGCTTTTTTTTATAATTCCGTGTACCTCCATGTTTACATATTTTTTGTCGTAAGGCTCGTTTCCCCTCGGAAGGGGTTTCAATTTTGTTTTTTGTAATGCTTTAATTTTAAGTGTATTTCGAACAGAGACCTCATCAGTTCGAAATCCCACCTTTGTAAGTTGTCTGCAAGCTATGTCGCAAGATAACATCGCATTATTTGTACAATGTTCACTTTAAGAATTAGAATTAAGAAGGTGTGTAAGACCGGTTGCCGTTTGTGATGTCACGTCACGCATCTAGGCGCCAGTCTGGTTTGAAACTCGAAAGGTGTACACACCCCTCTTTGTGACCAACTCAGTAAGTCGTAAAACCCTTTATATTTTAGGTTTAGAGTGTACTAGTGGATCCTTGGAAATACTTTTATATCATGTGTAGCTTTTAGCCTTTAGTAACTACAGTCCCATTTCCAGTTTTCATCATTTCACCGTAACTATTGAAATTCCTTTGGGTCCATCCTGCGTGATGGATCAGATCTGCAATAAAGTGGCATCGAACATTCCCGTGAATAAATAACCTTACGTCCCAAGTCTGTCTACGTCACATATGCTAAGATGCTGATTGTCTATTTGATCTGCGCAGTCCCCAGTTCGCTGCGTCTCAGTCACCCAGTATCAAAAAGAATATAAAGAAAATTGAAAGAATCCAGAGAGCAACTACAAAGATGGCCTCATCACTTTCAAAACTGTCAAATGAGGAGAGATTGTCAAAGCTGAAATTATTGACTCTAGAACAAAGAAGAGAAAGAGGGGACTTGCTAATGATCTACAGAATCATGAAAGGTGTGGAATTCCTTGATAGAAAAGACTTACTAAATTGGGAAAAGAGAATTACAAGGGGACATGAAAAGAAACTCAAAAAGGACAGTTATAGAAGAGAACAGGAAGAAAAAAAATCTTTCCACGCAGAGTGGTGGGTGTCTGGGACAAACTGGATGAAACAATAGTGTGGAAAAACTATACATGAATTTAAGAGCAAACTAGACTCTGCAAGATACAAAGACAGGACACCATGAGCGTAGCTCCCCTTCCCGCATGATACAACTAAGTAAATACATAAACACAAAATGTTGGAAGACACAAGGCACACATTAAATGAAATACTGAAAGGAGGAAATTTAGTAATTATGGGTGACTTTAACTCTAAAGAAATACGTTGGGGAAGATGACAGTGAATGGGGGAGAGGACCTTTGGGGAAACATACTAGACAGGACCATTGAATACACAATGGCTCAATGGGTAAAAGAGAATACCAGATATAGAAATAATGAAGAACCATTGAGACTTGATCTAATATTTACATCAGAGCCTGAAATTGTGGATAAAATGGAATACACAACACCAACTGGGAAGTGACCACATACTACTTGAGCTTGAATTAAAAGAAGGAATATATCTGGGAGGAAATGAAATACACAGAAAAGGAAGACTAATGTAAAACAAAACAGATTTTGGGACACTCAGAAAATTCTTTCAAAAAGCGAGTTGAGAAAAATTCTTTAATGAAGAAACACAGGTGGAAGAGAAATGGATGATATTAAAATAAATCTATAATGAAGGAGTGGATAAACACATACCAAAACAAAAACAGTAAAAGGTGTTCATTAAGTGCTGGTATAACAAAAATGTAGTAAGGCAAAAGATAAAAGAGACAAAGCTTGGAAAAGATGGAAAAAAAATGGGAAAGTGGCAAATATATACCAAACTAAGAAATGAGTATGTAAAAATATGCAGGGAAGAAAAAAGAAACCATGAAAAAGACATAATAGACAACTGTAAACATCAACCTAAATTATTCTACAGCTATGTAAATGGTAATTAAAAATAAACAGGAAATAGTGAAACTACATCAATGAAATATAGAATATACAGAATATACAGAAATGGCTGAAATTATGAGCAAACATTTCAAATCTGTATTCACAAAAGAAAACATAAATAACAGGGATGAAGGAAGGGGAGAAAGATCCCCCCTAATGAAAGAAATAATTGTGACACAAAAAGAAATAAGAGACCAAATAATGAACCTTGATGTCAGAAAATCACACAGCTCAGATGGAATTGCAAACTAGATACTAAAAGAATGTATAGATGAACTAAAGGAGAAAATATATAAGATATTACATTGCTCACTCAAAGAAGGTACGGTACTGCAAGACTGGAAAAATGCCAATATCATGCCAATATATAAAGGGGGAGACAAGGAAGACCAAACAAACTATAGACTGGTCTCCCTTACAAGTACAATAACTAAAATTTGTGAAAAATACATCAAAAGTTGATGGACTAAACATCTGGAGGAGAACAATATACAAAATACAAAACAATTTGGATATAGACAGGGAAAGTGATGTGCCAAAAATTTGATCTGTTTCTATTCAAGGTTAATAGATATAATGCAAGAAAGGGACAGATTGGCAGACTGTGTTTTCCTGGACTTACAAAAGGCGTTTGATAAAGTACCACACAAAAAACTAAGAAAACTCAAAACAACAGGTGTACATCGCAGCAACACCGCTCGTCGTCGCTCGTCGTCGCGCGACCAAGAAGGAGAGGATTTACAACGAAAAAGGAAAACCTGGTTTGTACTGTAGGGGTGGGGAGTGAACGTGAGTGCCCGAAATGGTATCTATGCAGTGCTAGTTAATTGTGTTAACTCGAAATTAGCAAAAATGAATGAAAACGACTCGAAAGCCAGTTGCGAATCAGAGCCATCTGGAGGCAATCCACTGAAACGCGATGTAAACAATAAACAAAGCGCCGCGTGTTACGACAATGAATTCTTAGGGTTTGGTAAGTACGAAAGAAAGAACTTAAGTAGATTATTAGAGATAGAGAGAGAGATGAGCAAAAATAGGACTCGGTGGGAAAATGAAATCATGGACTTAAGAAAAGAGGTAATTGGTTTAATTGATTGTTTATCTAAGACTAACCACGAAATTTCTGACCTGAAAAAAGCTAACTTGGATCTTACAAACGAAATTAAAGAAATGAAAAGAGACATAAATGAACTGAAGAATGAAAATGAAAAGAAGAAAACTAATGATAATAATAGCGAAAATCTAAAGCAAGAAGTGAACAACAAATTCCAAGAATTGACACAAAAGATCGAAGAAAACTTAGGTGGGGACAGTATCCAGGAAATTAAAAAGTGGAAAGAAAATATTGAAAATAAAGAAATTGCTTTCAAAGAAATAGTCAAGCAGCAAATGCAAGATAATGCAAAAGACACAATCATTCAAGTGATTAACGAAAAAGCAAATTGGGTCAGGGACACAGTAGATAGGAAGAAATGTATTGTGGTTTATGGGCTTAAAGAAAAACAAGGATTGGCGAGGTACATGAGAGAAAAAGAAGAAAAAGAGACAGCAGTAGAAATCCTTAATGAAATTCAGGGGGGAGATAGTGATTCAGGCACAGACTTAGAAGAGACTTACAGAATTGGTCGCTATACTAAGGATAGGAATCGACCTCTAAAGATAAAACTAAGGTCACAAGTGGTAGTAGAAGACATATTTGAAAAAGTAGGTAACTTGGCAAAGAGTGAAAAATACAATAAGATATGGATAAAAAGAGAAATGAGTACTGAGGAATTAGAAAAAGAAAGGGCGCTAAGAGAAGAAGCAAAGGAAAAAAACTTGAAAAGATCGGAGACAGAATGCAAAGAATTCCAGTGGAGAGTAATAGACTTGAGATTAAGACAATGGCGCTTCAAAACGAACAAAACAAGGGAAGAAGAAACCAGGGAGAAGGAAGAAAATTAAAAGTGGCCTATACCAACATTGACGGACTAATTTCGGGACTGAACGAACTCAATGATTATCTGTTAGAAGCAAAACCAGACATAATGGGAATTGTAGAGACTAAACTAAGAGGTGAAATACCATCCACTGTTATCGGACAAGGTTTATACAACTACTGGATAAAAAACAGGGACAAGAAACAGGGAGGGGGAATCATGTTCTTGGCCAAGAAAGACCTAAAGGTGACAAAAATTGCAGAGGGCAAAGGTAATGCTGAATTGATCATGATAAAAGTCGAAGGCAAGAATATGAAAAGTAGAAAGTTTGTGGTGACTTATGTGCCTCCAAAAACAAGCGCTTGGAAAGAAATTGAACATAAAAAAATGCTAGATGACACAAGAAAATCACTCAATGAGATACTAATGGGTAAGGGTAATCTGGTAGTTATGGGGGACTTCAATTGCAAAGAAATTTGTTGGGACAGCATGACAGTGCAAGGAGGAGATGACTCGTGGGGCAATGTACTGCTAGATATGACCATGGAGTACACAATGACCCAATGGGTCCATGAAAACACAAGGTACAGAAATAATGAAGAGCCATCGAAACTAGATCTAATATTTACAACAGAGCCTGAAATAGTGCATAAAGTCCAGTATGAGACACCAATTGGAAAGAGTGACCATGTACTCATCGAAACTATACTAAAGGAAGAAATAGACATAGAGAGGAACGAAAAGCATAGGAAAGGAAGACTGAGGTACAACAAAACAGACTTTACAAAACTAAAGACATTCTTCCGGAATGCAAACTGGGAAATATTTTACAGGGAAGAAACAGCAGTGGAAGAGAAATGGAATATATTGATGGAAAACTACAATGAAGGGGTAAACAGGCATGTACCAAGACAAAAGCGAGAGAGAGAGTACATTAAATGTTGGTTCAACAAAAGATGCAGTGAGGCAAAAGACAGAAGGGACAAAGCTTGGAAAAAGTGGAGAAAAGACAAAAAACAAAGCAAATGGCAAATTTATGTTAACTATAGAAATGAGTATGTTAATGTGAGAAGAGAGGAGAAAAGGAACCATGAGAAGGATATTATAGACAAATGCAAAGAGCAACCCAAACTATTCTATCGGTATGTGAATGGTAAACTTAAAAACAAACAGGAATTGGTGAAACTATGCCAAGGAAACATAGAATACACAGAAGATTTAGAGATGGCCGAAGTCATGAACAATCACTTTAAATCTGTTTTCACCAGAGAGAAAATACCGAATTGTGACATAGACAAAAACAAGAAATCTCCCCTCATGAATGAGTTTACAGCATCACTAAAGGAAATATCAGAACATTTATCAAGGCTGGATGTCAGAAAATCACATGGCCCGGACGGTATTGCAAATTGGATTCTAAAGGAGTGCAAAGAAGAACTAACAGACAAAATACACATCTTAATAAACAGCTCACTCAAAGAAGGAAAGATACCCGAGGACTGGAAAAACGCTAACATTGTACCAATACACAAAGGAGGAAACAAAGAAGAACCCACCAACTATAGGCCAGTATCACTAACAAGCACCATTGCCAAAATTTGTGAGAAAATAATCAAGAATAGATGGGTAAAACATCTGGAAGACAATGACATATTAAACCCAAGACAATTCGGATTCAGACAAGGAAGATCATGCTCCACAAACTTAATATGCTTTTACTCAAGACTAATAGACATAGTGCAAGAAAGAAATGGATGGGCTGATTGTGCATTCCTAGACTTGCAAAAAGCCTTTGACAAAGTACCACACAGAAAACTACTAAAAAAACTGGAACACATAGGAGGAATACAGGGAAACCTACTAAAATGGATAGAGGACTTTCTGACTGGTAGAAAGATGAGAGTAGTGCTCAGAGAAAAATATTCAGACTGGAAAGAGGTGATCAGTGGAGTACCGCAAGGATCTGTGCTGGCACCAATAATGTTTGCTATCTATATGAATGACATGGATGAGGACGTGAACTGCTACATGAGCTTCTTTGCCGATGACGCCAAACTGCTAAGGAAAATAGAAACTGATGAGGACTGTGAAGCACTGCAAGAAGACCTAAATAGGGTATGGAACTGGAGTCAGAAATGGGAAGTGGACTTTAATACTAAGAAGTGTAGCATAATGGAGTTTGGAAAAAGCAAAAACAGAATATCAGGAAAATATACAATTGGAACCAAAGAAGTAAAGAAAGTAGGATCCGAAAAAGATTTGGGAGTAATTATCACGAACGACTTGTCCTATGATATACAGATTAACAAAATTGTCGGGGAGACTTACAATTTGCTAAGATCAATAAAAGTGGCGTTTACATACTTGGACGAAGACATGATGAAAAAAATATTGGTTACATTGATAAGGCCTAGATTAGAGTATGCAGCGACATTGTGGTCCCCCAGTACCAAAAAGAATATAAAGAAAATAGAAAGAATCCAAAGAGCAGCTACAAAAATGGCACCTGCACTTGCAAACCTATCATACAAAGAGAGATTGGCTAAACTGGAGTTACCGACACTGGAGCAAAGAAGAGAGAGAGGTGACCTATTGACCATCTACAGAATCATGAAAGGCACAGAGGTACTCGATAGTGAGAACTTACTTAACTGGGACAAAAGAAACACAAGAGGACATGGAAAGAAAATAAAAAAACATAGCTATAGAAGAGAACTGAAGAAAAACAGTTTTCCTCATAGAGTTTTGGACACTTGGAACAAACTGGACAATGAAATAGTATGCGCAAAAACCATTCATGAGTTTAAAAACAAACTAGACACTGCAAGATACAAAGGCGGGACAACACGAGCATAGCTCCCCTTCCCGCAAAATACAACTAGGTAAATACAACTAGGTAAATACATGGAAAATTATTCAAATGGATGGAAGATTTCTTGCATGGGAGAAAAATGAGAGTAGTGCTCAGAGATAAAAAATCTACTTGGAAAGAAATGATAAGTGGAGTCCCACAGGGTTCAGTATTGGCTCCGATAAGGTTTGCTACATATGTAAATGTGGATGAAGGTGTTGAATGTTACATGAATTTATTTGCAGACAATGCAAAATTACTAAAAAAAAGTATATAAAAAGATTGTGAATTGCTACAGAGAGACCTGCACATGGTCTGGGAATGGAATCAAAAGTGGGAAGTGAACTTCAACATTAAGAAATGTAGTATAATGGAATTTGGAAAAAGTTAGAAAATATATATATATATATATATATTAGGACAATGTAAAATCGGTGCTAAGGAAGTAAAGAAAGTTAGATCCTAAAAGGACCTAGGAGTAATTATCACCAAAGACATGTCTCCACACAAGCAGTTAAACAAAATAATCAGAGAAACCTACAATTTAGTCAGATCAATAAAGGTGGCTTTTAATTATTTGGATGAGGTAATGGTAAAAAAATATACCAGTCACACTGATATGACCAAGATTGGAGTACACTATGACACTATGGACACCCAGTACAGAAAAGAATATAAGGAAAATAGAAAGAATCCAAAGAGCAATGATAAAGATGGCACTAACACTTTCTAAATTGACATACGAGCATAGATTGCCTAAACTGGAACTACCAACACTGGAACAAAGAAGAGAAAGAGGCAATCTATTGGCCCTTTACAGAATCATGAAAGGCATGGAAGTCCTTGACAGAAAAGACTTATTAAAGTGGGATAGAAGAAAAACAAGGAGACATGAAAAGAAACTAAAAAAGGACAGTTATAGATGAGATCTGGAAAAAAAAAAAGTTTTCCACACAGTGGTGGATGTCTGGAACAAATTGGATGAAACAACAGTGTGCGCAAACACTACACAAGAATTTAAGAATAAACTAGATGTTGCAAGATACAAAGACGGGTCACTACAAGCATAGCTCCCCTTCCTGTATAATACAACTAGGTGAATATATGGATTATATAATCACTGGCTTAGAAATGGGGAGGAGAAATATGGTGGATTTATGTTCCTGATTAAGAAAAACTTAAATGTGACAAAAGTTACATATGTACAGAACAGGGCAGAGATGATCTCAACAAGAGTTGAAGATAGCGACATGAAAAGCAGAGTTTGCAGTGATTTATGTACCTCTAAAAACGAGGTCTTGGAGAAAGATTATTTCACAATGTTAGAGGATATAAGAACTTCATTAAATGAGATGCTGAAGGATGGAATTATAGTAGTATTCATGGGAGATTTCAATTGCAAATAAATATGATGAGAAGAGATGACAGTGAAAGGTGGAGAGGATCAATGGGGAAATGTATTACTCAATATATCTATAGAGCATACAATGACACAATGGGTAAAAGAAAACACTAAATGAAGAACCACAGAGATTAGATTTATTATATATAACAGAACCTAAAATATTAGACAAAATGGAATACAAGACACCAGTTGCAAAGAGTGACCACACACTACTTGAGTTATAACTAAAGGAGGAAATATATATGAAGAGAAATGAGAAACACAGAAAAGAAAGACTGATGTAGAGTAAAATGAACTTTGAGAAATTTAGGAAACTTTTTCTTAATGTGAGCTGGGAAAAATTCTACAAGGAAAAAACACAAGTGGAAGAAAAATAGATGATTCTGATGAAAATATAAAGTAGAAAAATATGTCCCAAAGCAAAAACAGGAAAAGGTATATATTAAATGCTGGTTTAACAGGTGTGCCAAAGCAAAAGATACAAGAGATAAAGCTTGGAAATGATAGAGAAAAGACAAAAAATCTAGAAAGTAGCAAATGTATATTAATCAAAGGAATGAATATGTAAAAGTAAGCAGGAAAAAAAAAAGAAACCATGAAAAAGACATAATAGAAAAATGTAAGGATCAGCCAAAACTATTCTATAGATATGTAAATGGTAAACTAAAAAATAAACAGGAAATAGTGAAACTATGCCAAGGGAATATGGAATACACAGAAGATACAGAAATGGCTGAAGTAATGAGCAAACACTTCAAGTAAATTTTTCACAAGAGAAAAATGCAACATCGGGATGAAGGGAGAAAAATGAAATCCCCCCATGAGGGAAATAACAGTAATACGAAAAGAAATAATGGATCAAATGATGAACCTTGATGTCATGAAATTGCATGGCTTGGATGGAATAGCAAATTGGATATTGAAAGAATGTAAAGAGGAACAGACAAAATATATAACATAATAAGTTGCTCACTCAAAGAAGGAAAAATATCATAAGACTGGAAAAATGCTGATAGCATACCAATTTATAAAGGAAGAAATAAGGAAGACCCAACAAATTACAGAAAGGTTTCCCTTACAAGCACAGTAGCTGAAATTGAGAGACATAATTCGATTCATGACACACAGCATGGTTTCTCCAGGGGTATCATGTGTGACTAATCTTCTATCTTTTTACACTAAAGTATATAAAGCATCAGGTAACAATGAGTTACAATGTTATTTACCTTGACTTTAGCAAAGCATTCAACAAGGTGCTCCACCAGTGACTACTAAATAAAATCAAAGCCCATGGCATAGAAGGAAAAGTGTTAGAATGGATTAGAGCTTGGATCAGTGACAGAAAACAGTGGGTCACCATAAATGGTGTAAAATCCAAACAGAGGGGTGTTTCTAGTGGAGTTCCCTAGGGCTCGGTTTTGGGTCCCTTATTGTTCATTATGTACATAAATGACTTGGACAATGGGATTAATAGTGATGTCAATAAGTTTGCAGATGACACTAAAATAGGATGCCTAATTAGGTCAGAAGATATGCTGAGATTCTGCAGGATGATCTTAACAAATTGTTCACATGGTCAATGAAATGGCAAATGGACTTCAATATCTCAAAGTGCAGTGTGTTGAACATAGGGCTACACAACCTTAAAAATAGTTATAGCTTAAATAACATATTTTTAGAGAAAACTGAGTGCAAGAGATACTTGGAAGTTCTAGTGAGTCCTGACTTTACAACCAAGAAACAGTGCATTAGTACCAGGAGTAAATCTGATAGAGCATTAGGTTTCATTGTTAGGACAGTTACGAATAGAAGTGCAGAGGTAATTATCAAACTCTGTCTCGTGTTAGACCCACCCTTAACTATGTGATACAGTTTTGATCTCTGTCTCATAGAATAGACATCAATTCACTAGAACCAGTACTGAGAAGAATGACCAAAATGATACATGGGCTCAAAAATTTATCTTATGAAGAGAGGCTTAGACACCTTAACTTACACTCTCTGGAAAGACACAGAGTGTGAGGTGATCTAATAGAGGTGTTCAAGTGGACAAAAGCTTTAACAAGGGTTATGCAAACAAGGTCATCATATCAAGACAACAGGTCAGGACTCACAGTAGCATAGCATAGGCCTTAAGGTCTCTTGCAGTCTCCTTCATTATGCTCTTATGTTTTTAGTGTGTAACTGAAGCAAAATGGAAGAAAACAATGATGTGCCAGAGAAGCCCCAAGATGGCCGTCCATTGCGTTATAATATAAACATGTATCCAGAGCCATCTACCAGCGCAAGGGCGAAGCAAAATATAAACATAGGCTTCAGATCACCAAGAGGTATGAAAGAAGACTTTTTAGTAGTTATAGACATAGAGAGGGACATGAGAAATATGAATAAATCATGAAAGCAAGAAACTATCGATCTATGGTAGACAAACAAAGACTTAAAGAAGGAAGTGACTTAAAAAAGTAAAAACTGAAATAAAAGAAGAGTTAAGTGCACTAAAAAAAGAACTGGCTGAGTTAAAATGCAAAAATGAGAGGTTGAAAACTAATGAAATCACAAATAATGAGACCATAAGGAAAGAGGTGAATGAATGGATAAAAGCAATGACCATGGAAGTGGGAAAAGGCATTGGAAAAGACAATCTGTAACTAGTAAGGAATGATTGGAAAAAAGACAAAGGTGAGGTAATTTGTAAAGAAATAGTTCACCAACAAATGCAGGAGAAGGCCGAAGATGCAGTCATTAAGGTAATTAAAGAAAAAGATAATCTAGTATGAGATATAATAGACAAAAAAGTATACTGTATAGTAATATATAGTCTAAAGGAAAAACATAACCCAAATTGGTTCCTGATAAAGAAGACAAAGAATTTGCAAGAAATATTCTAAAAGTAGTACAAAGAGCAAGAAATAGAAAAGGAAATAAAGGAAGTGCACAGAATGGGTAGGTAAATATGCAGAAAGAAAAGAAAAAAGTTGACCACCAAAGATCAAATGAAGGTCATAAATGGCAGCAGAAATCTTAGCAACAACAGGAAAATTAGCAAGAAATAAACATTATAAGAATATATGGATAAAAAGAGTCATGAATGATGAGAAAATAGAAATGAGAGAGAAAAGAAGGGAGACCGAGACAACACAGTTCTATTGCAGTGTGTTACATATGAGACTGAAAAGACAGAATTGAAAACTGAAATTAGCTTATACCAACAGATGGATTAATCTCAGTATTCAACTAAATGAATACCTGTCAGAAGCAAAACCAGACATAATGGGAATTGTGGAGACAAATTTAAGGGATCCACTAGTACCAGTGTCGGACATGGATTATATAACCATTGGCTTAGAAGTAGGGAGAAACAAGGTGGGGGACTCATGTTCCTGGTTAAGAAATATTAAATAAGATAAAAGTTACATATGGAGAGAACAGGGTAGAGATGATTACAATAAGAGTTGAAGATAGCAACAAGAAAAGCAGAAAGTTTGCAGTGATTTATGTTCCCTCCAAAACGAGGTCTTGGAGATAGATTATTCCAAAATTATTGTTAATATGACGTCTTTATTAAACAAGATGCTGAAAGATGGAAATAACATGGTACTCATGGGAGATTTTAATTGCAAAGAAATATGTTGGGAAGAGATGACAGTGAAAGGTGGAGAGGATCAATTACTCCTTCATACAATCTCCTCTTAGCATCCATTCCCAAATGTCTATTTCTCATTACACTTTTTAATCCACTAAGGTACTTATTCCACTCCTCCCTTTCCCACTACATTTGCACCCAAGAATCTAAAACTATCGACTTCCTCCAGTCTCTCTCCTTTAATACTTACTTCCAGCCTGCTGTCACTTTCTCCCTTTATACATCTCTTCACCTTACTTTTACCCACGTTTATCTTCAACTTCCTTCTTTTACACACCTTCCCAAACTCTGTCACTAACTTCCTCAATCCTTCCTCTGATCCTGCTACAAGCGCAGTGTCATCAGCAAACAACTGGCTTATCTTCCACTTTTCTTCATTTTCTTTAACCATCTCCAATCTCACTACCCTTGCATTCCATGTATGAATTGAACAGCCAGGGCAATGTAACACATCTCTGACGAAGTCTCACCTTTACCTCAAACCACTCACTCTCTCCATTTATAATCCTAACACAAGCTCTACTACTATTGTAAAAACTCTTGACTGCTCTTAAAAGCTTTCCTCCTATCCCATATATCTGCCATACCTCCAACAGTGCCTTCCTGTCTACTCTGTCATAAACCTTTTCCAGATCCAAAAAAAAAAAAAAAAAAAAAAAAAAAAAAAAAAAAATCTTTTCCTTTTCCTACAGCTTTCTCACAAATCTTACCACAAAAATCTGATCTATGCAGCCCCTACCTGTCCTAAACCCACACTGTTCCTCACCAATTACTCCTTCTCTTCCTCTCTTAATCCTCTCAATCAAGACCCTCCCATAAGCCTTCCCAACTATACTTAACAAACTGATCCCTCTGAAACTACTACACTCACACTTGTCCCCCTTTCCCTTGTAAAGTGGAACTATACAGGCACTCCTCCAGTCCTCCGGCACTCTACCCTCTCTTAAACAAACATTAAATAATCTCACCAGCCAGTCCACCATAACTGTACCTCCTTTTTCAAACATTCTGAATGACATCCATCCAACCCAGGTACCTTACCTGCTCTCATCATCTTAATAACTGCCTTCACTTCATCTTTCCTTATTTCTCCTCCATTTTCCTCACTCATCACAATCATTTTCTTAGCATTTCCCACTGCAACTACCTTTCCCTCCCTATCCTCCTTCACATTTAGCAACTCTAAAATACTTTGTCCATCTTTCTCTCACTGCTGTCTTTTCCATTATCATCACTCCACCTGCACCTTTTACCTTTTCTTCTCTACTTGATTCACCTCCTCTTCCTCTCCTCTTCTTTCCAAAACATCTTTTAATTACTTCAAATTTTTCTGTCATACTTTTACCCCATTTCACATCTGCTCTTCTCTTTGCCTCCTTTATCTTATGCTTTACTTCTCTTTTCTTTGTATCTCTCATATGGTTTTCTCATCCTATTTTGTAACCAATCTGTGAAAGCTCACTTCTTTTCTTCTACAGCCTTCTTTGCTTCCTCATCCCACCACTCACTATCCTTCCTTCTATTTCCTCCTGTCCTTGTTACACACACCAACTTTGCACACATTGTAACTCCCTCCTCGAACCTTCCCCATTTCTCCTCCACTCCTAGTTCTACTCTATCCTTCACTCCCTCCCATTCCTCTTTCAGCTTCGTTCTCAAAACAAGGAAACTTGTATGACAAATCAGTTATAGACAGGGGTGCTGCTGGAGTTTGCCTAAGTGGTGCTCCAGAACCTCTGCTAGTAGTATCAACTTCTTAAATTGATAGGAATATCTAATTGCTCTTTTTTTCTTTATTTGCTTGATAATTATACTTATTTTATAATCAGTGAGTGCAAACATGAAATACTGTACACAGAATCATGATAGGTATTGCAGGCTTTTGTCAGGCCCTACAGAGCTCCAGCACTTATAAAACTGGCACTGCACCCTGGATATTGGAGGTAAAAGCAAGCATAAGTAGTGGAATAAACTTCCAGATTACAATAAGATAGCTAAGATGGTAAGTGAGATTTTTGTAGAAGTATAAGTCCTGACAGAAATTAGAGAAATTCTTTTGATCATGAATCCAAATTCTGGGAACATGAAACAGAGTTTGAGAAATCCCAAAACATTGCTCATAGATAAAAAATAAAAACCTGATTAAAGAAAACAATCAGAAGAAAGTCAACAAACATAATATATCCCAGATCAGATTATACAGTTGTGGTGTGATCTCTGCACAATATGAAGGATGAATACGATCAAGGGAATACAAAGAATTGTATTTATATTGATCTCTAGCTTAGCAAACATATAAGAAGATTAGAAGTACTGGACCTACCATTATCAAGAGCAAGAAGACAGAAAGGTAATATACTATATATGCCAGTGTATAAGATGTACCCTCTCCTAAGATGCACTCCTATTTTACAAGGATCCTTGACCACATCCCAATCCTTGCCAGCCCCTTTCTCCCCAAACACTCCTTTCCCTCCTTCTGACCCTGACCCTAATCGTCCCCCCATCAGTACCCCAATCCTGTATATCAACATACAACATATACAAAACACACATAATCATCTTACAATGTAACATTGATGGTGAAAAACAAAAATTAAACACTTCCTCAAACAACATAAAATACATTTTGGCATTATACAAGCAACAAAACTATGACACTCCCAAAAAACACCCATACTTCATAATTTCACCACCATCTGACAAAACTGGACTGACAGCAATGGTAGTGGACTCATCACCCTAATCCACCAGTCCCTCTACTTTGTGGACATAAGTGCCACCTCCAAAACCCTACTCCCTACCACAGACAACAGCACTGAAACCCAATCTAAATCCAAAGAGTTAACAAATCCACAATTACA
The DNA here is from genome assembly GCF_046742065.1 of Oratosquilla oratoria. Taxonomy (NCBI): domain Eukaryota; kingdom Metazoa; phylum Arthropoda; class Malacostraca; order Stomatopoda; family Squillidae; genus Oratosquilla; species Oratosquilla oratoria. The sequence continues at coordinate 59,271,679 of NC_134794.1, read as the reverse complement.
ATGGTTAACATGTACATATGAAGAGGATGATAGAATATCACAAAAAGCTCTAGATACTAGTTTTGCATGGAGCCAAGAATGGGAAATGAAGTTCAATACTGAAAGATGCAAAATACTGGAATTTGGCAATAGCGGCAAAAGGTCATCCTTAAACTATTCCTTGGGAAGCAAACACATTACAAAAGCAAAAGAGGAGAAAGACTTGGGAGTCTTGGTAAAAGACAACCTGTCACCTGACAAGCATATCAGCAGGATTGTGGGAGAGACATATGGACTACTGCAGAAGAATAAAGTGGCATTCCATTATATGGATGAAGAGATGATGATAAAACTCATTAACCCTGATATGTCCAAGACTGGAATATGCATCAGTAATATGGTCCCCACATTGAGTGAGGGATGTGAGCAAGATTGAAAAAATACAAAGGGTAGTAACCAAACTGGTCCCAAAACTGGTAGATAAACCATATGAGGAAAGACTAAAAGTACTGGATCTACCAACTTTGAAAGATTGAAGAGAATGAGGTGACATGATTATAGTGTTCAGGTCACTAAAGGGGGTAAATTGCATTGATAGAAGAGATCTCCTGATAAAAGATGGGAGGGGTTTAAGAGGTCATGGAAGTAAATTAAAAAAGACCACATGTTTAACCCCTTCCATATGGTGCCACACACGTAGGCGGTATGAGGAGCAAGTGGATATACGAGGCTGCCATATCGGCGTCTTGATTATATTTATTGTAGTTGCCCCTGCGTAATGACATACTCTCTAAACTGTCTTCATCACATTTTCTATGGTTATCAAAATTCACGGGTGAAAGAGAGAACGATCGATATAAGCGGTGACTATATTTTATGAGGCAAGTATTATTACGACACATCGTACATCTGACAGCTAATGCTGCCCGCGAGATTTTGAACCGTACTGAAGAGGTTAAAGGATGTGAAGAAATACAGTTTTCCATATAAATGTATATATATTTACCTAGTTGTATCTTACAGGAAGGGGAGCTATGCTTGTGGTGTCCTGTCTTTGTATCTTGCAGTGTCTAAATTGTTCTTAAATTCGTGTATGGTTTTTGCACACACTATTGTTTCATCCAATTTGTTCCATACATCCACCACTCTGTGGGGAAAGCTGTTCTTTTTCAGGTCTCTTCTATAACTGTCCTTTTTGAGCTTCCATGTCCCCTTGTATTTCTCGTATCCCAATTTAGTAAGTCTTCTCTATCAAGGACTTCCATACCTCTCATGATTCTATAGATGGTCAACAAGTCTCCTCTTTCTCTTCTTTGTTCCAGGGTCAGTAACTCTAGTTTTGACAATCTCTCTTCATATGACAGTTCTGAAAGTGTGGGGGCCATCTTCATAGTTGCTCTTTGGATTCTTTCAATTTTCCTTATATTCTTTTTGGTACTGGGTGACCATAGTGTTGCTGCATACTCCAGTCTTGGCCTTATCAGTGTGACTAGTATTTTCTTCACCATTTCTTCATCCAAGTAAGTTAATGCCACCTTTTTGGATCTCAGCAAGTTGTAGGTTTCTCTGACAAATTTGTTTATCTGTTTATCAGAGGACATGACCTTTGTGATGATTACTCCCTGGTCTTTTTTCAATTCCCACTTTCTTTACTTCCTTTTCACTGATTTTATATTGTTCTGATATCCTGTTTTTACTTTTTCCAAATTACACTATACTACATTTCTTAATGTTGAAGTCCACTTCCCACTTCTGACTCCATTCCCAAGTTTGTTCAGATCACTCTGCAGCAACTCACAGTCTATTTCAGTGCTCACTTTCTCAACAACTTTGCATCATCAGCAAAGATGCTCATGTAACTGTCCACACCCTCTCCATGTCATTCACATAAATAGCAAACATTATTGGAGCCAGTACCAATCTCTGTGGAATAGCTTACGTAATATAGCCCAAGCTCAAAAAGTATACAAGTTCAAATCTAAATATGATAATTGGAAATCAAAGATATAGATTAAGTTGGAACTGTATGTGAATTTAAGTCTAGGACCCAATGAGTGTTGTTCCTTTCCTGTATACTACAACTAGATAAATACATCCCTCCCCATTATCCCCCACAGTTCCAAACAACTTTAAACCTGACCTCAATCAATTTGTCACCACCCCCAACCTTATCCTATCTGGTGACTTCAGTGCCAGTAAAAGTTTGATCATGGTGATTTGTTACTCCCAGATGAAATTAATTATTCTTTACATAAGTTAGATATTTATTTTAGATTGTTTACGCAATATAAAAAATGAAAGATTCTCCACAAGTATCACTAAGAACATACCAATCCATTCCAGCAAATGACAAGCATTTTCTATATTCATTCCTATACTGCATGCACTTCTTTAGCCAGCTAATAAACTGTGATATGAGTGAACACATCACAAAACCAAAATTAAATTTCAGAATAGGTCTAATAAAAGAAAACTGTTTTATACATTATTTTTTTCAGTATTATTTCTCTGAATTCAGAAAAAAAACAATTCTGCAGTTTGAAAAATTGGAAAGATAAACCTATTTGTGTATGGCTGTAGGAGAACTTAGTTTTACGTCACCTGAATTGTCACCCTGGCTGTTCAATATATATGTGGATAGGGTGGTGCAAGAGGTAAATGCAGGGGCAGTGGGTCAGGGATTGGAAATGGTTAAAGAAAATGGAGAAAAGTGGGAGATAAGCCAGTTGTTGTTTGCTAATGACACTGTGCTTGTAGCAGGATCAGAGGAGGGATTGAGGAAGTTAGTGACAGAGTTTGGGAAGGTGTGTGAAAGAAGGAACTTGAAGATAAATGTGGGTAAAAGTAAGATGATGAGATGTACAAGGGGAGGAAGTGGCAGCAGACTGAAATCGAGTATAAAGGGAGACTGGAGAAAGTGGATAGTTTTAGATACTGTATTTTTTGGACCATAAGGCGCGGGCAAAATCCTTAAAATCGGCCAAAATCAGATGGTGCGCCTTATGTGTGGCTTCACTGCAAAAAAATGCCTCGGACAGTGATGTACTATTTTGACACGTTTCGTAGCTAGCCTGCCGACGGCGACAATGCATAGGCCCAGCAAAAGTTACAACCAAGTTATAACCAAGATGCATGTATCTTGACAAGAACATTGCGAAAACTTTGACAGTTTTCGAGTCCATGCCACCGCATTCATTCACGCTATCATGTCATAGCCATGATAGCGTTTACAACACAGACAGCCATTTTGCATTGGTCTAGTCTTGCTCCACTCCTACTGTAGTCATTTGGGTATTTTTTAGTTTCGACCATGGGCGCAATATAGCAATAGAAAATTAATTATTGATTTTTTAAATTAAAATGTATCAACATAATATGCAATTTTGTGGGTGGAAATGAAAATAAAAAATACCTTGCTACAAGCAAATATACTAATGAACAAAGTCCGTAACATAGGATCGGGACGCCATCTTGTCGTCTGTCAATTGACGGCCTCGGTACTTCCGACAGTACCTTGCCTGGTACATTTTCTTGAAGGAATGTTATGGAGCGGAGATACATGCATTCCTTCAAGCTGCAAGAACTTTGTATGCCCCGCAAGCTGAGAGAGTGGTTGAAAAGCCCACCAACGTCTCTCATGACAATGACAACGAGGATGAGCCGGATGACATTAAATTTGCAGGTAATGATTTATTAAACACAGGTTAGGTTAGGTTAAACGAATTTATCATCCTTTCATTTCTTCAATGTCAGCATCTATCATAACAAACATGGCGTACCATTCGTCCGACACGACTTCGATACTTACGAAATCTGTTTAGCACATTTTTTGTATTTTATTTCCGCTCACAAAATTGCATATTACGTTGATACATTATAATTTACAAAATTAATAATTAATTTTCTATTGCTATATTGCGCCCATGGTCGAAACAAAAAATTTACCACCATTTGTAATAAATCTTGTATTTTGTGAATAGAGAATTCCAGGAATAAAACTGCTAATGTTGGTTTTATTCCCCACAATTCCCGTAACGTGTTTATGTTGTTTTTTAGGGGTATTGGCAGGGCAGACTGTCCGTGGAGGTGGTCTGATTTCACTGACCAAAATAAAGAAATATATAATTTATTTTTGTAATTTTGCTAAATCCCAACAGATTTTTCTCATTCAACAATGAAAATGTTCAGTTCTGAATGCACTCACATATACATGATTATCCGATGACGAGACCAGGTGTGCCTTATGGTCAGGCGCACCTTATGTAAGGACGGGGAATAGCAAGTTACGGGTGCGCCTTATGGTCCGAAAAATAGGGTACTTGGGAGTGAATGGAGTGGGAAAGGGAGTAGAGGTGGAGGTAGATTGTAAATTGAGAGAAGCGAGCAAATGCCTTGGTGGATTAAAAAGTTTAATGAGAAGTAGGCATTTGGGAATGGATGCTAAGAGGAGATTGTATTTTACCTAGCTGTATTTTACTGGAAGAGAGCTATGCTCATAGTGACCCACTTTTGTATCTTTAGCATCTGGTTTGCTCTTAAATTCTTGTATAGTTTTTGCACTCACTGTTTTCTCATTTAGTTTGCTCCAGATATCTATCACTCTGTGTGGAAAGCTATTCTTTTTAGATCTCTTCTGTAACTATCCTTATTTATTTTCATGTCCTCTTGTTTTTCTATCCCACTTTAGTAAATCATCTCTACCAAGGACTTCCATCCCTTTCATAATTCTGTAGATTATAAGTAGATATCCTCTTTCTTTTTGTTGTTCCAGGGTTGGTAGTTCCAGTTTGGACAATCTTTGTTTGTATGTCAATTTGGAGAGTGTTGGTGCCATCTTTGTTGTTGCTCTTTGAATTCTTTCTAATTTCTTTATGTTCTTTTTAGTACTAGGTGCCCATAGTGTTGCAGCATACTCTAATCTTGGTCTTATCAATGTTACTATTTTCTTTGTCATTTCTTCATCCTTGTAGTCAAAGGCCTCTTTCACTGATCTTAATACATTGAAAGTTTCTCTATTTTGTTTATATGTTTGTCTAGTGTTATGTCATTGGTGATAGTTGCTCCTAGGTCTGTTTTCTGAGTTGACTTTTTTAACTTCTTTTGTACCAATTTTATACTGTCCTGATATTCTATTTTTGTTTTTTCCAAATTCCATGATACATTTCTTGATGTTGAAATTCAATTCACACTACTGACTCCATTCCCAGACTTTGTCCAGGTCCTTTTTTAGTGACTTACAATCTTCCTCTGTACTATATTACTATAGTACTATAGTTGTATTATACAGGAAGGGAGCTATGTTCATGGAGACCCATCTTTGTATCTTTCAGCATCGTTTTTTTTCTTAAAATCTTGAATAATGTTTGCACACACTGTTTCCTTATGTAATCTATTCCAGGTATCCAGCACTCTATGTGAGAAGCTATTTTTTTTTTCAGATCTCTTCTATAGTTATCCTTTTTGAGTTTCTTTTCATGTCCTCTTGTTTTTCCATTGTCCTATTTTAATAAATCATCCCTATCTAGGATTTCCATTCCTTTCATGATTTCATGATTCTATAGTCAGTAGGTCTCCTCTTTCTCTTCTTTGTTTCAGAGTTGGTATTTCCAATTTGGACAACCTTTGTATGTTAATTTGGAGAGAGTTGGTACCAACTTTGTCATTACTCTTTGTATTCTTTCTAATTTCTCTATATTCTTTGTTAGTACTGGGTGTCCATGGTGTTGCTGCAAATTCCAGTTTTGGTCTTATTAGTGTAACTAATATTTTTTCAATCATTTCCTCATCCAAGTAGCCAAATGCCACTATAGTAGTTTCGCATCATCTACAAAGAAGTTCATATAACATTCCACAACTTCATCCATGTCATTTATATATATGGAAAACATTATCGGAGCCAGTACAGAACCTTGTGGGACTCCAGTTATTATTTCTTCCCTGGTCAAGATCTTGTCTCTAAGTACCACCCTCATTTTTCTCCCATTCAAGAAATCTTTCATCTATTCCAATAACTTTCCTTGTACTCCACCTATTGTTTAAATTTTTCTTAGTAGCTTTTTATGTGGTACTTTGTCAAATGCTTTTTGTAAATCTAAGAAGGCACAATCTGTCCATCCATCCCTTACTTGTATTTTTTTTATTAGCCTCGAGTAAAAGCATATCAAGTTTGTGGCACATGATCTTTCACATCTAAATCCAAATTGTTTTGGATTTAGTATTTTGTTCTCCTCCAAATGTTTAATCCATTTACTTTTGATAACTTTTTCACATTTTTGCTATTGTACTTGTAAGGGAGACCGGTCTATAGTTGGTTGGATTTTCTTTGTCCCCTCCTTTGTATATTGGTACAATATTTGCATTTTTCCAATCTTGTGGTACTTTTCCTTCTTTGAGTGAGAAATCAATTATCTTGTGTATTTTGTCTGTTAGTTCATCTATACATTCTTTCAATATCCAATTTGTAATTCCATCCAGCCTGTGTGACTTTCTGATGTCAAGGTTTTTTTATTTGGTCCCTTATTTCTTTGTCACTGTTATTTTTTTTTCATTGGGGGGATCTTTCTGTCCTTCCTCCCAATTTTGTCAACTTTCAATTGAGAATACAGATTTAAAATGTTTGATCACAATTTCAACCATTTCTACATCATCTATACATTCATTATTTTCTTCACGCAGTTTCACTATTTCATGTTTGTTTTTTAGTTTGTCATTTATATACCTGTAGAATAGTTTAGGTTGGTCCTTGCATTTTTCTATTTTTTTTTTTTTCATATTTTTTTTTCTTCCCTGCATATTTTTACATATTCATTTCTTAATTTGATGTATATTTGCCATTTAGCAATTTTTTTCTTTTTTCTATCTTTTCCAGGCTTTGTCTCTTCTATCTTTAGCATCACTACATTTTTTGTTATACCAACACTTTATATATACCCTTTTTTGTTTCTTGTATGGTACATATTTATCTGTTTCTGCCTTGTAATTTTCTTTTAATATGTTCCATTTCTCTTCCATCTTTGTTTCTTCATTTAAATATTTTCAAAATCTGTTTTGTTGTACATTAGTCTTTCTTATCTCTTCTCAAATCAATTTGTTCTTTCAGTTCTAACTCTATTAGTATGTGGTCACTCTTCCCAACTGGTGTCTTGTATTCTATTTTATCCACGATTTCAAGCTCTAATGTAAATATTAAATCTAATCTCAATGGTTCTTTTCTCTTTATCTGGTATTTTCCTTCACCCATTGAGTCAGCTCTACACAAGAAGGGAGATAAAACTTCTTGTGACAACTTTTGAGGTCTGTCACTACTCACCACAATCTACAAAATCATCACCAGGGTGATATACAAACAGCTCCTACCATACACTGAACCCTTGTTAGGCAAGTACCAACCTGGGTTCAGGCCTAACAGATCAACATCAGAGCACATCTTGACGCTCCGCCAAGTACTGGAAAAGAGATGGGAGTACGTTCAGGATTTTCATATAGTATTTGTAGATTTCAAGCAGGCATATGATTGTATCCATTGAGAAAGTCTTTGGAAAGTCGTAGCCCTCCTTGGAATCCCACCTAAACTGATAAGACTTGTTCAAACCCTCTACAACAGTATGACTTCCCATGTGAGGGTCTCAGGAAGTTCTGGTGAGCCTTTTCAGAATGTGTCTGGTGTGAGACATGGATGCCTATTAGCACCCTGTCTCTTTAACATGGCCCTGGAGTGGGTATTCCGACAAGTAGTGAGGGATGACAGTGGAGTTATGATAGGCAGTTTAGGGCTGAAAGAACTCGCCTATGCAGATGACGTGGTCATCCTCGCTTAAGACATGAGATCTTTAGACTTGGCAGTCTGTGAACTTATGAGAGCTGCTGGAAAAATAGGGCTAAAAGTAAACAAAGCTAAAGCAAAGCTTATGCACGTCCAGAAGAGAAGACCTTTTGCTGGTGGACATGAAATTGTAGCGGGATTCAACTTGGAGCTTGTTGACAGTTTCACATACCTTGGCTCCAAATTGTCACCAGAAAATAATATATATAGTAAAACCTCGGTTTTCAAACATAATTCATTCCAAAAATCTGTTCTAAAACTGAATTGTTCGAAAACCAAATCATATTTTCCCATTAAAAATAACATAAAAGAGATTAACTCGTTCCCAAGCACCAGATGAATGTTTATTTACCTAATTACACTTTAAATATCATATAATAAATAAAACATTAAAGTGTAAATCAAATGAAAAACATAATAGAAGTAAATTTAATAACAAAGCAAAACTGTACAGTTATTATGTAATGTATATACTGTACCCTTTTGGCTGCGATGTGAAAGCATAGGTGGATGGAGATGAGGGAGGGAAAGGTCTGAGTTATTGCTTGGAAGGGGAATCCCCTTCCATAAAAACTTTTGGTGATTCTTATTCAGGTGTTTCTTCTCTTTTCTTTGGCTCAGATAAATGTTTCTCTTGGGTTTCCTTCCTTTTTTCTTTCACTAAAAACATTTTCAATGTGTTGTTGTTTTAGCTTGCGCTGTAAGATTTTTCTGAAATGTGACATGACATTGTCATTGAAAAGATTTACTGCTTTACATGCTACCACAGTGTCTGGGTGGTATTTTTCTATAAAATTTTCAACATCACCCCATTTAGCACAAATTTCTTTGATTAAAGAACTTGGCATATTTTCAATTCTTTCCTCCTCAGAAACTGTTCCTAAACCAATTTCTTTTGCTGTTCATTTTGAAGGTGTACAAGCTCTTCAGTGGTACTCAGTATTGTGGTCTTCCAAAGGCTTTTCAATATCTTCACTGTTGACCTCCAAGCCCATACTTTTTCCCATAGAAACAATTTCTTCAACAATAGCATTTTCCTTGACAGCAGCAGCAGATCTAACAGTTTTAAACCCCTTAAAGTCTCTCTCTGGTACACAGCCTGGCCAAAGGTTCCTCCATGCTGAATACATGGTTCTAATATTCACTTGGTTCCATGCATTATCAATAAGATTAAGAAAACTCAGGATACTGAAATGGTCTCCCCAAAATTCTCTCAAAGTTAACCGAGTGTCATTAGTAACTTGGAAACACTTATGAAACGCAGTTTTAGCATAATGTTTCTTAAAATTAGCTATGACCTATTGATCCATAGGTTGGATTAGAGGGGTTGTATTAGGTGGCAGGAATTTGACCTTAATAAAAGCTGACTCACCAACGAAGTCATCCTCCAAACCTGAAGGGTGAGCAGGAGCATTATCCAACACGAGAAGGCATTTTAGTGGCAATTTTTTTCTTGCAAGTATTTTCTAACACTTGGGGCAAAAACCTAATTAATCCATTCTGAAAAAAATTGTCTTGTCACCCAAGCCTTCATATTAGCTCGTGACATTACATTCAATTTACTTTTCATAACATTATTTCTTTTGAAAACTCTTGGATTATCAGAATGATACACTAGCAATGGTTTGACCCTGAAAGCATCACTTGCATTACTGCACAGCAGAAGAGTGAGTCTGTCTTTCATTGGCATGTGCCCATGCAACGGTTTTTCCTCCTTACTGATATAGATTCTTTTTGGCAATTCTTTCCAGAATAATCTGGTTTCATCAGTATCATATACCTGTTGGGAGAGAAAACCTTCTTTCTTTATAGTGTCACCAAACTCAACCACAAATTTGTATCCCATTTCCTTGTTTGAACTCGCTGCCTCACCATGCCTAACTACACTGCAAATTTCACATCTGTTCTTAAAATTTTCAAACCATCCTCGACTTGTTTTAAATACAAAATAATCAGCAATTGTACCATGACTTTTCTTTACTAGATCATTGTAAATTGCTAACACTTTCTCACATATAAATGATTCAGAGATATTATCACCTGCTGACTGTTTCTCATTTATATAAACAAGCAACAACTTTTTCACTTCCTCAAGTATTTACGGTCTTTGTTTACTAATGATGGTCTCTCCTTTTGCAATATCAGCCAACTTTATCCCTTCTTTATTCTTGAAAATAGTGCAAATTTTAGACTTTACCATACTGTACTGCACAGCAAGATCAGATACACAAATGCCATTTTCATGTTTTGCAATAATTTCTTTCTTCACTTTGATTGTTTTTCTCACAACTTTTCTTCTTCCTTGACCAGTATCACTTTTTGCTTTCTTTGGAGCCATGACTGAGGGCTAATGTAGGAAAAATAAATGCTGAATGCAATAAAATTGATAATGAAAGCACAGTACAACTACTCAGCTCAGCAATCAACAGAGAACTGTTTATGTTTCTTCAGTGGCCACGTGTCAGTGTCATTCAAGAGCCAAAATCTTGTTCGAAAACAGAGGCATTTCCAGCTCAAATTCTTTGTTCAGGAACCAATTTGTTCAAGTTTAGAGACGTTCAAGAACTGAGGTTTGACTGTATTTCGAAGTGGATGAGTGCATCATATCCGAAATGAAAGCATTACATAGCTTAAGATCTTTGTTCAGGTCATATATTCTATCTAGAAAACAAAGACAAGGCTATATTTCACCATGATATGGCCTGTGCTCACTTTCAGGGCTGAAACGTGGAGCCTCATCCAACTCACAGAGACAAAATTGCTCAGATTTGAGAATAATACTCTCAAATCAATCTGCGGCCCAGTATATGATGGTGAATTAGATTTATGGAGAAGGCGGTACACATGTGAAGTCCAGGATCTAATACCCATGCCTCAAGTGACCGACTATCTTAGATCATCAAGACTGAGGTGGCTTGGCCACATTCTCAGATCCGGACCAGACAGATTCACTTCTTGTTTTTCACCGAGAATATAGTGGGCAGGAGACCTTGAGGATGCCCCTGTACTAGATGGAAGAATGTGGTGGAGAACTACTTGCAAGCCCTGGATGTTGACCACGACAATATAAAGATGTTAGCAGCAGATCAGAGAGTCTGGAGGCATCTTGTTGTAGTGGCCAGGGCCTTAACCACTTCGGTACGGGACTTAAATCTCGCGGGCAGCAGCCAATGCCAGCCGTATGAAGTGTCGTAATAATACTTGCATCATAAAATATTGTCACCGCTTATATCGATCGTTCTCTCTTTCACCCGCGAATTTTGAAAACCACAGAGAATGGGATTCAGGGCACATTTGGGAGAATGTAAAAACACAGGGGCGACTACGATAAATATAATCAAAACGCCGATATGGCAGCGTCACGAATCCACTTGCTCCTCATGACGCCTACGTGTGCGGCACCGTATGGAAGGGGTTAAAGGGCCTTTAGCACCAGAGGAGTAGTGGTAGTAGAGTAGGATTGAGTCAATGTGTATTCAATGGTCATATCTAGTAGAATATTTCCCCAAAGTTCCTCTACACCTTTTACTGTGATTTCTTCCCAACATATTTCCTTTGAGTTAGTCACTCATAATTACTATGTTTCCTCCTTTTAATAATTCAATTAATGCATTCTTTGTGTTTTCCATTATTTTGGAATGATCACTATCTGTCCAAGCCTGTGTTTTTGGGGGCACATATACTACTGTAAATTTTCTACTTTTCATATTTCTGTTTTCAACTTTAATCATAATCAATTCCACATAATTTGTTTCTTCTGTTATCTTTGTCACATTCAAACCTTTCTTAGTCAAAAACATGACTCTTCTATCCTCTTTCTCCATTCTATTTTTCGCCCAATGGTTGTATGGATCTTGTCCCACAGTATTTAATGGTAGTGGACCTTTAATTTTGTCTCCACAATTCCCATTATGCCTGGTTTCTCTATTAACAGATAATAGTTTAATTTGTTTAGTCCTGAAATCATACCACCTATGTATATGTTATTTTTAAAAAAAATTGTCTTCTCCTTTTTGGTTTATGTTTCCTTTCTTTTTTTATGCACCATTTTCTCAACCCCAGGTCCAGTACTCTCTCTCTCTCTCTCAAAAAAAAAAAAAAAATAAATAAAAAAAAAAAAAAAAAAAAAAAATCAGTGTCCGTTCTTCTCTCATTTTTTTATTTGCTTCGTTTCTAAGTATCTTTTCTTTATTTCCTCATCACTCATTTCCTCTTTTATCCATACATTTTTATAATTTTAACATTTGCTAGCTTTGCTGCACCATTTTCTCAACCTCAGGTCCAGTACTTTCTCTATCTCTCTCTCTAAAAAAAATCTTTTTTTTTTATTTCCTCATTACTGATTTCCTTTTTTATCCATACATTTGTATAATTTTTACTATTTGCTAGCTTTGCTGCTTTGATTGTACCTCTTCAGCTATCATTTGAGTCCTTAATTTGATTTTTAGTTACCTATAGTGTTTTTCTCTGTAGTATTGTCCTATTCTATGCACCTCTTAAATTTCTTTGTCCAATACTTGTCCCTCTTCTTGAACCTCTTTCAGAATTTCCTTTGCAATTTCTTTCTCTTTTTCTCTTTGGTATTTGTATACATTATGTTTTTCTTTTAATACCATAAACTACAATGCATTTTTTTTTATCCTCTGTGTCTCTAAGCCAGTTTTTCTTTTCTTTAATTACTTTAATTACCGTGTCTTTAGCATTTTCCTCTACCTGCTGTTGTATGTTTTTTTAAATGTTATTTTCTAATTTTCTTGCTGTTATTTCCACTGATGTTTTATTTCTAGGAGATCTATCTCTTTAATTGATTCTTCAACTTTTTCAGTCACTGCTTGTATTTGTTCCTTGACCTCTTTTTTCAATTCCTCATTTTTGTTTCTGTCTTCATTTTTCTTTTGTTATCACTTCTGTTCATAATTAATTCACTTTTTAGATCATTAAGCTCTCTTTTAATTTCTTCATTAGCTTTTTGTAGATAGGTTATCTCTTTGTGCATTGCTCTATAATCAATTCTTAAATCTATTAATTCCTCCATCAAGTCATTAATGTCTCAATTCCTTAGTACCCGGTACATTGCTATACCTAGTTTTTCTTTCTACATCTAAACCTTTACCCAATAGTCCTCTTTCTCTTTGAAACCCTGAAAAAACATTGTTGTCCCACCTTTGAGTTGACTTTGGGGTATCATTCAAACAAGTTCTTTTTGGTATTATTCCCAGTGGTGATTCGAATCTATTCATGTCCAATCCTTGCTTTGTTGGTTCATTTTTCCTTTTTTCTTCTTTTCCTTCCTCTATTTTCTATGCTAATACACTATATCAAACTGGATACTTATCATACCTTAGTGGTCCCTCGAAAAACACAACTTTTTTGTAAGCACAACATAGGCATTTCCTTGAAAGTGGGGAATATCTATTAAGGAAGGATGGGAGAGGGCAGAAGATAGGGGTGAATGGAGAATGGTTGTGTATGGATGATGCTGTGATGCATGAGGGGGAGTGGGTGGGGGATGGGGGTGAGGGAGTATGTGTGAGAAATAAATTGATGCAGCCCGAAGGGATTTCTTCCTGTCTTCTCCTTTTCTGCATGAGGAGACAGAGAAGGGGGTCACCAATTTAATGAAGTGGCTTCGCTGTGGATGTGCTGTATCTTGTGACACTACTTCTGACCCAGGGCAGGGGCAAGATGCAGGGATGACCTGTCATCAAGGAGGTGCCATGGTAAGAGGGAGGAGGGTGGAGGGGAGTGGAGTGTGTTGGGGATGAAATGGGTGGGACTGGTTTTTATCCCTTGTAAGGGGGAAAAAGCCTTTGGTATGAATTACATAATTATCAGTGATGTCAGAAGCTCTGACTTTGCTGATGTGTCAGCCATGTTCAAACACCCTGTCTTCCTAATTAACCTATCTTTTGTTTTCCCTTTTGTTGTATTTATCTTTACATAATTTGTTATTCATATATTATCTCTCCTGATTCTATTTTTCTAAGCTTATTTATCTGATAAATCTAATTCAAAATTCCAAAAACAATATCTCATGTCATTTGTTTTGTATATGCTTTAAGAAAGGCCATTTAGTATTATTGTGAGGGAATCTAGCCCCATCATTTAGCTCCTGGTGCATGTTTTGTACATGAATAATATCACTGTTGGTGGGTGGTTATCATAAGCTTTCTTCTCCAGCCTTTCTCTCTCAATATTATATGTTATCAATACATTATCATTCTCCCATCTTTTCTCCTATTCTTTACATCCCAACTGTGTCTTTTCCTCACTAGCTCTTTCTTCATTTTCATAATTCCAAAATTTGATATCTAACAGCCTGGGGCACTCTTTTCTCCAATTATTTTCATTCCAATTCTATCTTATCCTCATTAGTTCTTTCTTAATTTTTGTAATTCCTAAATTTGATATATAGCCTGCTGCACTTAACACAATCACCATTCATCAAACACAATGCCCATGACAATGCATGAAGCACAACTGTGGAGTCAGTTTTAAGAGAATGGCTTAAGCAGGTGACACTTTAGGGTTAGTTTCAGTAATTTCAAATTGCAATAAAAATTTGGGAAATACCAAAAACTAATTTGAGTAAAATTAGACTTTTCCTGTATATTACAATAAGGTAAACACACACAACAGTAAGAATGATAAAAAATAATCTTTACCCTTGGTACTGGATAGGAATGAATTATCACTAAACTTACCAGAAATCTAGAGAGATTGTGAACTTCTGGATTTCACTAGGAGAACAAAGGTACATGCCATGACCAAAGTTTGTGAAGCAGAATGTTCGGGCAATCCTGAAAAGTCAGAGCAAGATTAGTGGAGCTGATAGATATGGACTTGGCAAGGACAAATGCACAGGATATCAGATGCTGCAATTAATTGGACATAATTCTTGAAATACAGCCCATCAATATGAGCCTCAAAATAAATACATTTGTAGATAAACATACAAATAAATAAATAAATACATTAAAAAAAAAAAAAAAAAAAAAAAAAAAAAAAAAAAAAAAAAAAAAAAAAAAAAAAAAAAAAAAAAAAAAAAAAAAAAAATGCCCCAAGAATGAATCCTTTTTTTTATTGTCTTCATAATACTAATATTTCCAAACAAAAAATTATGTCATGATAAGTTTCAATAAAAATTTACTAAGATGTTAAAACACAAAATTTTGGAAGACAAAAGATTGTTTTATTACTTACAACTAACATTACAAGGACTTTCTGAAACATGCTTTACCTTGCTTTGTCCAACATGAAAAAACAAACATGCATCTGTATCACTATTATGCAAATGTCCACTGCCAAAATATGGTGAAGCAGAAGCATTTGAATCTGATTTTTATGTTTATTCATAATTCAACATAGGAGATCTATGCAGCAATATCCGAAAGAAGTGAAGTATGCAATCAATCTATACATTGTAATCACAGGTAGTGAGAACATCCAACAAAGCACACAATCCAATAACAATATGCAATCCAGGTAAACTTCATCTCACAGCTTCCACCTTTACAAACTAGGCTTTCACCAGAAAAAAGAAGTTAGAAAAAATAATAACAATAAAAATAAAATAAATAAGAAACTGTTGACCTTGTGGTTACCATGGTGTGTCAACTGGTGTCCTACTCTGTCTTTGCTGTGGCACCAGACCTTCACACCACCAAACCATCATAATCAACATTTATACAACATTACTTGTGCAAAGGCATATCTAAGGATTCATCAATTTTTGTCTGACACTCAACAATCAAATGAGGAAGGATGCAATTCTTGATTTAGGCAGCAAACAGGAAGCAATCATATTAAATATTGCCTTTCTTTAATGTGGTACTTGATCATGTAATTTTCTCTAGCCAATACTAAAATGACATAATTCATATATAAAAATAATGAAAAAATAATTTATTGATTCATGTTTTTCTATATATTAGGGTGGACTAACACAAATGGATTTACTGTTGGAAGCACATCTTGGATAAAAGGTGTCTGCAGTGTTGATAACAACTTAGACACAAATGCGACAATGAGGTATAAGCATATGTATATTTGTGTCATTTTGCCAACAAAATTAACTCCATTTATCCATGATATTTCATGTAAACAGTTTCCATTGGTGCATCCCCACCTGCATATAGAGTTAGCTTAACAAGTTGTGCAGTTATCAATTGTCAAGTAAGACTGGACTGTATTCTATTATGACTGAAAAGAAAACAATGTCATATTCAGGCTGCATCATATATTCTAAAAGGCATATAAAAATATTTCTACAGAAAAAAAAATCAACTGGTTTTCCTGAAAAAACAATAATAAATAAATAAAACTCATCAATAGCACCACATAAGCCCAACAACTCCAACACACTTTGCCATGTTACCTTAATTTTCAATGAGAGTTCAGTCATGGATCTAGCTTCATTTTCAATTGAGTTGCAAAATGACTCAGATCTTGAAAATACATTGTATATATTTACTTTTATATTAAGACAGCTAGATCTATCACTGAAGAATGCTAGCATGAATTGTGTGGTTTGTGTATGGAGAGTACAATGTGTTAATTGTTATATACAGCAACTTTCACGTGGACACATTTGTACACATAGTACACTGGTTTTACCTGTCATGATGGGTGTTCGATGGAATAGGGCACGACTTACTACTGCGATGTGACTACTATATCTACTTTTTTAACTACAATAGAGTTCCTTATTATTTCTTAATGGTCACCTGAATGTGTGAAGTAGACTGACATCTTTTACTTACAGGCAAATGCTCTTAAAATTAACTGTATTCTATTATCAAAGTAATATGACATTACTCAATGCAAGTGTACAACAATACATCTGTCAGCACTACCTGAAGCATTTGCTGATCTGAGAAAAGATATATAAATGCAAAAAGTATGACATAATGCTGAGAAAAAGCCTTCATTCTGATCAGTTTCCAAAACAAAATATTCCCTTTAAAATGAAGAAAATTAATCTGCTATTTCAAACTTTTAAACCTATACAATGTAAGGAGGAAAACATCAAGCTCAGAGTTAGGAGAAAGAGCCAAGAGAGAGAAGCAATACCTTGGATACACACCAGTAAAGCATCTAACAAATAACAAATACTTGACAAGACTAAGTGAAAAAAAAGGAAAGGCTATTATAAATCACCAACAGAGTAATTTTTTTTTTAAGTTATTCATGATGAAAATTAAGATACATATGAAACTGGTATAAGTCTGGTATGTATAGAGGTAAGAAAATGAAAATGAAAACAAAAAACACACAAAAAAACACACTTAGTCCAATCAATATCTGTGGAAATGATGCCAAGTGTTTATCAAAAGGGCAAGCATACCTGCCTCATTGCCTTGCCAGTGTGTACCCAGCCTTGCACTGTGCACCATCCACCATCCTTACACAGTGTACCATCTGCAGGCAGTATACCGTGCAGCACCCATACCTTTTTTCCGTGCAAGCCCCAGCATGTTTTGCCGTGCAACCCTTCACCCATCTACCGTGCATGACCCATCACCATTCAGCTCCACCATGCTCTGGACAAGACACCATGCACAGTGGCTCCCAGGGAGGAATGTTGAGTTACACATCCCTATCCCACCTGCACTAGATCAACCCTCTGGTGAATAATTGGACACAGTAGGTATGGGTCTGAATTAAATTAGAAATACTTGTAAATTCATCCAACATATTTGAACAATGAAACCCTTCACCACATTTCAATGATAAAGCATGTATATATATATATATATATATATATATATATATATATATATATATATATATATATACACACATAAAGCGAGCAAAACCTCACTTCTCCACCACAATCTGTTCTAGAAAACTGTTGCAGAACCAATTTTGGTCAAGGACAGAAACAAGTTTATTGATCTGCTGGATACAGCTTTACCAGGGTGATATTTTTCCACAAAAAACTGCATGTCACCCCATTTTCCATTCTTCTCTGCTTAGGTTGGTCATGAACCAATATTCTGGCAGACTACCAAAGCTATTTGGTCAAAATTTATCTATTTGACTTGGGAGATGTTAGAGAACCAAGGTTCTATTATATATATATATATATATATATATATATTTATACATGTGTATGTATACTTGTATATATACAGTACTCATCAAAGTATGCGGCACCTACCGCTTGTGTCTGCATATACATTACAAAAATAAGAAGGCATTTTGTGGGGCAAAATTATGCAGATAAAATGTATCTGGCAACCCCCTCCTGTCATGCTGGGCCAACACAGTAGAACATGAGGAACAACCCAGCCAGTTGCTCCCACAGTGCTGTGGGAAGAGCATTTACAGGTAACCCCTCTCTTTGGGCCCTTGCCTTTTTTCATATTGATTTTCTTCATTTCCCTAGGGTCTGCATCATTACCATGCCACTTACAAAGGAATTAGCTAAAGATACAATTGCCCAAATCATTGGAAAAAGAAGGCAGGCCATAGAACTAAAGAAATCAGTGAAATGTTGAAGATGTCCAGGTCCAAAATCAAGAGGTACATCATGTGATTTCAGGAGAGGATGGAGATACCATCCCAGAAACCCAGGATAAGGCATCCTAAAAAGACTTCTCTAAGGGTTTTGAACACTATAAAGCATAGAGTCAAATCCATTGACAAAAGCAAAATCTTTGAGGGAAAAGTTGTCTTAGGACCCCTTGTACCAGATTACTGGAATGGTATCTCCAGCCCTCCTCCCTCCCAAAATCACAAGATGTATCTCTTGATTTTGCACTTGGACACCTTCAACATTTCACTGATTTATTTCTTTAGTTCCATAGATTGCCTTTTTTAGTCCAATGATTTGGGCAATTATATATTTAGATTCCTTTGTAGGGGCTATGGTAATGATACAGACCCTAGAGAAAAAAAGAAAACCAGTGTGAAAAAAGGCAAGGTCCTGAAGAGAGGGGTTACCTGTTAATGCTCTTTCCATGGCAGTCTAGGAGCAACTGGCTGGGTTCTCCCTTATATTCTACTCTGTTGGCCCAGCGTGACAGCAGTGTTTTGCCAGACACATTCTATCAACATAACTTCATCTCAGAAAATGCCTTCCTATTTTCATCATAAATATGCTGATGCAAGGGGTAGGCACTGCATAATTTGACAAGTACTGTGTGTTTATATATATACACACACAAATATATGTACACATAAATATATACATACATAAATATATATATATATATATATATATATATATATATACAGACGCTCCTCTAGTTACGTTCATTTGTTTTACGTTTTTTTCATTTTACGTTTGAACTGACTGTAAAGAAAAAATTGTAAAAAAAAAAAAAAATTTGAGTGAATTTTTTAGTTTAGCGCGCTCTCCGTAGTTCAAACGATACTTACGCATGATGCTGCGTCCATTGTTTACATGGCACAAACGAGAGACTGAACATGCCTTGCCTCCTCCTCCTCCTCCCCCTCCTCCTTCTCCTCCACCATCTCAATTTATGTTGCTTGAATTTAATTTATTTGAAATTAATGTTATTATTTTACAATGTTATGTTTATAATTAATGATTTAGGGGTGTTTTCTAAGAAACGGTAATAGAATTTATGGATGTATAGTACAGTGACAACTTACGTTCATTTTCACGTTATGTTCGGCCATTCGGAACCTAACTAAAACGTAAGTTGAGGAGTGTCTGTATACATATATATACAGAGTGCCCACAATGGAAAAGTTCCCACTATGTTATTTTTTATAAAAATACACAAAAGTACAACTTATATTAATTTTATTGCATCCTTATGTATACATCTAGTATTTAGTCATATTCCCTTTGTTTTTCAGCAACATTTAAAGCCTCTCAGGCATGGATGTGGCTAGTTTTTCAAAATAAGAGGTGTACATAGTAACTCACAAATTTTCCTGGTCCTCCTGCAGCTCAGTGATAGTGGTGGGCCGACACTTCTCATTTCATCTTTTATCATGTTCCAGTCATTATCTATCAGGTTAAGGTTGGGGGAATTTTGAGGTCACTCTAACAGAGGAATGTTATTGTTTGCCAGGAAATTTTTCACACTTTTGGCCCTGTGGAATGGGACACCATCTTGCATGAAAAAATTACACTCATGAATATCCACATAGTAAGCAAATGCTCCCTCAGCACTCCAATGTAGTTATTTGCCTTCATTGCAACATTCTTGGGGAGGAAATAGAGTCCACCCCTGCCCTTTTCACCACTAAAGCACCCCCACACCATAACACTATCCAGATGTTTTACAGTCTTAATCGTGTAATGTGGGTCTTACCAGGACACATCACTGGATCTCCTCACCACTTTGAAGCCCTACCAAATGACTCCAGCTAATCACAATGGAGTGTAAGAAGCTCAACATGGAGAAGACCTGTGCTCTCACCCTATTGCAGCAGGGAATGCCTGGGAAATGTGTAGTGGAGGAAGTGAGCGTGAACCGATGGTCCATTTACAGGCTGAAAATGGAGGCAGCCAAGCTCCCACCCAACACCACACCACCACGGAAACCAGGCTCTGGGGGCAAGAGGAAGACTACTCCTACGACTGACTGCATCCTAAAGTGTGAAGTAAAAATTAATCCATCCATAATAGCAGCAGAATTAAAAAATAACCACCCTGAGTTATTAAAAAAATGTTGCCATCCGCACCATCCAACATCGCTTCCAAAAGGACCTTAAGTTGCCCTGTTGTTGTGCACCAAAAAAACTACTCATGGGACGGATGAAGAAAAGGATTGCATTAGCAAAGAAATACAAGGACTGAACATTAGAGCAGTGGAAGAAGGTAATGTGGAGCAACAAGAGCACATTCCAATTTGTCAGGATGGTCTCCAAAGTGCTAAGGAGGCCCAGTGAAGTGTCCCAGTATGACCCATGGTACACGATTAAGACCGTGAAACATCCGGATAGTGTTACGGTGTGGGGGTGCTTTAGTGGTGAAAAGGGCAGGGGTGGACTCTATTTCCTCCCCAAGAATGTTACAATGAAGGCCAATACCTACACTGAAGTGCTGAGGGAACAATTTCTTCCTATGTGGGGTATTCATGAGTGTGATTTTTTCATGCAAGATGGTGCCCCATCCCACAGGGCCAAAAATGTGAAAAAATTCCTGGCAAACAATAATATTCCTCTGTTGGAGTGGCCTGGTAATTCCTCTGACCTTAACCTAATAAAAATTCCTAAAACATAATAAAAGATGAAGTGGAAAAGTGTCACCTCACTACTATTGCAAAGCTGAAGGAGGACCTGAAAAAGTTGTGGGTTACTATGGACACCTCTTATTTCGAGAAACTAGCCACATCCATGCCTGAGAGGCTTTAAATGCTGCTGAAAAACAAAGGGAATATGACTAAATACTAAATCTACATAATAAGGATGCAATAATATGAATATAAGTTATACTTTTGTGTATTTAAAAAAAAATAAAAATAAATAAATAAATAAAAAAAATGGTGGGGAATTTTCCATTGTGGGCACTGTATATATATATATATATATATATATATATATATATATATATATATATATATATATATATATATATATATATATATATACAGTATATATATCTTGGGAGTAAAATTCGTCTTTATGTAAAAGTCAACTCCCTATTTGTGGCCAAAAAAATATAGAATTTTCATATTCCTTGTGTAAAAGTTGGTCCTACAATATAAGAACTCTGATGTAATTTTTCATGTAATGCATCAATGTTCTTTTTTTTAATGTAAAATGTTAACACAGTAATTGTCATACCTTGTGTACTCCATGTGAACAATTTAAATACTACCAGTAATCTGTTATAAAATTTGTAGCTAAGTCAACATGAAGATTCTGATGTAGTTTTTTTAATGTAAAGTATTTATCATATTGTTATAAAATAACACCAGAACCATAAATCTTTCTTTTGCTTTTACTACCCTTTTTTTCATGAATATTGTACCCATAGATAATGTTGGTAATGCAAAACAACATTTGTTTACTAGTGTACCATATGTTGACAACAGATGTTTAAATTTTCAATAACAAGTTATTTATGGATAAACAACATAAATAGGCTTTGTATTTGATGAGATTGTTAATATGAAGACATAGATTACCAGTTTAGTAAATCTGGTCTACAAAACAAGTCTTCACATCTTTTAGACACGTGGTCTTAATTTCTTATCATGACCTCTCAAACTGCTCCCATCCTTATTCAGATCTCTTTTGTCAATACAATCTATTCCATTTAGTAACCTGAATACTGTAATCATGTCACCTCTTTCTCTTTAATCATTCAAAGCTGGCATACCCAGTACTTTTAGTCTTTCCTTTTGTAGTTTATCTGCCAGACTGGGGACCAGTTTGGTTACTGCCCTTTGTATTCTCTCTATTTTGCTTATATCCTTCACTCTGTGTGGGGACCATATTACTGATGCATATTCCAATCTTTGATATTTCTCTTCATCCATAGAGTGAAAAGTAATTTTAATCTTCTGCAGCAGTCTGTACATCTCTTCCAAAATCCTGTTGATATGTCTGTCAGGTAACTAGTCTTTTATTGACACTCCCAAACATTTCTCTTCTTTTAATTTTGTAATGGGTTCTCTCCCCAAAAATTAGTTTAAAGATGGTCCATTGCTGCTATTGCCTTTCATGATTCTATAAATAGTTATCAAGTCTCCTTTCTCTCTTCTTTGCTCTAATGTCTGTAGTTCAATTTTTGTTAGCCTCTCTTCATATGATAGTTCTGAGTGTTGGTGCTAGTTTTGTAATTGCTCTTTGTATTCTTTCAAGTTTTGTTATACATTTTTTTGTACTTGGTGACCACATCGTCGCTGCATATTCCAACCTTGGTCTTATCAAAGTAACTAGTATTTTCTTCACCATTTCTTCATCCAGGTATGTAAATGCCACTTTCATTGATCTTATTAAATTATAAGTTTCTCCAAAAATTTTGTTTATATGTTACATATTATTCATAATAATGACTCCCAGATCCTTCTCATTTTCTACTTTTTTTTGCTTCTTCCAAATTCCATTATACTACACTTTTTGATATTGAATTCCATCTCCCACTTCCTACTCCATTTCCATACTTTATTGAGATCACTCTGTAGCGACTCACAATCTTCTTCAGTGTTCACTTTTTTCAACAATTTTGCATCATCCGCAGAGAAGCTCATATAACTTTCAATTCCTTCATCCATATCATTAATATATATATAGCAACCATTATTGGGGCCAAAACTGTTCCTTGTGGAACACCACTTATCACTTCATCCCAATTAGTGTTTGTCTCTTATCACCACTCTCATTTTTCTTTCATGCAAGAAGTCTTCCATCCACTTCAGTAGTCTGTCCTGTATTCCTCCTGAAATTTCTAATTTCTTAGGCAACTACTTATGTGGCACCTTATCAAAAGCTTTTTTCAGGTCTAGAAATGCACAATCAGCCCATCTATCTCTTTCTTGTATTACATCTATTAGCCTTGAATAGAAGCACATTAAGTTTGTGACGCATGATTGTCCTTGTCCAAATCCAAATTGCCTTGGATTTAGTACTTTTTTTTTTCAAATGCTTTATCCATCTAGTTTTGATAATTCTTTCACTGACATTAGCTATTGTACTTGTAAGAGAGACCGGTCTATAATTAGTAGGGTCTTCCTTGTTTCCCCCTTTATATAGTGGTACTATATTTGCTCTTTTCCAATCTTCTGGAACTTTTCCCTCTTTCAATGAACTGTTTATTAGGCTATGTATTTTGTCTGTTAGTTCATTCCTGCATTCTCTCAAAATCCAGTTTGCCATTTCATCTGGTTCATGTGATTTTCTGACATTGAGATTACTCTAGTGTTTCATTATTTCATTTCTTGATACTTCTATCTCTTTGATAGGGGGGAACTCTCTCCTCCCATTCAATATCTCAAGGTTGTATGTTCTCCCTTGTAAACACCAATTTAAAATGCTTATTCATAATTTCTGCCATTTCTATTTCCTCTGTGTATTCGACTCCTTGTCGTAGTTTCTCTAATTCTTCTTTGTTTTTCAGTTTTACAAATCTGTAAAATAATTCTAGTTGATCTTTATATTTTTCTATGACATCTTTTTTGTATCTTTTCTTCTCTGTGCACTTGTACATATTCATTTCTATAACTAGTATATATTTTCCATTTTTCAGGTTTTGTGTCTTTTTTCCATTTTATCCAAGCTTTATCCCTTTTGTCTTTTATCTCCCTACATCTTTTGTTGTACCAGCACTTTACATATCCTTTTTCTTGGTTTTGTCTTGGGACATACTTTTCCACTCCTTTATAAATTTTTGTCAAAATACTCCATTTCTCTTTTACTATTGTTTCCTCCTTGTGTATTCTTTCCCAGTCAGGTTTTTGAAAGAATTCTTTTATTTTGTCAAAGTTTGTTTTTTCATACATCAATCTTACCTTTCTATATATTTTTTTTTCTTTCTTTTTTGTATTTTTCCTCATTTAGTTCCAGTTCATCCATTATGTGGTCACTTTTACTTATTGGTGTTTTGTATTCATTCTTGTCCACTATTTCGGGTTCTGATGTGATTATTAGGTCCAGTCTCGATGGTTATTCCTCATTTCTATACCTAGTATTCTCTTGTATCCATTGCATCATTGTATGTTCAATAATCATATCAGGTAATACATTTCCCCATAGGTCATCTCCACCCTTCATTGTCATCTCTTCCCAGCAGATTTCTTTACAATTAAAGTCACCCATTATAATTATTTGTCCTCCATCTTCCATTGTCTTACTGAGTGATATCCTGGTGTCTTCTAACATATTTTTGTGTTCTCTCTCTTCCCATGAAGCCATTTTAGGAGGCACATAAATTACTACAAACTTCCTGCTCTTCCTATCCTTGTCCTCCACTTTCATTATAATCATTTCTACTCTATTCTTTCCATATGTGACATTCCTCACATTTATATCCTTCTTAGTCAGGAACATAGCTCCACCCCCTTGTTTTACTTCTCTATTTATAATCCAACAATTATATGCACCATATCCTACACTGTTGGGTGGTAATGGACCTTTCAATTTTGTCTCTACAATTCCCATTATGTCTGGTACTTTTTCCTTCAGGTAATCATTGAGTTCGTTCAAGCCTGTTATTAATCCATCTATATATGTGTAAGACACTTTTTATTTTCTGCTACTTCCATCATGTTTTCTGTTTCCCTTCCATTTTTCTCTTCTATGAACCATTTCCTCACTTTCATATTCACTACTCTCCATTAGAATTTCTCTTTTTCTGTCTCTGTTCTTTTCTCGTTTTTTCCTTAGCTTCTAGTCTTTTTGTTTTCTCATCCTCTCCTTCCTCTTTATTCATTTCTCTTTTTATCCATACCTGTTTAAATTGCTCACTGTCTGCTAGTTTCCCTGTTTTTGCTAAGATACTCTCTGCTGTCATTTGTGACCTGAATTTAATCTTAATTGGTCTGGTCTTATCAGTATTGTATTTCCCGAGCCTATACAGTTCTTTTATTTGTTTCCCTATTTCTGGTTCATCTTCTTGAACTACTTCTAATATACTATGTACTTTTTCATTTTCCTCCTTTATTCTTGTAGTCCTATTTACATTATACTTCTCTTCCATCCCTAATATAATTATGCATTTCTTTTTATCTCCTAAGTCTCTTACTATATTCTCCTTCTCTCTCATCACTTTAATAACTGTGTTTTCAGTTTGTTCCTTCATCTGTTATTTCACTATATCTCTAAATTCAATTTTGTTATTCTCTTAAACCTTTTTCCAACCACTTACTTCTTTTGTTATGGACTCTTTATTTTCTTTATTATTATTCTTTAATTCCTCATTCTCTTCCTTTGCTTCCTTTAACTGTCTTTTTAATTCTTCTACTTCTTTAGTTAGATTTTGATTATCTTTTCTTAGTTCTTCCAGTTTATCAACTTTCTCTCCAACTAGAGTTAATTGGTCAAACCTAACCTTCCATTCTTCATTTTTTTTTTAGTTTCTCTTCTAGATTTACTAGTCGGGGGAGGTTTTCTCCTCCTCTCTTTAAATCCATAAAAGCAGTTATCATCTCTTTCCATTGAGCTGCTATTATCTATATTTCTGCTCTTCACACCTCTGCTTCCTTGTTGTTCATCTGTATATTCTGCCACCCGTTTGTTTACGCTTCTAAGATCCTGGGCCCATTTGTCCCCTTTCTCATTTCCTTCCATTTTCCTCAGTAATCCCTCACCTTCTCCTTTTTCTTCACCTCCCCACTACACCACGAGCTTTCCCCTTCCCTATTAATACAACACAGGTACTTCCTTGTCATTGTGATCCTCAAAATTTGCTGTTTTCTCTGGAGTCCAAACTTCATTGTCACCTCTATCGACATGTGTGTGTGTGTGTATTTACCTAGTTTATTCTTAAAATCGTGTATGGTTTTGGCACCCACTGTTTCTCTGTTTAGTTTGTTCCAGACATCAATCACTCTATGTGGGAAGCTATTCTTTTTCAGGTCTCTTCTGTAACTGTCCTTCTTTAGCTTCTTTTTGTGTCCTCTTGTTTCTCTTCTGTTCCATTTTAATAAGTCGTCTCTATCGAGAATTTCCATCCCTTTCATAATTCTCTAAATAGTCAACAAATCACCTCTTTCTCTTCTCTGTTCCATCCAGTGTTGATAGATGTAATTTCTCCAATCTTTGTTCGTACGTCAAATTTGATAGTGTAGGTGCCATTTTTGTTGCTGCTCTTTGGATTCTTTCTAGTTTTCTTATGTTCTTTTTTGTGCTAGGTGCCCATAGTGTTGCAGCATATTCTAGTTTAGGTCTTGTTAGTGTAACCACTATTCTTTTTACAATTTCTTCATCCATGTAGTTGAAGGCCACTTTCATAGATCTTAATAAGTTAAAAGTCTCTCCAAATAATTTATTGACATGTTTATCAGGTGTCAAGTCACTTTAGATGATCACTCCCAGGTCCCTTTCTGAATCTTCCTTGTTTCCAATTCTATATTGACCCAATACTCTATTTTTGTTTTTTCCAAATTCCATTATACTACATTTCTTAATGTTAAAGTTCATTTCACACCTCTGACTCCATTCCCATATTTTATCTAGTCTAGGTCTTCTTGTAGCAATCTGCAATCTTCTTCTGTTCTTACTCTCTTGAGTAATTTGGCATCATCAGCAAAGAAGTTCATGTAACAATTTACTCCCTCATCCATATCATTTATATATATGGCAAACATTAAAAGAGCCAACACAGAGCCTTGCGGGACGCCACTCTTCACATTTTCCCAGTTTGAATTTTTGTCTCTAAGTACCACTCTCATTTTTCTCCCAATTAAGAAATCCTTCATCCATTCCAGTAGCTTACCTTGTATTCCTCCTATTATTTCAATTTTTTTCATTAACTTTTTATATGGTACTTTGTCAAATGCCTTCTAGAAGTCCAAGAAGGCACAATCTGCCCAGCCATCTCTTTCTTGTATTATCTCAATTAATCTTGAGTAAAAGTATATTAAGTTTGTGGTACACGATTTTCCATTTCTAAAGCCAAATTGTTTAGGGTTTACTATTTTATTTTCTTCCAAGTGTTTGGTCCATCTATTTCCGATGATTTTTCACATATTTTTGCTACTGTGCTTGTAAGGGATAGTCTGAAGTTTGTAGGATCTTCCCTATTTCCTCCTTTATATATTGGTACTATGTTTGCATCTTTCCAATCTTGCAGTACCTTTTCTTCTTCGAGTGAATTGTCTATTATCTTGTATAATTCATCCGTCAACTCATCTATACATTTTTTCAGTATCCAATTTGGAATTCCATCCAATCCATGCCATTTCCTAATATCTAGGTTTTTTATTTGGTCTCTTATTTCTTTCTGTGTTACCTTATCTATTTCATTTTAGTTTTTTTTTTTCTCATTGTCCATCTTCCCAAATCTGTAAGCTCTTAACCCCTTCCATACGGTGCCGCACACGTAGGCGTCATGGGGAGCGAGTGTATTCGCGAGGCTGCCATATCGGCGTCTTGATTATATTTATTGTAGTCGCCCCTCCATAATGACATTCTTTCTAATTCTTTTGTAATCGCATTTTCTATGGTTATCAAAATTCACGGGTGAAGAGAGAACGATCGATATAAGCGGTGACTATATTTTATGATGCGAGTATTATTACGACACGTCGTACGGCTGGCATTGGCTGCTGCCACCGAGATCTAAGTCCATGACGCCTACGTGTGCGGCACCGTATGGAAGGGGTTAATTGTAAAAACAGACCTGAAATATCTGATCATAACTTTTGCCATTTCTGTGTCGTCTATATATTCTTTATCCCCTTCACGCAGTTTTACAATTTTGTGTTTGCCTTTTAATCTATCATTTACGTATCTGTAAAAGAGTTTAGGTTGATCCTTACATTTGTCTATATCTTTTTCATAGTTTCTTTTTTCTTTGCTGCGTATTTCACACATTCATTCCTATGTTTTATATATGTTTGCCATTTGGATGTTTTTTTTTTTGTCTCTTTTCCATCTTTTCCAGGCTTTGTCTCTTCTGTATTTAGCCTCACTGACAGGTTTGAAAGTGTTAGTGCCATGAAAGGCTGCTCTCTGGATTTGTTCAATTTTCTTTATATTTTTTTTTGGTTCTGGGTGACCAGAGTGTTGCAGCATACTCTAGTCTAGGCCTTATTTGTGTGTCTTTTTCAGATCCCACTTTCATTACCTCCTTTGTTCCAATTTTATACTTGTCCTGATATTCTTTTTTTACTTTTTCTGAACTCCTTATGCTACATTTCTTTATGTTGAGGTCTACTTCCCACTTTTGGCTCTATTTCCAAACCTTGTTTAGGTCTCTCTGTAGTGATTTACAATCTGTTTCAGTATTCACTTTCCTCAGCAATTTTGCATCATCTGTAAAAGCTCATGTAACAATCCACATCTTCATCCATGTCATTCATATAAATAGCAAACATTATTGGAGCCAATACCCCTATGGAACTCCACAAATCACCTCCTCCCAAGTTGAACTCTTTCCTTTGAGCACTACTCTCATTTTTCTGCCATGCAAGAAATACTTCATCCAGTTAATTCACCTTGTAACCCTACTATGTTTTCCAGTTTTTTAAAATAATTTTTTGTGTGCTACTTTGTTGAAGGCTTTTTGTAAGTGTGTACTTACCTATACTCGCTGCATCGAGAACTGGCCGTTAAGGCGGAGCACGGGGATTCTCCCAGTGTTGCCACATATAATTATTTTATAATTTTATTTTATCTTGAATTCTATTTTATAATTTTATAATGTTGCCACATATAATTATAATTTTTTGTCACACACCACCACTGAGGTAAAAATCAAAGCAATGTTTTCTATACAAAGGTTTCATTTCCTCGAGTCGTGGACATGGCATTTGAGCGAAAGAGAGCGACATTGCCACTCCATCCCTTCTCTGGCCACACCCCCACACTGCATTCAGAAAGCATTGCATCCACACACATGTTCTCGCCATGGATAAATACATTATATATATATATATATATAGAGAGAGAGAGAGAGAGAGAGTGAGAGAGAGAGCGGGCGGGTGAGCCATGCGGGCCGTGTTATCTATGGAGATGTGGCAACACCAGGAAATTCCCTAACTCTGCCTTAGCGGCCAGTTCTTGTTGCATTAGGTATAGTTGTATTATACAGGAAGAAGAGCTATGCTTAGAGTGACCTGTCTTTGTATCTCTCAGCATCTAATCTGTTCTTAAATTCTTGTGTGTATATTTACCTACCTAGGTGTATTTACCTAGTTGTATTTTGCGAGAAGAGAGCTATGCTCGTTGTGACCCGACGTTGTATCTTTCCGCATCCAGTTTTTTCTTAAAGTCGTGTATAGTTTTAGCTCTCACTGTTTCCTTATCAATTTTGTTCCAGATATCTATCACTCTGTGTGGAAAGCTATTCTTTTTCAGATCTCTTCTGTAACTGTCTTTCTTAAGTTTCTTCTTGTGTCCTCTTGAATTTCTTGAGTAAAAGCAGGGTACATGATCTTCCACTTCTATAACCAAATTGTGTGTGTATTTACCTAATTGTATTTTGCAGGAAGAGAGCTATGCTCGTAAAGACCCACTGTTGTATCTTTCTGCATCCAGTTTTTCCTGAAAGTCATGCATAGTTTTAGCACTCACTGTTGCATCTTTCAGTTTGTTCCAGATATCTATCACTCTGTGTGGGAAGCTATTCTTTTTCAGATCTCTTCTGTAACTGTCTTTCTTAACCCCTTCCATACGGTGCCGCACACGTAGGCGTCATGGACTTAGATCTCGGTGGCAGCAGCCAATGCCAGCCGTACGACGTGTCGTAATAATACTCGCATCATAAAATATAGTCACCGCTTATATCGATCGTTCTCTCTTCACCCGTGAATTTTGATAACCATAGAAAATGCGATTACAAAAGAATTAGAAAGAATGTCATTATGGAGGGGCGACTACAATAAATATAATCAAGACGCCGATATGGCAGCCTCGCGAATACACTCGCTCCCCATGACGCCTACGTGTGCGGCACCGTATGGAAGGGGCTAAGTTCCTTCTTGTGTCCTCTTGTATTTCTTCTGTTCCATTTTAGTAGATCATCCCTATCAAGAATTTCCATCCATTTCATAGTCCTGTAAATGGTTACCAAATCACCTCTTTCTCTTCTTTGTTCCAGGGTTGGTAAATTTAGTTTGTCCAATTTTTGTTTGTATGTCAAATTGCAGTGTTGATACCATCTTTGTCATTGCTCTTTGAATCCTTTCTAGTTTCATTAATTTTTTTTTTTTTTTTTTTTTTGGTACTAGGCATCCATACAGATGCTGCATATTCCAATTTTGGTCTTATCAGTGTAACTAGTATTTTCTTTACCATTTGTACATCCATGTAGTGCAAAGGCCACTTTTATTGATCTTAATAAGTTAAAAGTTTCTCTGACTAATTTACTGACATGTTTGTCTGGTGTCATGTCATTAAGATAATTACTCCTAGATCCCTTTCTGAGTTTATTTTTTTACTTCCTTTGTAAATACTGATCTAAAATGCCTTGTCATTACTTCAGCCATTTCTATATCTTCTATATATTCTTTGTTTCCTTTGTGCAGTTTCACTATTTCATGTTTGTCTTTTGTCGTTTACATATCTGTAAAATAGTTTGGGTTGCTCTTTGCATTTGTCTATTACATCTTTTTCGTAGTTTCTTTTTTCCTCTCTATGTATATATCTACATATTCATTTCTCAGTTTGATGTATGTTTGCCATTTGGTATTTTTTTTTTTTTTATCTTTTCCAGGCTTTGTCTCTTCTATCTTTAGCATCACTACACTTTTTGTTATACCAACATTTTATGTAAACTCTTTTTTGCTTCTTATGTACATATCTATCTGTTCCCTCTTTGTATTTTTCTTTAAATATGTTCCATTTCTCTTCCATTTTTGTTTCATCATTTGAAAAAAATTCCCAGTTAGCTTTTTGATTTTTTTTCTTCTAAGTTTTACAAAGTCCATTTTGTTGTACATTAATCTTCCTTCTCTGTGTTTCTCATTTCTTCTCACATTATTTTGTTCATTAAGTTCGAACTCTATTAGTATGTGGTCAATCTTCCCAATTGGTGTCTTGTAATTCATTTCATCCACAATTTCAGGGTCAGAAGTGAATATCAAGTCTAGTTTTGATGGTTCTTCATTGTTCCTATATCTAGTGTTTTCTTTGCCCCACTGAGTCAATGTATAATCAATGGTCAAATCCAGTAGAATGTTGCCCCAGAATTCCTCACCACCTTTTATTGTCAATTCTTTCTCTCTGAAAATGAGTGTGTGTGCATGTGTATTTACCTAGTTGTATTTTACAGGAAGGGGAGCTATGCTCGTGGTGTCCCATCTTCATATCTTGTTTTATCTACACTGTTTTTAAATTCGTGTATTGTTTTTGCACACACCAGATTTTCATCTAACTTGTTCCAAACGTCTATTACCCTGTGGTGTGTGTATGTGTGTGTGTATTTATTTACCTAGTTGTGTGTGCTGTGTGATTTACCATAATCTGAGATCACTTACTAAGTTTGTAATCTTTTCAAAAATTTTTGCTATAATTTTCCACACATTATACTGTTAATACTATAATTCTTTTAAAGTAACTCTGTGGTCTACAGCGATGATCATGCCATGCTTACATTGCAATCATCACAAGGTAATTACATACTTAACATTAATTATTGATAAAGAGTAACCATGAATGCAGTGACTTGCATGGTTCCTGGTGTTAAGGAAGTGGCGTTGGACATGCCCTGAGTGTAACAAGGATGGACTTTGACAAACAGTGCAGGTGGAACAAGGGAGATAAGTGGTCAAGTTGTGTTTCATGTTAACTTACTGATCTGTATCCTCATTAACGAATATTTGCTGGCCCCAAATGGATAACATGGGATCTACAATCCCAGTCTTCCTCGTCTGAAAACTATGTGTGAAGGAAGAGATTGTATTAGGTGTGTCTAGAGTGTCAGTACCTGATACTGACAATGAACAGAGGTGACATACCTTACCATATTAAACAAATAGTAATTTTACTGAAAAGTAGACACCTAAAACAAATACATGAGCTTATAAATATGAAACACTGTGAAAAACTACTACTCATGCAATCTTATCTTAAAGATTAATGATACAAAAGAGAAGCATTGATTCATCAACTCTGTTCATTCAACTGGGGTACAGTATATCCTGTTAGGCTGTACTTTTGTAGGTCTGCTTTAAAACAAGAAATTTATATATATGTATACATATATATATATATATATATATATATAATATATATACATGCACATATATATAAATATACATATATACAAATATATTTATGTGTGTATGTATATGAACACATACACATATAAAACACATGTGATCACACACACACATACATGGGGTCTTTATATAAAAACACAAACCATTCAGGAACTGTTTGATTACATGTCACAAGCCCTACAGAAACCAAACATTAGAGCATATATTTCCTATTAGACTAAATGAATTTTAATTACACATCTCTACCATGGATACAATTTTCCTCATAACAGTTCATTCTTCAGTATGTTCACATAAAGACCCATCTGTATATGGGGACACCACTAAATTCATATATATATATATATATATATATATATATATATATATATATATATATATATATATATACACACACACACACACACACATACATATATATATATATATATATATATATATATATATATATATATATATGAAGTGTAAACACTAAACTCAAAGTGGGAGGTTTAATGCCTCATGTTACATAGTCCTATTTATGTCTACAGGGGTGTGATGTGGTACAGTGATAAAAGAACTCATTATATTGGCTGCTTCTGGAACTGTCGAAGCTGACCAGACTCCCACCTCCTCCAGTGGCAACAAGAACCAGACAACTGGTCAAAACCTTGCATCAACGAACAACAACACAACATAGATTGGAAAGGAGTGAGAGAGATGCACAGATACAAGTTAAAGAAAAGAAGATTATTCCTAGAAGCATAGACAACAAAAGAAGTCAGTGTAAACAGGTGCATAGACTTAAATCCAATCTGCCTAGGCACAAGGAACACGATGAGAGACTCAACATAGTGTGTAAACAGTGTTAATATTTTGAGTGAGAGGACACAAAGTTCACAAAGAACACAAACCATTGTTTATAATGTTGGTTTACAGTATAAATGAACATGACATGTTTGATTTCCTTTTTTATGTGTGTGTATTTCATTGGATTTTATTCACTTTGGATTTAAGAATGTAAATAGAAACAATTGTAAGCAGTTGTCTGTGCAAGGTTGTGACCAACTGTGTATACAAGGTTGAGTTGATCTTGTGTGTGAACGTGGCATGTTTTGTATTCGCTACAGTATGTGTATTTTGGTATTTATTTTTTGTATTATTTTTATTTCTTTGTGAATAAAAGAATGTATGTAAAGAATATTGTAAACAGTTGTCTGTGTAAGGTTATGACCAGCTGTTTAGTACTCATTGACAGGACTTGTATCTTTCTTGTTTAGTTGTTGTACAATTATCTTATTAATTTGATTGTATTAATTTCCTTGTGAATTTTTAAGACTATGTGAGAACCATTGTGAATAACTGTCTATGTTAGGTTGTGACCAGTTGTCTGGTTCTCGTTTCCACTGGAGGAAGGAGGGGGGAACCCAGGCAACTTTGACAGTGTGGACTACCTCCCCCAGTTCCAGAACCAGCCTATATAATGAACTCTTTGATCACTATACCTCAGCACACCAATGAAGACGGTCTTAGGACTAGGACCACAACATCAGGCATTAAACCTCCCACTTTTAGTCTGGTGTTTATGCTTGTGTATATACATATATATACCAAGGTTTATTCCCTATTACAAGAGAGGTAGCAAAAGTCAAAGGCATAACTCCACTCCCACCCATTTTATCTTCACATACTCCCCTCCCATTTACCACCCTACCTCGCTCTTTTCTTGGCTCCTCCTGGATGACACACACAAACACATATATGTATATATATATACCAAGGGTTTTTCCCTATTACAAAAGAGGTAGCCAAAGTCAAAGGCATACATCCACTCCCACCCATTTTATCCTCACATACTCCCTCCCATTTACTACCCTACCTCCCTCTTTTCTTGGCTCCTCCTGGATGACAGGCCATCCCTGCATCTCATCCACTGCCTTGGGTTAGACGCAATGCAACAAGACACAGCACATCCACAGTAAGGCTGATTTGGATGTGTTGTGTCTTGCTGTATTCCTTCTAACCCAGAGCAATGGGCAAGATGCAAGGATGATCCATCATTCAGGAGCCAAGAAAAGAGGGAGGGTGGGGTGGTGAATGGGAGTGAAGTATGTGGAGATGAAATGGGAGTGGATTTATGCCTTTGGCTACCTCCCTTGTAAGGAAAAAAAAAAAACTTGTTATTTATATGTATATACACACACAATGTAGACACACACACACACACACTACATTTTTCTATGACATCCTTTTCATATTTTCTCTTTTCTTCTCTGTGCACTTGTACATATTATTTTCTATAACTAGTCTTCCATTTTACCCAAGCATTATCCCTTTTGTCTTTTAACCCACTACATCTTTTGTTGTACCAGCATTTTACATATCCTTTTTCTTGTTTTTGTCTTAGAACATCCTTTTCCACTCCTTTATAAATTGTTGCCAAAATTTTTCCATTTCTCTTCTACTGTTGTTTCCTCCATGTGTATCCTTTACCAATCTGCTTTTTTTTTTTTTTTTTTTTTAATTTGCCTTATTTTCTCATAACTTTTTTTCCATACATCAATCTTCCCTTTCTATATTGTTCATTTTTTCCTATGTATTTTTCCTCATTTAGTTCCAGTTCCACTAATATGTGGTCACTTTTACTTATTGGTGTCTTATATTCAATCTTGTCCACTATTTCAGGTTCTGATGTGATTATTAGGTATAGTCTTAATGGTTCTTCCTCATTTCTTCTTGTATCCATTGTGTCATTGTATGTTCTATAATCATATCAGGTAATACATTTCTCCATAGGTCGTCTCCACCTTTCACTGTCATCTCTTCCCAGCAGATTTCTTTACAATTAAAGTCACCCATTATAACTATTCTTCTTCCATCTTCTAGTATCATATTTAGTGTTATCCTTGTGTCTTCT
Organism: Oratosquilla oratoria; assembly: GCF_046742065.1. Lineage (NCBI taxonomy): Eukaryota > Metazoa > Arthropoda > Malacostraca > Stomatopoda > Squillidae > Oratosquilla > Oratosquilla oratoria. The sequence continues at coordinate 59,236,170 of NC_134794.1, read as the reverse complement.
AACATATTTTTGTGTTCTCTCTCTTCCCGTGAAGCTGTTTTAGAAGGCACATAATTTACCACAAACTTCTTGCTCTTTGCATCCCTGTCCTCCAATGCCATTATAATCATCTCTACTCTATTTTTTCCATATGTAACATTCCTCACATTTATATCCTTCTTAGTCAGGAACATAACTTCACCCCCTTGTTTTACTTCTCTGTTTCTAATCCAATAATTATATGTACCATGTCCTACACTGTTGGGTGGTAGTGGACCTTTCAATTTTGCCTCTACAATTCCCATTATGTGTGGTTCTTTTTCCTTCAGGTAATCATTCAGTTCATTCAAGCCTGTAATTAAGCCATCTATATTTGTGAAGGACCCTTTTAATTTTCTGCTACTTCCATCGTGTTTTATGTTTCCCTTCCATTTTTCTCTTCTATGAACCATTTCCTCACTTTCATAACCACTACTCTCCAATTGAAATTTCTCTTTGTCTGTTCTTTTCTCATTTTTTCCCCTTAGCTTCTAGATTTTTTGTTTTCTCATCCTCTCTTTCCTCTTTATTCATCTTTTTATCCATACCTGTTTATATAGATAACTTTTTCCTAGTTTCCCTGTCTCTGCTGTCGTGTATGACCTGAATTTAACCTTAATTGGTCTGGCCTTATCTGTATTGCATTTCCCTAGTCTATTTCTTCAATTTCTTTCCTTGTTTCTTGTTCATCTTCTTGAAGTACTTCTAATATCTTGTTTACTTTTTCCTTCTCCTTTAATCTTGTAGTCCTATTTGGATTATGCTTCTCTTCCATCCCTAATATAATTATACATTCACATTTTTTTTATCCATTAAGTCTCTTACTATATTCTCCTTTTCCCTCATCACTTTAATAACTGCGTCCTTAGTTTGTTCTTTCATCTGCTGTGTCACTATATCTCTAAATTAAATTTTGCTGTTCTCTTGAACTTTTCTCCAACCGTGCCCCTCTTTTGCTATGGACTCTTTATTCTCTTTATTATTCTTTAATTCCTCATTCTCATATTTTACTTCTTTTAACTGTCTTTCCAATTCTTCTATTTCTTTATTTAGGTTTTGGTTCTCCTTCTATAGTTCTTCCAATTTATCAACTCTTTGTGTAATCTATGTAAACTGACTGTACCTAACCTCCCACTGTTCATTCATTTTCTCTAGTTTTACCTCTAGACTTGCTAATCGGGGGAAGTTGTCATCATCTCCCTCATTAAATCCATAGAAATAATTATCTCCACTTTCTATCCCCACCAGCCCACTACACCATGAGCTTTCCCTTTCCCTGTTGATAAAATACAGGTACTTCCTCGTCATTGAAATCTATGAAAATTTAATTTTTTCCGGAGTTCCAATCGTCGCCATCTCTCTGCCGATTGTGTGTTTGTGTATATATATATATATATGTGTATATATATATATATATATATATATATATATATATATATATAAATCTTTTGGCTACCTCCCTTGTAAGGTGAAAAACTGCCTTTGGTGTATAAATGTGTGTGTGTGTATATATATATATATATATATATATATATATATATGTATATTATATATATATATTTATATATATATATATATATATATATGTATATTCTATATATACATATATATATATATATATATTTAAATATGTATCAATATATACATGTACATACTGTCTATACAGGTAGTTCTTGATATATGCAATAGATGCATTGCTGATGTTGCTGTGTCGTGATTTTCACATAATGTGCATTCAATTTTAGCACAAAAATATATTTAAAGTAGGGGGGTTGTATTTCTGACACTTCATAATTTATAAAGTTCAAGTTTCTAAGGGACAAATTTTTCTTAGAAAACAAAAACAAAAACACTACTTGTACTTCTCTATACATCATTACAAGCTTTGCCTTGATTAATATTTACTTACAGGTATCGAATGAAACACTAATAAGAGTTTCAGTTAAATATTTGTATTTTATTCATAATTCTAAACCTTAGAACGTCAAAACTAAAATAAATTGGAAATGTCAGAATGAGGAGGGACTCCTTAGTCAACATAACACCATGTATTCAAATTTTGCAGATGGAAGTCTGTCATTCTGCACCTTACCTCCAGACATCAATGATAATGAATGAAAACAGACTCGATGTGGTAGGACACCTGGTGACCCTGTGAGAACTAAATCTGTTGTGTGTGGAATTTGAACTGGTGTAAATTGCATTATCATAATGCCACATAAATAAAAACAAATATATGAATAAGTAAAATAATGTATTTTCCACATTGTGTTATTCCAAAATTGGGTAATTTGAAAGTGCATAATTCAAGAAATACCTATATATATATACATATATATATATATATATATATATATATATATGTACATGTGCACATACACACACATATATACAGAAATACATATTAAAAAATAAATCTGTGGAGGTCCACATGTGTGTGCCTATTATATATATATATATATATATATATATATATATATATATATATATATATATATATATATATATAAACATAATCTGTACATATATGTATATAAATACCTATATACATGTGTTTGTTTGTACATGTCCATGTATGATTGTAAGCATTTTAGTGCTAATGATTTCATGTATGACATGTAATTATGTACTTTAAAGCACTTTCACATTTGGTCAACTATATTTTACACATAGAGCACAGAAAACATTTACCTGTATGTACATCTTATGAAATTTCTATAAACTTGGCCTAAATAAACCTATCAATTATCAAGCATCCAAATAATTATACAGACACACAGGTTTCTATAACAAAGTATGGATGTACACACACACAAAGAGAAATCGCACATATACCATGAGCATTGTTCCAACCACGTACACAACTACAAGGTAAAGAAACACACACATACACTCTCTGTGCCAGCATTTTTTTTGCTATGACCAAGGAAATGCCTATGTTTATATTTACAGAGAAGAAGTTATGGATTTTGAGTGACCGCTAAGGTGTAAAGGTATCCAGTTTGATAAAGCGTATCAACATATAATATGGAGGAAGGAAAAGGAGAAAAAAGGAATAATGAACCAACAAAAAGAGAATTAGACATGAGCAGAGTCGAATCACCACTTGGAGTGATACCAAAGTGGACTTGTTTAAATGACACCCCAAAATCAACACAAAGGTGAGAAAACAATGTTTTTTCAGGTTTCCAATGAGAAAAAGGAATATTAGATATAGAAAGAGAAACTAGGTAGAGCAGTGTACTAAGAAATCGAGACATTAATGACTTGATGGAGGAACTAATAGATTTAAGAACAGATTATAGAGCAATTCACAGAGAAATGACTAATCTACGAAAAGCTAATGAAGAAATTAACAGAGAGCTTAATGACCTAAAAAGTGAACTAAGTATGATCAAAAGTGATAACGAAAGAAAGAAAAATTAAGAAACAAAAATGAGGAACTGAAAAAAAGAGGTCAAAGAACAAATACAAGCAGTGACTGAAAAAGTAGGAGAATCAAATAAGAAGATGGATATCCTAGAAATAAAAAATCAGGGGGAACAAGAAAAAATCAGAAAATAACATTAACCACTTCAGTACGGAACTTAAATCTCGCGGGCAGCAGCCAATGCCAGCCGTACGATGTGTCATAATAATACTCGCATCATAAAATATAGTCACCGCTTATATCGATCGTTCTCTCTTTCACCCGCATAAAAAAAAAAAAAAATAAATAAATAAACCCCCGAATTTTGAAAATCACAGAGAATGGGATTCAGGGCACATTTGAGAGAATGTAAAAACACAGGGACGACTACAATAAATATAATCAAGACGTCGATATGGCAGCGTCGCGAATCCACTTGCTCCTCATGACGCCTACGTGTGCAGCACCGTATGGAAGGGGTTAAAGAAATAGTACAACAGCAGGTAGAGGAAAATGCTAAATGGTAATTAAGGTAATTAAAGAAAAGAAAAATTGGGTAAGAGACACAGTGGATAAAATAAAAGTGCATTATAGTTTACAGTATTAAAGAAAAACATAATGTATACAAATATCAAAGGGAAAAAGAGGAGAAAGAAATTGCAAAGGAAATGCTGAAAGTGGTTCAGGAAGAAAGACAAGAATTCGACAAAGACATCGAGGTGCATAGGATTGGCAATATTCTAGAGAAAAACACTATAGGCCACTAAAAATCAAACTAAAGACTCAAATGATAGCTGAAGAAGTGCTATCAAAAGCAGCATAGGTAGCAAATAGTGAAAAATATAAAAATGTATGGATAAAAAAGAAAATGAGAGATGAGGAAACAGAAAAAGAAAAGGCAGTTAGAAATGAAGCAAATTAAACAAATGAGAGAAGAAATGAGTTTTTTGGAGAGTACTGGACCTGAGGCTGAGAAAATGGTACATAAAAAAAAAAAAAAAAAAAAAAGAATAGAAAATTAAAAATAACAAATACATAGACTGTATCATTTCTGGACTAAATGAATTAAACAACTATATGTTTATAGAGAAATCTAACATGATGTAAATTGTGGAAATAAAAAATAAAAGGTCCACTACCATCAAATACTGTGGGACAAGGTCTATACAACCATTGGGTGAAAAATAGAATGGAAAAAAAGGGTGGAGGAATCATGTTTTTGACTAAAACAGGATGAATGTGACAAAGATAACAAGGAAAAAATAATGTGGGAATGATCACAAAGTTGAAAACAGATATATGAAAAGTAGAAAAATTATATGTGCCCCTAAAAACACAGGTTTGGACAGATAGTGATCATTCCAAATTACTGGAAGACAATGAATGCATTAATGGAATTATTGAAAGGAGGAAACATAGTAATTATGGGTGACTTTAACTCAAAGGAAATATGTTGGGAAGAAATGACAGTAAAAGGAGGAGAGAAACTTTGAGGAAATATTCTACTGGATATGACCATCAAAACACATTGACTCAATGGGTGAAGGAAAATACCAGATGTAGAAACAATGAAGAACCGTCAAGACTACACTTAACCCCTTCCATACGGTGCCGCACACGTAGGCGTCATGAGGAGCAAGTGGATTCGCGACGCTGCCATATCGGCGTCTTGATTATATTTATTGTAGTCGCCCCTGTGTTTTTACATTCTCCCAAATGTGCCCTGAATCCCATTCTCTGTGGTTTTCAAAATTCGCGGGTGAAAGAGAGAACGATCGATATAAGCGGTGACTATATTTTATGATGCGAGTATTATTACGACACGTCGTATGGCTGGCATTGGCTGCTGCCCGCGAGATTTAAGTCTGGAGTGAAGTGGTTAATATTCACATCAGAGCCTGAAATCATGGACAAAATGGAATACAAGACACCAATTGGGAAGAATGGCAACATACTAATAGAGTTCAAACTAAAAGAACACAATGATGTGAGAAGAAATGAGAAACACAGAAAAGGAAGACTAAAGTACAACAAAATGGACTTCAAAGAATTTAGACATTTTTTTCACAATGCAAACTGGGAAAAATTCTTGAATGAAGAAACAAAGATGGAAGAGAAGTGGAACATATTAAAAGAAAAATACAAGGAGGTAACAGATAAATACATAACAAAGAAGAAACAAAGAAGGGTATACATTAAGTGTTGGTACAACAAAAAGTGTTGTGAAGCTAAATATAGAGACAAAGCCTGGAAAAAATGGAAGAAAAAAAAAAAAAAAAGGCAAACATATATCAAACTAAGAAACAAATACGTAAAAATATGCAGGGAAGAAAAAAGAAATTATGAAAAAGACATAATAGAAAAATGCAAGGACAAACCTAAACTATTCTACAGATATGCAAATGACAAACTAAAAGACAAACATGAAAAAGTGAAATTGTGCGAAGGAAATAAATACTGTAGAAATGGCTGAAATTATGATCAAACATTTTAAATTTGTATTCACAATTGAAAGCTCACAAAATTGGGAGGAAGGACAGAGAGAAATATCCCTCACAATGAAAGAAATAATGGTGATACAGAAAGAAATAAGGGAACAAATAAAAAACCTTAATGTCAGAAAGTCACACGGACTGGATGGAATTGCAAACTGGATATTGAAAGAATGTATAGATGAACTAATGGACAAAATACACAAGATAATTGATTTCTCACTCAGAGAATGAAAAGTACCACAAGATTGAAAAAATGCAAATATTGTACCAATATACAAAGGAGGGGACAAGGAAAATCCAACCAACTATAGACTTATCTCCCTTACAAGTACTATAGCAAATATATGAAAAAAAAAGTTATCAAACGTAAATAGATTAATCATTTGAAGAACAAAAACTAAATCCAAAATAATTTGCATTTAGATATTTACCTGGTTGCATTTTAAGGGATGAGAGCTATGATTGTAGTGACCCATTTTTGTATCTCTCCACATCCAATTTATTCTTCAAATCTTGTATAGTTTTGGCACTCACTGTTTTACCATTTAGTTTGTGCCAGACATCAATCACTCTATGTGGGAAGCTATTCTTTTTCAAATCTCTTCAGTAACTGTCCTTCTTTAGCTTCTCCTCGTGTCCTCGTTTCTCTTATGTCCCAAATTAATAAGTCATCTCTATCAACAATTTCCATCCCTTTCATAATTCTGTAAATGGTCAACAAATCACCTCTTTCTCTTCTCTGTTCCAATGTTGATAGATGTAATTTCTCCAATCTTTGTGCGTATGTCAAATTTGATAGTGTAGGTGCCATTTTTGTCGCTGCTCTTTGAATTCTTTCAAATGTTCTTATGTTTTTTTTTTTTTTTTTTTTTTTTTGGTGCTAGGTGCCCATAGTGTTGCAGTATACTCTAGTTGAGGTCTTATTAGTGCAACCACTATTTTCTTTACCATTTCTTCATCCATGCAGTTGAAAGCCACTTTCATTGATTTTAATAAGTTAAAAGACTCTCCAAATAATTTATTGACACTTTTATCAGGTGTCAAGTCACTTGAGATAATCACTCCCAGGTCCCTTTCTGAATTGACTTTTTTGACTTCCTTGTTACCAATTTTATATTGATCCGATATTCTATTTTTGCTTTTTCCAAATTCCATTATACTACATTTCTTAATGTTGAAGTTCATTTCACACCTCTGACTTCATTCCCATATTTTGTCTAGGTCTTCTTGTAACAATCTGCAATCTTCTTGTGTGCTTACTCTCTTGAGTAATTTGGCATCATCAGCAAAGAAGTTCATGTAACACTTCACTCCCTCATCCATGTCATTTATATATATGGAAAACATTAAAGAAGCCAATACCGAGCCTTGCAGGGTGCCCCTTATCACATCTTCCCAGTTCAAATTTTTGTGTATAAATACCACTCTCATTTTTCTCCCACTTAAGAAATCCTTCATCCATTCCAGTAGCTTACCTTGTATTCCTCCTATTATTTCAATTTTTTTTATTAACTTTTTATGTGGTACTTTATCAAAAGCCTTCTGCAAGTCCAAGAAGGCACAATCTGTCTAGCCATCTCTTTCTTGTATTATCTCAATTAATCTCAAGTAAAAGCATATAAAGATTGTGGTACACGATCTTCCACTTCTAAAGCCAAATTGTTTAGGGTTTAATATCTTATGTTCTTCCAAGTGTTTGATCCATTTGTTTCTGATAACTTTTTCACATATATTTGCTACTGTGCTTGTAAGGGATACTGGTCTGAAGTTTGTAGGATCTTCTTAGTTTCCTCCTTTATACATTGGTACTATTTTTGCATCTTTCCAGTCTTACAGTACCTTTCCTTCTTTGAATGAAAAGTCTATTACAGTATAAGCTCTTTTAACCGGCACGAGTGGGACCAAAGACGTGCCGGAAAGGGAAAATCCTGGTTACGAGAAGGAATATTAAAAAAAAAAAATACATTTATTGCCTTTATTCATAGAGTACTTAAATAAAATTCATTCAATGGCTTCACTTTTGTTGTTTATTCATTTACCAGTATATTCATATTTATTTATCTTTATTTATTTCTATGAAATCACGTATGTCTCTTTGTTTAGAATATTTGTCTCTCTGCATTAAAAATTCATTTTGAAGACAGTGAAGAGACATCACGTCGTGAGTCCCCATGTAGGTGCACTGCTCCGCAAACTTGATAAATGTTGCCAATCCTTTAGCGCCATCCTTCCCCATTACTCTTGGCTCTGGGTCATCTTCCTCTTCACTATCAGCCTCTGTTTCCTTACCATGCTTCTCCTCAATCACTGCCTGAATGATTTCGTCGTCAGTTAGTGTGGGGGTGATAGCTTCGTCATTGTCGACCTCCATCCTCTCCTGAAGAGCTTCATCAGTGACGCTAAGCTTAGCACTACCACGCATATGCTTCAACTCAGCCATCACTGTCTTCCTTTGTTATCGGTATGTGTTTATGTGTTGAGAGAGTTGCTAATAGACAGTCACACGCTTAACATCAGGCGTCTTATTACAGTGGGCACTGGGCCTGACGGAGCGGTGGGATTTGTGGGAGATGGCGGGAAAGATGCGTGCTACCTCTGGTGGCGGCAGGAGTGGCGCGGGAATTTAAAATTTTATTTTTCAAAATTTTTACATTTTTATACAAAATTGTTATTTCCTTGTGAATAATATGCCAATTATAAGAAGGAGCCGGATACGAGAATAACGGATAAAAGAGCTTTTACTGTACCTTGTATAATTTGTCCGTCAGTTTGTCTATACACTCTTTCAGTATCCAATTTGCAATTCCATCTGGTCCATGCGATTTCCTAACATCTAGGTTTTTTATTTGGTATCTTATTTCTTTCTGTGTTACCTTTATTTCTTTCATTTTAGGGGGTCTTTCTTGTTGTCCATCTTCCCAAATTTTGTGAGGTCTCAATTGTAAAAACAGACCTGAAATGTCTGATCATAACTTCTGCCATTTCTGTGTCGTCTATATATTCTTTATCTCCTTCACGCAGTTTTACAATTTCATGTTTGTCTTTTAATTTATCATTTACATATCTGTAAAAGAGTTTATGTTGATCTTTACATTTATCTATAATATCTTTTTCATAGTTTCTTTTTTTTTTCCCCTGCATATATTCACATATTCATTCCTGAGTTTTATATATGTTTGCCATTAGGATGTTTTTTTTTGTCTCTTTTCCAGGCTTTGTCTCTCCTGTCTTTAGCCTCACTGCACCTTTTGTTACACCAACACTTTATATATTTACATATTTATCAATACCTTCCTTGTACTTTTCTTTGAAAATGTTCCATTTGTCTTCCATCTTTGTTTCCTCTTTGGAGAATTTATCCCAGTTTGTGTTTTGGAAATTTTTTCTTAGTTTTACAAAATCCTTTTGTTGTACATTAATCTTCCTTCTCTATGTTTATCATTCCTTCCTACATTACTTTATTCTTTTAATTCAAACTCTATTAGTATATAGTCACTCTTTCCAACTGGTCTTTTCCATTTTGTTCATGATATCTGGTTCAGAAGTTAATATTAAGTCTAGTTTCAACAGTTCCTCATTGTTTCTATATCTACTATTTCCCTTAACCCATTGTGTTAAGGTGTATTCGATGGTCATATCCAGTAGAATGTTGCTCCAAAGTTCTTCACCCCTCTTTACTATCATTTCTTCCCAGATTATATTCTTTGCATTAAAATCACCCATAATTACTATATTACCACCCTCTTTCAGTAACTCATTTAGCACATTCATTGTGTCTTCCAGTAATTTAGAATGATCACTGTCAGACCAAGCCAGTGTTTTTGGTGGCACATACACTGCCACCAACTTAACCACTTCCATACGGTGATGCCTACGTAGGCGTCATGAGGAGCAAGTGGGTACGCGATGATGCCGACGTCAGCGTCTTGATTATATTTATTGTAGTCGTACCTATGTAACCTCCATTCTCTCTAAACTGGCTTCATCATATTTTCTGTGGTTATCAAAATTCACGGGTGAAAGAGAACGAACGTTTGAGCACTGAGTTTATCTTTTATAATGCGATTATTATGATGCAACATTGCACGTTGGGCAGCTAATGCTGACACCGGACAAACATATCAACAAAATAGTATGAGTAACCTTTAACCTATTAACCCCTTCCATACGGTGCCGCATACGTAGGCGTCATGAGAAGCAAGTGGATACGCGAGGCTGCCATATCGGCATCTTGATTATATTTATTGTAGTTGCCCCTCCGTAATGACATACTCTCTAAACTGTCTGTAATCACATTTTCTATGGTTATCAAAATTCACGGGTGAAAGAGAGAACGATCGATATAAGCAGTGACTATTTTTTATGATGCGAGTATTATTACGACACGTCGTACGGCTGGCATCGGCTGCTGCCCGCGAGATTTCAGGCCCGTACTGAAGAGGTTAAGATCAATGAAAAGTGCATTTGACTCTTTGGATGAAGAAATGATTAAAAAAATACTAGTTACATTAATAAGACCAAAACTGGAATACACAGCAACACTATGGACACCCAGTACTAAAAAGAATATAAAGAAATTAGAAAGAATACCGAGAGCAATGACAAAGTTGGCATTAGCTCTTTCCAAATTAACAAAGATTATCCAAATTGGAACTACCAACACTGGAGCAAGCAGAGAAGAGAAAGAAGAGATCTACTGACTATCTATAGAATCATGAAAGGAATGGAAATCCTTGGTAGGGATGATTTACTAAAATGTGACAATGGAAAAACAAGAGGACACGAAAAGAAACTCAAAAAGGATAACTATAGAAGAGATCTGAAAAAAAAAATAGCTTCACACACGGAATGCTAGATATCCACTTTTCAAGATTTTAAGAAAAAACTTGATGCTGAAAGATACAAAGACGGGTCACCATGAGCATAGCTCCCTTCCTGTATAATACAACTAGGAAATACACACACACACACAAATACAACTAGGTAAATACACACACACAGCTTTCCACTCAGAGTAATAGATACATGGAATAAATTGAAAGAGAATACAGTGAGTGCTAAAACTATACATGATTTTAAGAAAGAACTGGATGCGGAAAGATAAAACTGTGGATCACTACGAGCACAACTCTTCTCCCACAAAATACAACTAGGTAAATACACACACATACAGTGAGACCTCTCATTAACAGACATTAATTCGCTGTGTTTGCGGTGTTTTCAATGTGTTTTTGGTGCTGTTGTTAAGTGAGTGCAATCACTATGCCACTCAAAAATCACTCCAAAACACTGAAAACACAGCAAAAACACCGCAAACACAGCTAATTAATGTCCATTAATGAGAGGTCTCACTGTACATCAAACTGAGAAATGAATATGTAGATATATGCAGGAAAGAAAATAAAATATATAAAAAAGATATAATAGATATATGCAAAGCCCAACCTAAACTATTTTACAGCTATGTAAATGATAAATCAAAAGACAAACACGAAATAGTGAAACCGCACAAAAATAAAAAATGTATGGATGATGTAGAAATGGCTTAAGGTATGATCAGGCATTTTAGGTCTGTATTTACAATTGAAAGCTCACAAATTTGGGATGAATGACAGTGAGGAAGATCCCTCGAAATTAAAGAAATAATGGTGACACAGAAAGAAATAAGGGACCAAATAAAAAACTTTGATGTCAGAAAGTCACATGGGCCCGACTGAATTGTGAACTGGATATTGAGAGAATGTATAGATAAACTAATAGACAATACATAAGATAATTGACTTATTACTCAAAGAAGGAAAAGTACCACAAGATTGAAAAAATGCATATATTGTACCAATATACAAGGAGACAAAGAAAATCCAACAAATTAAAGACTGGTATCCATTACAAGCACAGTAGCAAAAATATACAAAAAAGTTTTTAGGAATAACTGGGTTAAACACTTGGTTTTAGAAGTGGAAGACATTGTATCACTATCTTAATATGCTTTTACTCAAGATTAATAGAAATAATATTAGAGACGCATGGGCAGATTGTGCTTTCTTGGACTTACAAAAGGCTTTTGACAAAGTATCACAAAAAAATCTACTAAGAAAAATTGAATAGATGGAATACAAGGAAAGTTATTGGGATGGATGAAAAATTTATTGAACGGAAGAAACATGAGGGTGGTACATAGAGACAAGAACTCATTTTGGGAAGATATGATAAGCGGAGTCCCACAAGGCTCTGTATTGGCTCTGATAATGTTTGCTATTTATATAAATGATATGGATGAACTTGTGGAATGTTATATGAACTTGTTTGCAGATAATTTGAAATTATTAAAGAGAATAAGTACAGAGAAAGATTGCAAACCTTTTCAAGAAGACTTGGACAAAGTCTGGAAATGGAGTCAGAAGTGTGAAATGCACTTTAACATCAAGAAATGTAGCATAATGGAATTTGGAAAAAACAAAAATAGAATATTGTGTCAATATAAAATTGCTACAAAGGAAGTAAGAAAAATAAACTCAGAAAGGGACCTAGGAGTAACTATCTCAAATGACATGACACCAGACAAACATGTCAACAAATTAGTCGGAGAAACTTTTAACTTATTAAGATCAGTGAAAGTGGCCTTTGACTACATGGATGAAGAAATGGTAAAGAAAATACTAGTAACACTGATAAGACCAAAATTTGAGTACACTGCAACACTATGTACACCTGGTTAAAAACAACAACAAAGAAACTAGAAAGATTTCAAAGAGCAATGACAAAGATGACACCAACACTTTGCAATTTGACATATGAGCAAAGATTGGATAAACCAACACTGGAACAAAGAAGAGAAAGTGGTGATTTGCTAATCATCTACAGAATTATGATAGGGATGGAAATACTTGATAGAGACGACTTACTAAAGTGGGACAGAAGAAAAACAAGAGGACACGAGAAGAAACTTAAGAAGGACAGTTACAGAAGAGATCTGAAAAAGAATAGCTTCCCACACAGAGTGATACATATCTGGAACAAATTGAATGAGGAAATAGTGAGTGCTAAAACTTTAAGAACAAACTGGATGTGGAAAGATACAAAAGCAGGTCACTATGAGCATAGCTCTCTTCCTGTAAAATACAACTAGGTAAATACAACTAAATAAATACACACATACACACAATACATATTCACAATGATGTTAACACTCTTATTTACAACTAAACATAAGGAATGATTTACAAGCGACATAGATGGAAAAAATACAATGATATACAGATATTTCTGTTTTCTCCATTAATTTTGTGTAAGGTAGACAGTGTGTATATTTACTTAGTTGCATTTTACGGGAAGGGGAGCTATGCTCGTGGTGTCCCACATATGCATACACACACACACACACAATAAAATACAAATAGGTAAATAGGTAAATACACACACACACATATATATGTATATATAATATATATGAACATATATACATATTCATATAAACATATATACGTATATGCATAAATGATATATATATATATATACAGACACATATATATGAGCACATATATATACAAATACACACACACACATAGCATAGCTCCCTTCCCGTATAATACAACTAGGTAATACAACTAGGTAAATACACACACACATAATATATATATATATATATATATATATATATATATATATATATATATATAAACTATGTTAACTTTAGGACACACAAGATAAATGTTTTTTCTTAGTTATTCAAAATAAAATTTGGCACATGCTACAATACCTGAGATCCACCAAGGGCAGGAAGTCTATATAGAGAAGTTGGCGAAGGCTTGGTAGACTAAAAATGGAAATGTGCCCAGTTGCTACATAACATACAAGGCATACACTATCTGAAAGTATACATGATATCCAATTGTAAAAGTTGTGCTAAAAAGCAATAAATTCTAAGTATTCATTATGTTATCAGTAACTGATGAAAGATTTGCAAAATACTGAATATTTTGTACTACGGCTTGATCTATTATATAAAATTCAGGAATTTTTTGGTGGATATGCAGATAAAAGAAATTGTCAACATTAGACCTGAACCATACATTTCTCAATTACTAGGATTATTGATGGACTATATGTCTTGAAGCATTACAGCAGACTAATGTTTCCTATTTATCACATTCCTAAGGATTTTTCTTTTTATATGAAAGTTGGTACAGTAAGTCCTCATTATACAGTACATATGCATTCCTGAAAACCTTACCGCAAATTGAAATTACCATATATCGAACCAATTATAACATGTAATAATAGGATATGGCAGATGTAACTTCTCCCTGCTCTTTCCTCTTCAAAACATGAGCGGATACCATATCTGTGAATTTTTCTTACCGTAAATAGAATCGAGGGTACTGTAGTAATGACCAAATACCGTAAATGTGAATTTACTGGGTAAAGAATTACCGTGTAAGGAGGACTCACTGTATCTGATATTTGTAATATTTTTATATAATGATAAAGCAATTTTCTTTGCTTACCTTTATACTGTACAATGTCTGCTTTAATAACAAAAGATGCTTCAGTGATGATTTGCTTGTACACACAATTTTGTGAGGGGAGAGCAACCACCCGAGCAACCTTCTCTGAAGCAAAGGCCACAAACTGTCTGTCTCCCCACTGCTCCCCAGAATTTGTGGGTGACATTCTGTTATTCATTAAACTTTTTGTAGGAGTACCTAGAAGATAAAAGTAAAGTGAGAAAACTTCTATAATTTTTCTAACACTTATCTTAATTGACCTCCAATTGAAAACACAACAATGAGCACTGACTGCCTCAGATCCTTCTCAGACCCAGCCATAAGCACATTGTCATCAGTAAACAACAACTGGCTCACTTCCTACTTTCCTCCACTCTCACTAGCCACCTTCAATCTTATGCTCATTACCCTCACATTCACTGCCATATCACCCAATCCATTTACAAATTGAACAAACATGATGACAACACAACGCTGACAGAGTGCCACATTTACTTCAAACCACCATCTCTCATTATTCCCAACCCTAATACAAGCTCTATTAATGTGAAAGCTTTTGACTCCCTTAACAGCTTCTTTTCTATCCCATATCTGCAACACCTCACAAAATACCTTCCTGTCCAACCTGTCATAACTCTCCTCTAGATCCATAAAAGTCCCCAAAACACCCCTAATTTTTTCAAATTCTGCCTTACCATAAACATTTGTTCTACACACACTTTACCTTTCCATCCACACTATTTCTCTTCAATTTCTCACTTCGATCATCTCCTAATCCTTTTAATTAACACCCAACTATGTCTTCCCTACAAAACTGTTCTCTAAAATTACTACATTCCAACTTGTCCCCTTTTCCTTTGTAAAGCAGAACTATACAAACACTCCTTCAATCCTCCAGCCTCTAAAGCTAATATATTCATATTTGTCCCCTTTTCTTTTGCAAAGTGGAGCTATATAAACACTCTTTCAGTTCTCTGGAACATTCATCTCCCTGAGGTACACATTAAACCTCACTAGTCAATCCAATATAACTATTCTTTCTATTGTCTGACCCTCCATGTGATACCCATCTAACTCTGGTTATTATCAGCTTCATCAGTTTCAATGTTCTTTGTATTTCATCTTTTCCTATAGCCCTATTTCTCCCATCCAATACCCCCATCTGGGGTATTGGATACATGTTATTGTGGGGTTAAAAGTTGTTCATTAGCATGCAGCTGATACTTTAGGGTCTATGTGGGGCACCCTTATGGACCAGAGACACACATAACTTTGTCTGTGATAGAGGAAATCTTTATTCAAAGAAAAATTATGCTAATTTTATCATACTGGAACTGTCCCTCCATTATCCTGTCCCCACTCTCTTAATACTGTCCTATACCACTTCTCTGAATATTTATTTCCTTTTTTGCAGAACACTGTGGCAGGGGAAAGGAATACTGCCACTGAATATTCCCATTTGAGTTGTAAAAAAAAAAAAAAAAAAAAAAAAAAGCAAGAAAGAAAAAAAGCAAAAAAAAAAAAAAAGCATATAAGGGTCTGGGAGTTCTCCAACCAGAACCCTAAGGTTTGGGTCTTTTAATGTGAGTGGATGTGGTACAGATGAGAGTAAAAGGGAAGAGAAATGGCAAATGAACTTCAATATCTCTAAGTGTAGCATGTTGTTGTTGTTGTTGTTGTCGTTCCCTAGACTGTCTGTCCGAGCAGTCCCGTCTCCCCAAGGAATGCCATAGCCGAAACTGGGTTTTCCCACAAATCCTTTTATAGAGCGTATGTTGTGTTGTTTGCGTTCATGATTGTGTATAATGCAGTCTTCCATTATGTGTTGTATGGTATGGGGTGAAGTGTTACATCCTGGGCAGCTGTTCACAATGCGGTCATCCAGCCTCTTCTGGTAGCTTAGAAGTGCTGGGTGGTGACCGCACCGCAGTCTGGCCAAGTGGACTCTGTCCTTTCGTGGGAGAGAGGATTCAGAAGGGTGGATATCAGGGGGTCTGGCATGCAGCAGTGTGTTGTCTTTCAGTGTGTTAATGGAGCGGTGAGTGATATGATTATGAATATGTTTCCGGAGGCTGGTATTTGGTGGTTGTGGAGGAAGAGAAGAGAGTATCTGTGCGTGATAAAGGTCTTTGGGTGTTGTTTTAATGTTTCTTGGTGTGTGTGGGTGTTCTGCTATGTAGTGTAGTGGGTGTAATGTGTTTGTGGTGGCTGCGGCAAGTGTTTGTGTGCCTCTCATGTCGAGGTGGTCTTTGACTTTGAGGACTTTTGTTTCATGGTGTAAATGGTCTGTAGGTGTTGTATTTGTGCAGCCTGTAATTGTTTTTAGGGCTTTGTTTTGTATGATTTGAAGGGTGTTGTGGTGTGTCTCACTGAGATTAGGAGCCCATGCAGGACTCGCATAATTCAACACTGACCGTATGCATTGTTTGTATATTGTTATATTAGTTTCTTTGTTTTGTCCAAATGTTGTTCCAGTGATTGACTTAAGTGCGTTAAGTCTGGGTGTGCATTTGTTTTTTATGTTTGTGATGTGTTGTTTGAAAGACATGGATGTATCGTATGTTACACCAAGAATTTTCGGTGTGTTTGTGTGTGGTATTAGAGTGTTGTTGATGTAGAGATGAGGTATGTATTTGTGTTCTTTTGTCCAGTTGGTGAGAAGTGTTGCTGTAGATTTGGTTGGAGCTATTTTGAGTCTGTTTGTGATGAACCATGTGTTGAGTGTGTCAAGGTATGGCTGGATTATTTCTGCAGCTTTGTCTGTGTTACGATGTGTGCATGTGATTGTTATGTCGTCTGCGTAGGAAGAGATTTGTATTTCTGAGGTGTCTGGCGTGGGTAAGTCATGCATGTATAGATTAAATAGTGTGGGGGATAGAACTGAGCCCTGTGGTACTCCGTTCTTAATGTTTCTGATGTGCGATGATTGGCCATTATATGACACATAAGCATTCCTACCTGCCAGATAATTGGCCAGCCATCTTTTGGTGTTATTGTGCATGTCTGTGTTATATATTTTATTTGTTAGGTTGTGGCGGGGGATAGCATCAAAAGCTTTACTAATGTCTAATGTTATAAGAAGTGTTCTTTGGTGGGGCCTATCTGAATTGATGCCATCTAAAATTCTTTGTGTGAGGTTTGTCAGAAGAGTGTTTGTGGAGTGTAGTGGCCTAAAACCGTGTTGTGAGTCAGCAAGGGGAATATGTGGTGTGACAAGTTTAAGTATTAGGCGTTCAATGACTTTAGAGGGGGTGCAGAGAAGTGTGATTGGACGGTGCGATGTTGGGATTGTTGGGTCTTTGTTCGGTTTTGGAATGGTGATTATTTTACCATGCTTCCAGATGTCGGGTATAGTGTTGTGTGAATAGCTGTAGTTTGCAATGTTTGTGAGTGCGTGTATACCTTGTGGTCTAATGTGTTTTAGGTGGATGTTGCTTATGTTATCAGGGAAACAGGCAGATGAGTGCTTGAGACTATGTATTATGAGTTTTGTCTGAGTCTGTGGGAAAGTCTTTCTTACGTCGAATGGTGCGTCGGTCGTCAGGGTGAGAAGTGAGATGGCTTGTCTGTGCAAAATGACGTATGAGTTCGTTTGCTTGTTGTCTGTTTGAGGGTAGATTAGCTGTTGTTGTGATTATTGCTGCGTGAGAGCGTGTAGTGTTACTGTTGGATAGTGTAATGCTTTTGAGTGTTTTGTACAATTTGCTGGTGTTTGTTTTGTGATCAAGTGTATTGATAAAGTTTTGCCAATTCTGTGTTTTTTGTTCATGTATTTTATTGGCAATCACAGTGTTTAGTGTTTGTATTTGGTCTGCTATGTTTTGAGGGATAGGTGTGGGGGTACCGTGTTTAAGTGTGTCACGTTGTCTGATGAGGCTTTGGATTTCTGGTGTGAAGTTGGGGTTGTGTGATTTTCTGTTGCCTCTAGGGATGTATCTCTTGTCTGCATTTTGTATGATTGTATTAAAAGTGTGCACAGCATTGTTTATGTTTGTGATTGGTGTACTGTTAAGTGTTTCAAAATGTTGTTCTGTCTCTTCAGTAAAAGCTTCCCAGTTAGCTCTCTTGTAATTGGTGTAAGTGTGTCTGTGGCCGACTGGGGTGCATCTTGTTTTGGTGGTGATGATTGGAAGGTGGTCAGAGCCAAGGGTTCCGACCACTCTCCATGATGTTGTTGGGGAGTGTAGCATGTTAAATGTAGGGCTACACAACCCCGAAAATAGATACAACTTAGAAAACATGTTTTTAGAAAAATCCAAGTGTGAGAGGGACTTCGGAGTTCTGGTGAATCCAGACCTTAAAACAAGGAAGCAGTGCATTAGTGCCAGAAATAAAGCTAACATAGCATTAGGTTTCATTGCTAGGACGGTAGCGAATAGAAGTGCTGAGGTAATTATTAAACTCTATCTAGTGATAGTTAGACCCATCCTTGACTATGCGGTACAGTTTTGGTCTCCGTCCTACAAAATGGACATAAATTCACTAGAATCAGTACAGAGAAGAATGACCAAAATGATACATGGACTCGGAAATTTGCCTTACGAAGAGAGGCTTAGGCACCTAAACTTACACTCTCTAGAAAGACGCAGAGTGCGGGGTGATCTAATAGAAGTGTTCAAGTGGATCAAAGGCTAAAACAAGGGTGAAGCAAACAAGGTCATCATAATAAAACAACAGGGCAGGACTCGCAGTAATGGGTATAAACTGGACAAATTTAGATTTAAGAAGGAAATAGGCAAGAATTGGTTTACCAATAGGGTGGTCAATGAATGGAATAAACTTAGTAACCATGTAGTAAGCGCTGAAACTATCAGTTGTTTAGAAAACGATTAGACAACTTTATGGATGGGGATGACAGGTGGTGATAGATACGGAGCTGCCTAGTGGAGGCCTTATGGTCTCTTGCAGTCTCCTTTATTCTTATGTTCTTATGTATGTGAAAAGAAAGATGGATGTGTTGGCATTGAGTGAAACTAAGTTGAAAGGGAGGGGTGAGTTTGAGTTTGGGAGTGAGGTTGGGAGGGTGTCAGGAGTGAAGAGAGGACAAGGGAGAGATGGGGTGGCTATACTGGTAAGTGAAGAGTTAGGTAAACGTATGGTGGAATGGAAGGTGGTTTCTTCAAGGTTAATGTGGATGAAGGTGAAACTGGGAAGGGAGATGTAGGTTTTTGTAAATGTATATGGGGCTGGTAGTGAGAAGAGTGTAGAGGAAAGGGAGGCTTTTTGGATAGATTTAAATGAGTGCATAGAGGGTTTAGGGAAAAATGCAAGTGTAGTAATATTGGGAGATTTCAATGCTAGGGTAGATGAACCAATAGACAGAGTGATTGGGAAGTATGTTCCAGGAAAATAGTATAGAGATGATGTTGGAGATGTGTCTAAAGAATTGATAATAGCAAATACAGAGTTTAAGAAAAAAGTCAAGCATAAGTACACATGGAAGAGGGTGGTGGATGGAAGGATGGTAGATAGGGCTTTAATGGACTATATAGTGGTAACCAGGAGTATAGCAGGAAGAGTTAAGGGGGTACGCGACACCTGGGGGGGGTGAATTTGGTCAAGATATGGCATTTTTCAAAACTGTGTTCAAAATGTTCGTATACCATTTAGAAATAAATCCCGACAAATAATTTTCCAGCCACGCGCAATTTAAAGGTCTTGGGTGAGGTTTAAAGGGACAGAGTTAAAGGCGCAACCCACACTAGACAGAGGCGTGCCATTTAGGACCTTCAGGCGCATCGAATAACGTTGAAATTTGATTGAATTTACGCTCGCCCAGTGCTTCAATGGCCAGTGCGATGGTGGAGGGGAAGGGAGGAAGGTGGAGGGAGAAGTTTTGCCAACTTTGAGCGAAGCTAAGCGTCAGTTACCGGCTAGCTCTGAAAGGAAAAGTGCGCATATCTCATGAGCTCTCATTGCAATCTATTACTTTAGCTAGTACATATTACTCTTTAGTACAGTCATCATGGGTAGCAAAAAGAACAAAAGAACATCCACAATGACAAAAAACAGCAGTTAAAGATGGCAAGCAGTCAAAGACGACTAGCCAAGACCTCACCACCTCTCACTCCACCACCGCCCTCACCTGCACCTCTGTGACAGTGACAGAGGTAAAGGACAACATTAGACTAAACAATTCAAAGAGGAAGATTAAATCCAAAGAAGAAAGCAAGAGGAAAAAGATCAAGGCTATACAGGAAGAAGAGAGAAGAAGGGACATCATATGATGCTGGAGGGGTTGCCCTACCAACATAGATTGGTGAGGGGAATCTGATGAGGAAAGAGAAGGCGCCCACTGCTGGAAAATAAACCTCTTTCCAATGATTTAGATACCCTGAAGACCCCCAGCAGTGAGGTTTCATATGAAGAAACCGCCAAAGGTGCAAAAAAGCAAATTATATGATGGTGTCGTCTGTGCGTCGTCACTACTGTGATATACTTATACTTTAGTTTTTCAGTATTTAAAGTACTTATAATTAAAATATATTGATGATTTTTACTGTACTTACTCATTATATAATAAGAATTAAGCCATGAAAAAATCAGTCAAATTGGTGAAACTATAAGCAAGGTCAAGTTGCCATATCTCCGTTCGATATTTTTTTACTTTTTTTTTAATCATAAAAAATCTAAAATACATCAGATTTAGATGAAACTTACAGGGAATATTACTTTTAGTAGCTGCTAGGGCCGATCGTTCGAATATTTTGAATAGGATGAAAGAGTTCGGAGTAATAATGGAAACAAGACAAAAAAAAAATTATTTTTCACGATTTTTGCCGGACATTAAAATTGAAATGCCTGTATGCAAAAGTATAAAGGAAATTGTTCAATTACTCAATGACCAGCCCTAGGTGTGCCTACTGACTAATCATAGCCAAAATATAAAACAAATTGGTCCACGAATTATGGTGCTGTGCACTTTTAAATGTCACTACTGGTATACGTACATGTGTACATATGTACATGTGTACATACATCATTCTGTTTCACCTAAAATGTAGGCAACATGGATACCTATTTACCTGAGAAGTTGCAGCTCTTTACTCTGAATAGTTTAGAAAATGACCTCCAGGTGTCGCGTACCCCCTTAAGGATGTACATGTTTTAAGGGGAAGGAGTGGGGGAATATCAGATCATTTCTTGGTGGAGGCTAAGTTGAGAGTGGAGGTTGGAGAAAGAGGAAAAGGACAGAAGGTAGGGAGGTGCTTAGAGTGAACTACTTAAATGAGAAAGAAAAAGAATATAAGAAGAAGCTGAGAGGGGAGTGGGAGGAAGTGAAGGATAGAATAGAGCTAGGAGTGGAGGAGGAATGGGGATGGTTCAAGGAGGGAGTCACAAGGATGGGATGAAATAGAAGGAAGGGTAATGAGTGGTAGGATGATGAAGCAAAGAAGGTTGTAGAAGAGAAGAAATGAGCATTCACAGATTGGTTACACAATAGGACTGGGGAATCATATGAGAGCTACAAAGTCAAGAGAAGAGAAGTAAAGCATAAGATAAAGGAGGCAAAGAGGAGAGCAGATGTGAAATAGGGTAAGGGTATGACAGAAAATTTTGAAAGTGATAAAAAGATGTTTTAGAAGGAAATTAAAAGAGGAAGAGGAGGCGAATCAAGTAGAGAATAAAAAGTAAAATGTGGAGATAAAGAGATGATAATGGAAGAGATGGCAGTAAGGAGATGGGCAGAGTATTATAGGGAGTTGCTAAATGTGAAGGAGGATAGGGAGGGAAAGGTAGTTGCAGTGGGAAGTGCTAAGAAAATGAAAATAATGAATGAGGAAAATGGATGAGAAATAAGGAAAGATGAAGTGAAAGCAGTTATTAAAATGATGAGAAAAGGTGAGGCACTTGGGTTGGATGGGTGTCATGTTTAGTGTCCAAAACAGAGAGGTACAGTGATGGTGGACTGGCTGGTGAAGTTGTTTAATGTTTATCTAAAAGAGGATAGAGTGCCAGGAGTATTTGGTGAGGAATAGTGTGGGTCTAGGACAGGTAGAAGTTACATGGATCAGATTTTCATGGCAAGGCAGATATGTGAGAAAGCTTTAGGAAAAGGTAAGGATTTTTTTGGGCCTTAATGAGCTTTTATGGATTTGGAAAATGCTTATGACAGGGTAGACAGGAAGGCACTGTGGGAGGTATTGCAGATATATGGCATAGGAGGAAATTTGTTTTGACCAGTCAAGAGTTTTTACAAGAGTAGTAGAATGAGTGGTTTGAAGTAGAGGTGGGACTTTACCAGAGATGTATTATGTTCCCCTGGCTATTCAATTTGTATATGGACAGGGTGGTGCAAGACGTAAATGCAAGGGTAATGAGCAGGGGAATGGAGATGGTTATAGAAAATGGAGACAAATAAGAGATAAGCCAGTTGTTGCTTGCTGATGACACTATGCTTGTAGCAGGATCAGAGGAGGGATTAAGGAAGCTAGAGACAGTTTTGGAAGGTGTGTGAAGGAGGGAAGTTTAAGATAAATGAGAGTAAAAGTAATAAAAAGATGTTCTGGAAAGAAATTAAGAGAGGAAGAGGAGGTGAATCAAGTAGAGAAGAAAAGGTAAAAGGTGCAGATTGAGAGATGATAATGGAAGAGAAGGCAGTAAGGGGAAGATGGGCAGAGTATTTTAGGGAGTTGCTAAATGTGAAGGAGGATATGGAGGGAAAGGAAGTTGCAATGGGAAGTGCTAAGAAAATGACCGTGATGAGTGAGGGAAAAAAAGGAGAAATAAGGAAGGATGAGGTGAAGGCAGTTGTTAAGATGATGAGAGCAGATAAGGCACCTGGTCTGGATGGATGCCATGCAGAATGTCTAAAAAAAAAAAAAAAGGAAGTACAGTGATGGTGGACTGGCTGGTGAGGTTATTTAATGTTTGTTGGAGAGAGGGTAGAGTGCCTGTATAGTTCCACTTTACAAGGGAAAAGGCGACAAGTGTGAGTGTAGTAGTTTCAGAAGGATTAGCTTGTTAAGTGTAGTTGGGAAGGCTTATGGGAGGATCTTGATTGAGAGGATTAGGAGAGGAACAGAGGGAGTAATTGGTGAGGAACAGTGTGGATTTAGGACAGGTAGAGGTTGCATAGATCAGATTTTTGTGGTAAGACAGATATGTGAGAAAGCTATAGGAAAGGGTAAGGATGTGTTTTGGGCTTTTATGGATCTGGGAAAGGCTTATGACAGGGTAGATAGGAAGGCACTGTGGGAGATATTGCAGATATGTGGGTTGGGAGGAAAGCTTTTGGGAGCTGTCAAGAGTTTTTACGAGAGTAGTAAAGCATGTGTTAGGATTAGAAATGGAGAGAGTGAGTGGTTCGAGGTAAAGGTGGGACTTTGTCAGGGATGTGCTATGTCACCCTGGCTGTTCAATTTATACATGGATGGGGTGGTGCAAGAGGTAAATGCAAGGGTGGTGGGTCAGGGACTGGAGATGGTTAAAGAAAAAGGAGAAAAGTGGGAGGTAAGCCAGCTGTTGTTGGCGGACGACATTGCGCTTGTAGCAGAATCAGTGGAGGGATTGAGGAATTTAGTGACAGAGTTTGGGAAAGTGTGTGAAAGAAGGAAGTTGAAGATAAATGTGGGTAAAAATAAGGTGACAAGATGTACAAGGGATGAAAGTGGCAGCAGATTGGAAGTGAGTATTAAGGGAGAGAGACTGGAGGAAGTGGATAGTTTTAGATACTTGGGGGCAAATGTGTCAGGAAAGGGAGGAGTGGAGGTGGAGGTAGAATGTAGATTGAGAGAAGCCAGTATATGCCTTGGTGGATTAAAAAGTGTAATGAGAAATAGATATTTGGGAATGGATGCTATGAGAAGATTGTATGAAGGAGTGATTGTACCGACAGCACTGTATGGGGCAGAAACATGGAACATAAGGGAGGAAGAGAGAAGGAGTTTGAATGTATTTGAGATGAGGTGTCTGAGAAGTATGATAGGGGTTACTAGGCTGGATAGAGTGAGAAATGAGGAGGTGAGTGAGAAGGAGAATGGGGGTGGAAAGGGAGTTGGGAGATAGGGTGGATGAAAGAGTATTGGGATGGTTTGGATACATGGAAAGAATGAGTGAAGAAAGATTAGTAAAAGAGGTGTGGATGGCAGATGTGGAAGAATTGAACATGAGGGGGCGCCCTAGGATGAGATGGATGGATGGGGTAAAAGGGGTTTTGGGGAAGAGGGGAATGTCTGTTGAGGAAGGACAGGAGAGAACAGAAGATAGGGGTGAATGGAGAATGGTTGTATATGAATGATGTTGTGATGCACGAGGTGGAATGGGTGGGGGATGGGGGGATGAGGGAGTACGTGTGAGAAAAATTTGATGGAGCACAAAGGGATTTCTCCCATTTTCTCCTTTTCTGCACGAGGGAACGGAGAGGGGGAGGGTCGCCGATTTAATGAAGCAAACTTGCTGTGGATGTGCAACCCTGCTTCTGACCCAGGGTAGTGTACAAGATGCAGGGATGACCCATCATCCAGGAGGTGCCAAGATAAGAGGGAGGGAAGAGGATGGAGGGGAGTGGAGTGTGATAAGGATAGAATGGGTGGGAGTGGTTTTTATGCCTTTGTTTTTTGGCTACCTCTCTTATAAGGGGGAAAAAAGCCTTTGATATATGTATGTATAATTTTTTTTTTTCACACCTGACCTGAAATACTCTACCCATCCACCCCTACTGCCTTCATTTTCATTAACATCTGTCTGTTTAAACCTTTTACCTTGTCCTCTCTACCTAACTCAACCTCTTTTACTTTATCTAATTTCTTCTAAAATATCTTTTTATTCTCTTCAAAATTCTCTATCAAATTCCTACCCCACTTTACCTCTGTTCTTCTCCTTACCTCTCTCACATTGCATTCCCCCCCCAACATCACTACATTTACATTCTTCCCAAAACTCTTCATAGATCTATTTAAATAAAAGTAAAAAATTATTCCCCTCTTATTTCACTTTTCTCACTACTAGGACCACCTGCACTCACAAAAGCCTCTATCTCCTATCACAATTTCACCTTTGCCAACATTATCCTTGAAGACACTTCATTCCACTCCACCATGAACTTTCCTACTTTATCACTTAGAAGCAGAGTCATTCCTTCTCTCCCTATGCCATTCATCACTCCTGACACTATCCACACCACATTCCCAAACTCAAATTCATCTCCCCCTTCCAGCTTAGTTTCATTCAACAATAATATGTCCATCTACCTTCTCAGAAACATAGCACTAATCTCATCCTTTTTACTCCCATCTGTACCACATCCACACAATTTAATGGCATACTAGGGTCATGGTGGGACCCCACTTCCTAGTCTCTTATGTCTTGATTTTCTATTGGAGGAAAATATAGAATGGAGGATCCTTAATCCCCTTGCTCCCTCCCATTAAGTCACTTCTTATGACATGAATGAAAAAACCTTTTGACAGAATTCTTTTCCCCCCTACCACACGGGGATCAGGAAGAGGTAGTCATAAATATGGTAGAGGGCAGATTCAAGGGAATAAGGGGCATAATGGAGGGACAGAAGCACAAATACACCATTCTTTCATGAGTAGACATATTAAACTCTAACATGGATGAAAGATGTGTGGCTCTACTCTGTAGGGAGCACCCCAAAACAGTCCCTATATTAATAGCTGTATGTTACCATGTACTCAATATCTCATTATGGGGATCAATCTAAAATGAGGTGTGATAACCGAAGATTAAGAGACAGAACCCCGAAGCATAGTTCCCTTCCCATAGACTACAACTAGGTAAATATATACATAATACCCAAATCACAAAACAAGTATTGAAAGACCAATTCCTTAAATTCCATACTCTGCCTGACTCCTCCAAACATCAGCTCAATAAATCCCTCCCATGACAAACAAGAACAACATTGGCATGACTGCATTATGTGTATCACCTAGCACTGAATTAGTACCAATACAGTACAGGCCTCACCAAACTCAAATTGCCCTAGATGCAATTGCCACATAGAAGACTCAGAACACCTTATTTAACATTGCACCACTGCCCAGGGAGAAAGAGAAAAAAAAAAAAAACTTCCAGAGTGACATATGGGCAGGTCTGGTGGCTGTTACTAATTACCTGGTGGGTCTTATAAAAAGAGAGCCCTGGGGCAACAGTCTGAATGATCACTCCATTCATACTGAATATTATTTAAAGAAGACTGATGGACCTCTAGCTAAAGGTCATTTAATACACAGATCTTGTTAGCTTTTTACATCATGGGATTTACTTATATATATTTAAAGAAGTATTTAGTAAATATGCAGAATATTTCTCTTGGCTTCAAATTATATGTTTAAAGCTCTCATATCTTTAACATGAAAATGCTTTCCTAAATGAAATAAATTTTATGAAGCTAAGTTCTTCAACATGCAACACTGTGAACACCTTTATAAAGTGAGAAAAAGAGACTGAGAAAAAAAACTGACTCACGCTCCAGCTTTTTGCCTTCCCGATTTGCATCTCTCCAGGACTCATAGGCGTATGGAATGAGGGCACCATTACAGTCAAGGAAAGACATGGCAAGAATAGATCCCTTCAGTCTGAATATTGTACCTGTAGGAATTAATAAAAAGATAATAGTTCAAACCAGTAAAACTATTAGAAATTTTTTGATTCATAAAGTTACTATGATTAAAAAAATAAAACACCAATATGAAAAGTATGCATACTATCATATGAAATACAAATTATATGTTTAAATTACAATATAAATACCATTATCATTGTGTATATGCACCTATTTGTGTACTCCAACCTGATGCAAACAAATAACCTTATAGATTCAAAAGTCATCTCATGATAACTATGTGCATACCCCAGTTTCATACACATACATATACCAAAGAGGCCCTTTCCGCCCTGATAAAGGGTGGGAGATGGCAGAGTCAAAGTAAATAATCACACTACACCAATCCCACACCCATTCAAAAACCTGTACATTGTCTCTCATTTTTGCTACTCATGGATGAAGGGTCATCCCTGTCCCCATCATGCTGCATGGGGTAATGTAACAAGGCAATATAATGAGAGAGAGTACCACCACAGCATGAAAAAATTATTACAAGAGACTAGCAAAAAGAGTGTTGAAAGTAGAACTGGATGGAAGGGAAGACCAAGAATGAGGTGGATGGAGAGGGTAAATGGAGCACTGGATGCAAAAGGAATGTCTGTTGAGAGAGACAGCAAAAAGTAGATGTGAATTGAGAGTAGCTGTAAATGGATTAGAAAATGATGCAGTTCAATGGAAGTCTTAAGCATAATAAATACATATATGTACATGCATATATATATACATCCTTAAATATATTTAACTAGTTGTATTTACCTACAGTAGTCCTATTTTGCGGGAAAAGAGCTATTATCGTAGTGACCCGCTATTGTATCTTTCTGCATCCAGTCTTTTCTTAAAGTCATGTACAGTTTTAGCAGTCACTGTTTCCTCATTCAGTTTGTTCCAGATATCTATCACTCTGTGTGGAAAGCTATTCTTTTTCAGATCTCTTCTGTAACTGTCGTGTTCTCTTGTATTTCTTCTGTCCTATTTTAGTAGGTAATCCCCATCAAGAACTTCCATCCCTTCCATAATTCTATAAATGGTTAGCAAATCACCTCTTTCTCTTCTTTGTTCCAATGTTGGTAGATTTAGTTTATCCAATCTTTGTTCGTATGTCAAATTGCAAAGTGTTGGTGCCATCTTTCTCATTGCTCATTGAATTCTTCCTAGTTTCTTTGTTTGTTATTTAAACTAGGTTTCCATAGTGATGCTGTGTATTCTAATTTTGGTCTTATCAGTGTAACTAGTGTTTTCTTTACCATTTCTTCATCCATGTAGTCAAAGGCTATTTTCATTGATCTTAATAAACTGAAAGTTTCTCCGACTAATTTGTTGACATGTTTGTCTGGTGCCATGTCATTCAAGATAGTTACTCCTAGGTCCCTTTCCAAGTTTACCGTTTACTTTTTTCACTTCCTTTGTACCAATCTTATATTGACACGATATTCTATTTTTGCTTTCTCCAAATTCCATTATACTACATTTCTCAATGTTGAAGTTCATGCCATACTTCTGACACCATTTCTAGACTTTGTCCAGGTCTTCTTGAAAAGATTTGCAGTCTTCTTCTGTACTTACTCTCTTTAATAGTTTTGCATCATCTGCAAAGAAGTTCATATAACATTCCACACCTTCATCCATGTCATTTATATATGTGGCAAAAACACACACACACAGGGACAAAGCTTGAAAAAGATGGAGAAAAGATAAAAAACCTGGAAAATGGCAAGTTTAAACTATAGAAGTATGTTAAAGTGAGAAGAGAGGAAAAAAGGAACCATGAAAAAGGATATTATAGATAAATACAGAGCAACCCAAGCCATTCTATCGATACATGAATGGTAAACTTAAAAGGAAACAGGAAATAGTGAACCTACGCCAAGGGAATATAGAATACACAGAAGAATTAGAAATGGCCAAAGTCATGAATAATCACTTTAAATCTGTCTTCACTAGAAAGAAAGCACAATATTGGGATGAAGGTAATGAAAGGTGACCTCCCCCCATGAGAGAGATAACAATAACACAAAAAGAAATATTGGAACATCTATCAAACCTTGACATCAGGAAATCACATGGCCTGGATGGAATTGCAAATTGGATCCTAAAAGAATGCAAAGAAGAACTAATGGACAAAATACATAACATAATAAGTTGCTCACTTAAAGAAAGAAAAATATCAAAAGACTGGAAAAATACTAACATTGTACCAATATATAAAGGAGGGAACAAGGAAGAACCAACTAACTACAAGCCAGTCTCACTAACAAGCACTATAGCCAAAATTTGTGAGAAAATCTTCAAGAATAGATGGGTAAAACACCTGGAAGACAACAATATAATAAACCCAAAACAATTTGGGTTCAAACAAGGAAGATCATGTAGCACAAACTTAATATGTTTCTACTGAAGATTAACAGACATAGTGCAAGAAAGGAATGGATGGGCTAATTGTGCCTTCCTGAACTTACAAAAAGCTTTTGACAAAGTACCACACAAAAAATTATTAAATAAACAGGAACATATAGGAGGGATACAAGGGAACCTACTAAAATGGATGGAGGACTTCCTGATTGGTAGAAAGATGAGAGTAGTGCTCAGAGAAAAATATTCAGGTTAGAAAGAGGTGATCAGTGGAGTACTGCAAGGATCTGTATTGGCTCCAATAATGTTTGCTATTTATGTGAATGACATGGATGATGATGTGAAATGTTACATGAGCTTTGCAGATGACGCCAAACTCTTAAGAATAGTAAAAATTGAAAAGGATTGCAAATCACTGCAGGAAGACCTGAGTAAGGTATGGAACTGGAGTCAGAAATGGGAAGTGGACTTCAATATTAAGAAGTGTAGCTTAATGGAGTTTAGAAAAAGCAAAAATACTGTAGAATATCAGGACAATATAAAATTGGAACCAATGAGGTAAAGAAGGGGAGATTCGAAAACAATTTGGGTGTAACTATCTCAAATGACTTGTCATATGATAAACAGATAAACAAAATTGTCGGAGAATCCTACAACTTGCTAGGATCAATAAAAGTGGCATTTACATGTTTGGATGAAATTATCAAAAAAATATTGGTCACATTGATAAGCCCTAGACTAGAATATGCGGCGACATTGTGGTCACCCATTACCAAAAAGAATATAAAGAAAATAGAAAGAATCCAGAGAGCAGCCACAAAAATGGCGCCTGCACTTGCAAACTTGTCATATGAGGAGAGATTGGCTAAACTGGAGTTACCAACTCTGGAACAAAGAAGAGAGAGATGTGACCTACTGACCATCTACAGAATCATGAAGGTCACAGAAATACTTGATAGAGAGGACTTGTTAAACTGTGACAGGAGAAGCACAAGAGGACATGGAAAGAAAATAAAAAAACATAGCTACAGAAGAGATCTGAAGAAAAACAGTTTTTCACATAGAGTGGTGGACACTTGGAACAAACTGGACAAAGAAATAATGTGTGCAAAAACCATTCATGAGTTTAAGAGCAAACTAGACACTGCGAGATACAAAGGCGGGACACCACGAGTGCAGCTCCCCTTCTCGCAAAATACTAGGTAAATAGGTAAAATACACACACACACACACACACAAAGAAGTCAAAAAAGTTGATTCAGAAAGGGACCTAGGAGTAATCATCTCAAGTGACTTGACACCTGATAAACATGTCAATAAATTATTTGGAGAGACTTATAACTTACTGAGATCAATGAAAGTGGCCTTCGACTACATAGATGAAGAGATGGTAAAAAAAAATAGTTGTTACACTGATAAGACCTAAAATAGAATATGCTGCAACACTGTGGGCACCTAGCACAAAGAACATGAGAAAATTAGAAAGAATCCAAAGAGCAGTGACAAAAATGGCACCTACACTGTCAAATCTGACATACG
This sequence comes from Oratosquilla oratoria, assembly GCF_046742065.1. NCBI lineage: Eukaryota > Metazoa > Arthropoda > Malacostraca > Stomatopoda > Squillidae > Oratosquilla > Oratosquilla oratoria. The sequence continues at coordinate 59,205,279 of NC_134794.1, read as the reverse complement.
AACATAGATTCGAGAAATTACAACTGTCAACACTGGAACAGAGAAGAGAAAGAGGCAATTTGTTGACCATTTTCAGAATTATGAAAATGTGGGATAGAAGAGAAACAAGAGGACATGAATAGAAATTAAAGAAAGAGTTACAGAAGAGACCTGAAAAAAAAAAGCTTCCCACACAGAGTGATTGATGTCTGGAACAAACTGAACAGAGAAACAGTGAATATCAGAACTATACATGATTATAAGAATAAACTGGATGTGGAGAGATACGAAAATGGGACACTATGAGCATAGCTCTTCTCCCATAAAATACTAGGTAAATACAACTAAGTAAATACACACGTCGGATTGACAGTGATAAGGGAATATCTGTGTTGTATTAGTAGGGAAGGGGAAGTTCGTGGTGTAGTGGGCAGGTGAAGAAAAATGAGAAAGGGAAACATTATTGAGGAAAATGGAAGAAAATGAGGAAGGGGACAAACAGGTCCCAGACGTCAGAAGAGGTGTCAACAAAAGGTGTGCAGATGACACAGACGAGGTCGACCAGGTGAGCAAAGGTATTAAAAGTAGAAATATAGATAATAGCAGCTCAATGGAAAGAGGAGATAATTACTTCTATGGATTTAATGAGGGAGGAGATGACAACCTTCCCTGACTAGTAAGTCTAGAGGAAAAAAAAAAAAAAAAAAAAAAAAAAGAACCAATCATGGGAGGTTAGGTTTAGCCAACTGGCAACAATTACACAAAGAGTTGATAAATTGGAAGAACCAAAGAAGGAAAACCAAAACCTAAAGAAATAGAAGAATTAAAAAGACAGTTAAAAGAAGTAAAGGATTAGAATGAGGAATTAAAGAGGAATAATAAATCAAATAAAGAGTCCATAGACAAAGAGGTATGTGGTTGCAAAAAAGTTCAGGAGGGTAACAAAATTGAATTTAGAGATATAGTGAAACAACAGATGAAGGAACACACTAAGGACACAGTTATTAAAGTGATGAGAGAGGAGAATATAGTAAGAGACTTAGCAGATAAAAAGAAATGTATAATTATATTAGGAATGGAAGAGAAGCATAATCCAAATAGGACTACAAGAGTAAGAGAAAAGAAAGAGAAGATAAACAAGGTATTAGAAATATTTCAAGAAGGTGAACAAGAAATAGGGAAAGAAATTGAATATATAGACTAGGGAAAGACAGTATAGACAAGACCAGACCAATTAAGGTTAAATTCAGGTCACAAATGACAGCAGAGAATGTCGTATCAAAAACAGGGAAACTAGCAAAAAGTGATCAGTACAAACAGGTATGGATAAAAAGAGAGATGAACAAAGAGGAAAGAGGAAGAAAAAACAAAAAGAATTGAAGCCAAAGAAAAAAAAAATGGGAACAGAACAGAGTCAAAGAGAAATTCTATTGGAGAGTAGTGAATATGAAAGTGAGGAAATGGTTCATAACAGAGAAAAACAGAAGGGAAACAGAAGACATGATGGAGGTATCAGAAAATTAAAAGGGTCCTTCACAAATATAGATGGCTTAATAACAGGCTTGAATGAGCTGAATGATTGCCTAAAAGAAAAAGAACCGGACATAATGGGAATTGTGGAGACAAAATTGAAAGGTCCATTATCACCCAACTGTGTAGGACATGATGTATATTATTATTGGATTAGAAACAGAGAAGTAAAACAAGGGGGTGGAGTTATGTTCCTGACTAAGTAGGATATAAATGTGAGGAATGTTACATATGGAAAGAATTGAGTGGAGATGATTATGATGGAAACAGAAGACAGGGACAAGAAGAGCAGCAAGTTTGTGGTAAATTATGTGCCTCCTAAAATGGCTTCGTGGGAAGAGAGAGAACACAAGAATATGTCAGAAGACACAAGGATAACACTAAATAAGATAATGGAAGATGAAGGAAGAATAGCTATAATGGGTGACTGTAATTGTAAAGAAATCTACTGGGAAGAGATGACAGTGAAGGGTGGAGATGACCTATGGGGAAATGTATTGTGGAGACAAAATTGAAAGGTCCATTATCACCCAACAGTGTAGGACATGATGAATATAATTATTGGATTGGAAACAGAGAAGTAAAACAAGGGGGTGGAGTTATGTTCCTGACTAAGGATATAAATGTGAGGAATGTTAAATATGGAAAGAATAGAGTGGAGATGATTATGATGGAAATAGAGGACAGGGACAAGAAGAGCAGCAAGTTTGTGGTAAATTATGTGCCTCCTAAAATGTCTTAGTGGGAAGAGAGAGAACACAAGAATATGTCAGCAGACACAAGGATAACACTAAATAAGATAATGGAAGATGGAGGAAGAATAATTATAATGGGTGACTGTAATTGTAAAGAAATCTGCTGGGAAGAGATGACAGTGAAGGGTGGAGATGACCTATGGGGAAATGTACTACTTGATATGATTATAGAACATACAATGACACAATGGATACAATAGAATACTAGGTATAGAAATGAGGAAGAGCCATCGAGACTAGACCTAATAATCACATCAGAATCTGAAATAGTGAACAAGATTGAATATAAGACTCCACTAAGTAAAAGTGACCACATATTAGTTGAACTGGAACTAAATGAAGAAAAATACATAGGAAAAAAATATATATATAGAAAGGGAAGAACGATGTATGCAAAACCAAATTTTGATAAAATATATATTTTTAAAAAGCAGACTGGGCAAGGATATACAAAGAGGAAACAACAATAGAAATGGAAAATTTTGACAACAATTTATAAGGAGTGGAAAAGTATGTTCCAAGACAAAAACAAGAAAAAGGATATGTAGAATGTTGGTACAACAAAAGATGTGACGAGTTAGAAAATAAAAGGGATAAAGCTTGGATAAAATGGGGAAAGACAAAAAACATGAAAAATGGAAAATATATACTGGTTATATAAATAAATATGTACAAGTGCACAGAAAAGAAAAGAGAAAATATGAAAAGGATGTCATAGAAAAATGTAAAGATCAACCAAATCTATTCTACAGATTTGTAGACAACTGAAAAACAAACAAGAATTAGTGCAATTACAACAAGGAGGAATTGAATACACAGAGGAAATAGAAATGGCAGAAATTATAAACAAGCATTTTAAATCAGTGTTTACGAGGGAGAACATACAACTTAGAGATGTCAAGTGGGAGGGGAAAGTCCCTCTTATGAAAGAGATAGTAACAAGGAATGAAATAATGAATCACTTGAGTAACCTCGATGTTAGAAAATCGCATGGTCCAGATGAAATGGCAAACTGGATTTTGAGAGAATACAGGAACAAACTAACAGACAAAATACAAAGTCTAATAAGCAGTTCATTGAAGGAAGGAAAAGTTCCAAAAGATTGGACAAGAGGAAATATAGTACCAATATATAAGGGGGGGAAACAAAGAAGACCCTAGAAACTATAGCCCAGTCTCTCTTACAAGTACGGTAGCAAAAATTTGTGAGAGAATTATCAAAATTAGATGGGTAAAGCATTTGGAAAAAAAAATGTACTAAATCCAAGGCAGTTTGGATTAGACAAGGAAGATCATGTGTCACAACCTTGATGTGTTTCTATTCAAGACTAATAGATATAATACAGGAAAGAGATGGATGGGCTGATTGTGCATTTCTAGACCTGAAAAAAGCTTTTGATAAGAAATGGAGGAAAGAAAAGAAGAAAAAAGGAAAAATAAACCAACAAACAAAGGATTGGACATGAGTAGAGTCGAGTCACCAGTAGGAGTGACAAAAAAAAAAAAAAAATTAAATGATACCCCAAGGTCAACTCAAAGGTGGGAAAACAATGCTTTTACTGGGGTTTACAAGAGAAAGAGGACTATAAGGGTAAAGATTTAGATGTAGACAGAGAAACTAGGTATAGCAATGTTCTAAAATTTTTTTTAGATATTAACAACTTGATGTAGGAACTAATAGATTTAAAATTTGATTATAGAGCAATGCACAGAGCGATAAGCTATGAAAAGCTAAGAAATTAACAGAGAGCTTAATGATCTAAAAATTAATTAAATATGTCAGAAGTGATAATGAAAGAATGAAAAATTAAGATAAAGAAAAAAAAATTAAGCATTGAAAAAAAGAGGTCAAATAACAAATACAAGCAGTGACTGAAAAAGTTGGTGAATCAATTGAGGAGATGGATCTCCTAGAAAAAAAAAAATCTGTGGAAACAAGAAAAAAAAAAAAAAAAAAAAAATCAGAAAATAAAAATTAAAAAAATAGTACAACAGGAGGTAGAGGAAAATGCTAAAGAAATGGTAATTAAAGTAATTAAAGAAAAGGAAAACTGGGTAAGAGAGACAGTGGACAAAAAAAGTGCATTGTAGTTTACGGTATTAAAGAAAAACATAAAGTATACAAATACCAAAGATAAAAAGAGAAAGAAATTGCAAAGGAAATTCTGAAAGAGGTTCAAGAGGAGGGACATGACTTAGACAAAGAGATTGAAGAAGTGCATAGGATGCGACAATACTCTAGAGAAAAACACTATAGGCCACTAAAAATCAAACTAAGATTTCAAATGATAGCTGAAGAGCTACTACCAAAGCAGCAAAGCTGGCAAACTGAAAATTACAAGTATGAATAAAAAAGGAAATGAATGATCAAGAAAAAAGAAAGAAAAGATGCTTAGGAATGAAAAGAATGAGAGAAGAATGGAGACTGAAAAGAATTAGTTTTTTGGAGAGTACTGGACCTAAGGGTAAGAAAATGGTACATCAACAAGGAAACATAAACAAAAAAGAGAAGGAAAGAATAAATTAAAAATAACATATACTAACATAGATGGTATAATTTCAGGACTAAACAAATTAAATGACTATTTGTTGATAGAGAAACCAGATATAATGGGAATTGTGGAGACAAAATTAAAAGGTCCACTACCATTAAATACTGTGGGACAAGGTCTATACAACCATTGGATGAAAAATAGAACAGAGAAATAAAGTGGAGGAGCTGTGATTTTGACTACGAAAGGTTTAAATGTGACCAAGATAACAGAAGGAAAAAATAATGTGGAATTGATTATGATTAAAGTTGAAAACAGAAACACATAAAGTAGAAAATTTATAGTCACATATGTGCCCCCAAAAACACGGCCTTGGACAGATAGTGATCATTCCAAAATAATGGAAGACACAAAGAATGCATTTATTGAATTAAAGAAAGGAGGAAACATATTAATTATGGGTGATTTTAACTCAAAAGAAATATGTTGGAAAGAAATGACAGTAAAAGTTGGAGAGGAACTTTGGGGAAATATTCTACTGGATATGACCATTGAATACACATTGACTCAATGGGTAAAGGAAAATACCAGATATAGAAACAATGAAGAACTGTCAAGAATAGATTTGATATTTACATCAGAGCCTGAAATCATGGATAAAATAGAATACAAAACACCAATTGGGAAGAGTGACCACATACTAATAGAGTTCAAACTAAAAGAACAAACTGATTTGAGAAATGAGAAACACAGAAAAGGAAGACTAATAATGAAACAGATTTTGAAAAATCAGAAGAAGAAAAAAATTAAATATGAACTGGGAATTTTTTTTATATGAAGAGACAAAGATGGAAGATAAATGGAACACATTAAAAGAAAATTACAAGGAGAGAACAGATATGTACCAAAGAAGAAACAAGAACAGGTGTGCATAAAGTGGTGGTATAATAAAAAGTGCAGTGAGGCTAAAGATAGAAGAGACAAAGCCTGGAAAAGATGGAAAAAAAGACCAAATGGCAAATACACATCAAACTAAGAAATATGTAAAAATATGCAGGGAAGAAAAAAGAAACTATGAAAAAGACATAATAGAAAAATGCAAGGACCAACCTAAACTATTCTACAGGTATGTAAATGACAAACTAAAAGATAAACATGAAATAGTGAAATTGCGTGAAGGAAATAATGAATATATAGATGATGTAGAAATGGCTGAATTTATGATAATTTCATATCTGTATTAACAATTTCAAGTTCACAGAAACAAATAAGTGAACAACTAAAAAACCTTAATGTTAGAAAGTCACACGGGCTGTATGGAATTGCAAATTGGATATTAGAAGAATGTATACAAGAACTAACAGACAAAATACAAAAGATAACTGATTTCTCACTCAAAGAAGGAAAAGTACCATAAGATTGAAAAAATGCAAATATTGTACCAATATACAAAGGATGGAATAAAAAAAAATCCAACCAACTGTAGACCAGTCTCCCTTACAAATATAACAGCAAAAATATGTGAAAAAGTTATAGAAAGTAAATTGATTAAACATTTGGAAGAGAACAATATACTAAATCCAAAACAATTTGGATTTAGACGCAGAAGATCATGTATTTACCTAGTTGTATTTTGTGGGAAGGGGAGCTACGCTCGTGGTGTCCCGTCTTTGTATCTCGCAGTGTCTAATTTGCTTTTAAACTCATGAATGGTTTTTGCGCACACTATTTCCTTGTCCAGTTTGTTCCAAGTGTCTACCACTCTATTTGGAAAACTGTTTTTCTTCATATCTCTTCTGTAGCTATGTTTTTTTATTTTCTTTCCATGTCCTCTTGTGCTTCTCCTGTCCCAGTTTAACAAGTCCTTTCTGTCAAGTAGTTCTGTGCCTTTCATGATTCTGTAGATGGTCAGTAGGTCACATCTCCCTCTTCTTTGCTCCAGAGTTGGTAAATCTAGTTTAGCCAGTCTCTCCTCATATGACAAGTTTGCAAGTGCAGGTGCCATTTTTGTTGCTGCTCTCTGGATTCTTTCTATTTTCTTTATATTCTTTTTGGTACCGGATGACCATAATGTCGCCGCATGTTCTAGTCTAGGCCTTATCAGTGTGAACAATATTTTTTTAATCATTTATTCGTCCAAATATGTAAATGCCACTTTTATTGATCTTAGCAAGTTGTAGGATTCTACGACAATTTTGTTTACCTGTTTAGCATAGGACAAGTCGTTTGAGATAATTACACCCAAATCTTTTTTGGATCTTTCCTTCTTTACCTCCTTGGTTCCAATTTTATATTGTCCTGATTTTCTATTTTTGCTTTTTCCAAACTCCATTATGCTACACTTCTTAATATGGAAGTCCACCTCCCATTTCTGACTCCAGTTCCATACCTTATTCAGGTCTTCCCGCAGTGATTCACAATCCTCTTCAGTTTTTACTTTCAATAACATTTCATATCCTCATCCATGTCATTCATATAAATAGCAAATATTATTGGAGCTAGTACAGATCCTTGCAGTATTCCACTGATCACTTTCAATGTGAATATTTTTCTCTGAGCACTACTCTCATCTTTCTACCAATCAGGAAGTCCTCCATCCATTTTAGTAGGTTCCCTTGTATCCCTCCTATATGTTCCAGTTTCTTTAATAATTTTTTGTGTGGTACTTTGTTAAAAGCTTTTTGTAAGTTCAGGAAGGCACAGTCAGCCCATCCATTCCTTTCTTGCACTATGTCTATTAATATTAAGTAAAACATATTAAGTTTGTGCGACATGATCTTCCTTGTCTGAACCCAAATTGTTTTGGGTTTATTGTATTGCTGTCTTCCAGGTGTTTTACCCATCTATTCTTGATGATTTTCTCACAAATTTTGGCTATAGTACTTGTTAGTGAGACTGGCCTATACAAAATTTATGTGTTTTTACTCAAGGCTAATAGAAATAATACAAGAAGGGGTCGGATGGGCAGACTGTGCCTTCTTAGATTTACAAAAAGCATTTGAAAAAGTACCACATTAAAAGCTACTTAGAAAAATTGAAACAATAGTTGGAGTACAAGGAAATCTACTGGAATGGATGAAAAATTTCTTGAACAGGAGAAAAATGAGGGTAGTACTTAGAGACAAGAACTTGACCAAGGAAGAAATGATAAGTGGAGTTGCACAAGGTTCTCTGTATTGGCTCCAATTATGTTTGGCATAGACATGACATGGAGGAAGGTATGGAATGTTATATGAACTTCTCTGCAGATGATGCAAAACTACCACCCATTAATGTTACAGAAGGGTTATACAATCACTTGATTAAAAACTGAAACGAGAAACAGGATGGAGGAATCATGTTCTTGGCCAAGAAATATTTGAATCTAACAAAGATTATGGAGGGCAAAAGCAATACTCTTGGAAAGAGAATGAGCATATGAAAATGCTAGAAGATACAAGGCATTCAATAAATGAGATACTAATGGGTGGAGGTAATCTGGTAATTATGGGGGACTTTAACTGCAAAGGAATTTGTTGGGAGGAAATGACAGTGAAAGCAGAAGATCTGTGGGGTAATGTATTACTGGACATGACCATGGAATACACAATGATTCAGTGGGTCAATGGAAACACCAGATACAAAAGTACTGAGGAAACATCAAGACTGGATTTAGTATTTACAATGGAACCTGAAATTGTGGATAAAATTGAATACAAGACACCATTTGGAAAGAGTGCACTGAGTTATTGAAAGGAGGAGGAAACATAGTAATTATGGGTGACTTTAATTCAAAGGAAATATGTTGGGAAGAAAAGACAGTAAAAGGTGGAGAGGAACTTTGGGGAAACATTCTCCTAGATATGACCATTGAATACACATTGATTCAACGGGTGAAGGAAAACATCAGATATAGAAACAATGGAGAACCATTGAGACTACACTTAATATTCATATCAGAGCCTGAAATTGTGGATAAAATAGAATACAAGACACCATTTGGGAAGAGTGACCACATACTAATAGAGTTCGAACTAAAAGAACAAAATGATGTGAGAAGAAATGAGAAACATACAAAAGGAAGACTAATGTACAACAAAACAGACTTCAAAAAACTTAGCAATTTTTTCAAACTGCAAACTGGGAAAAAATTAAATAAACAAAGATTGAGAAGTGGAACATATTAAAAGAAAAATACAAGGACAGAACAGATAAATACATACCAAAGAAGAAACAAAAAAGGGTTTACATAAAGTGTTGGTATAACAAAAAGTGTAGTGATGCTAAAGATAGAAGAGACAAAGCCTGGAAAAGATGGAAAAAAAGGCGGAGAAAAGGCGGAGAAAAGGTGGAGAATTTACTGGAAGAACTAGACAACATCAAGTGGGACATTGTGGGAGTGAAGGAAGTCTGGAGATCTGAAGAAAAACTGATAAATTTACAAGATAGTCACCATCTGTTCTACTAGAGAGGTAAGGAAAAAGAAAGAGCTAAACTATTCTACAGATATGCAAATGACAAAATAAAAGACAAACATGAAATAGTGAAACTGCGCGAAGGAAATAAAGATGATGTAGAAATGGCTAAAATTATGATCATGATTTTAAATTTGTATTCACAATTGAAAGCTCACAAAATTGGGAGGAAGGACAGAGAGAAAGATCCCCCACAATGAAAGAAATAATGGTGACACAGAAAGAAAGAAGGGAATAAAGAACCCAGATGTCAGAAAGTCACATGGGCTGGATGGAATTGCAAATTCAATATTGAATGTATAGATGAACTAATGGACAAAATATACAAGAAAATTGATTTCTCACTCAAAGAAGGAAAAGTACTTCAAGATTGGAAAAATGCAAATATTGTACCAAGATAATTCATTTCTCACTCAAAGAAGGAAAAGTATCACAAGATTGGAAAAATGCAAATAATGTACCAACATACAAAGGGGGGGACAAAGAAAATCCAACCAACTATGGACTGGTCTCCCTTACAAGTACAATAGCAAAAATTTGAGAAAAAGTTATCAAAAGTAAATGGATTAAACATTTGGAAGAGAATAATATACTAAATCCAAAACAATTTGGATTTAGATGTTGAAGATCACGTGCCACAACTTGATTTGCTTTTAACCGAGGCTAATAGAAATAATACAAGAAAGGGACGGATGGGCAGATTGTGCATTCTTAGATTTACAAAAAAGCATTTGATAAAGTACCACACAAAAAGCTACTAAGAAAAATTGAAACAATAGGTGGAGTACAAGGTAAGATATTGGAATGGATGAAAGATTTCTTGAACAGGAGGAAAATGAGGGTGGTACTTAGAGACAAGAACTTGACCAAGGAAGAGATGTTAAGTGGAGTCCCACAAGGTCCTGTATTGGTTCTGATCATGTTTGCCATATATATAGATGACATGGATGAAAGTGTGGAATGTTATATGAGCTTTTTTGCAGATAATGCAAAACTAGTACAGAGAGTAAGTACAGAGGAAGATTGTAATTCACTATAAAAAGACCTGGACAAAGTCTGGGAATAGAATCAAAAGTGTGAAGTGAACTTCAACATCAAGAAATGTGGTATAATAGATTTTGGAAAAAGTAAAAATAGAATATTAGGACAATATAAAATTGGTAAAAAGAAAGTTAAAAAAGTCAACTCGGAAAGGGACCTAGGAGTAACTATCACCAATGAGATGGCACCAGACAAATATATCAACAGACTAGTTTAAGAAACTTTTAATGGTAAAGAAAATATTAGTTACATCAATAAGACCAAGATTGGAGTACACTGAGACACTTTGGACACCTAGTACTAAAAAGAACCAAGAAATTAGAAAGAATTCAAAGAGCAACAACAAAGATGGCACCAAAACTCTCTAATTGACATACAAAGATTGGCCAAACTTGAAATACCAACCCTGGAACAAAGAAGAGAAAGAGGAGATCTACTAACCATCTACAGAATTATGAAAGGGATGGAAGTCCTTGATAGAGATGATTTATTAACCCCTTCAATATGGGCCACATTGCACATCTGGTAGCATTAGCTGCTAGACGTGTGATATTGCATCATAATACTCACATTATAAAAAATAATGTTACTGCTCTATCGCTCGTTCTCTTTCACCCGTGAATTTTGATAACCATAGAAAATATGATGAAGCCAGTTTACAGAGTATGGGGGTCACACAGGTACGACTACAATAAATATAATCAAGACGCCGACGTCAGCATCCTTGCGTACCCACTTGCTCCTCATGACGCCTACATAAGCATCACCGTATGGAAGGGGTTAAAGTGGGATAAAAGAAAAACAAGAGGGCATGAAAAGAAACTTAAAAAGGATAGTTACAGAAGAGATCTGAAAAAGAATAGCTTCCCACACAGAGTAGTAGATATATGGAACAAATTGATTGAGGAAACAGTGAGTGCATAAACTATACAAGAATTTAAGATCAAACTGGATGCTGAAAGATACAAAAGCGGGTCACTACAAGCATAGTTCTCTTCCCGAAAAATACAACTAGGTAAATACACACCAGCAGCGGTTGAAGTAGGATGTATGAAAAGGAGCTCCGAAGCACTAAGCAGTGCTTCATTGATAGATGAATTTGAAACCGGCACTAGTTGTGTTTGCTAAAGCAGGGAGAGGTGTACTACGAGTGATCAAAATGCAATAGTCTCTGTGTCTTTATTTATTTTTTTGTATCAATTACTCTGAGAATGGAGGAAAATAATGGCAATTTGAGGAAAAAAAGAAACAACGAAGAGATGCCTGGACGTAAGTAGGGTAGAATCACCACTGGGGGTGATCCCCAAAAGAACATGCCTGAATGAAACCCCAAAGATGTACCAAAGGTTTGAAAAAAAAAAAATCATTATCCAGTTTTGACAGAGGGTGGAATTATGAATAGAGGGATAGAAATAGAGAGCCCAGGTATAAAAATATAGTGAGATCAACAATTTATTAGATGAAACAATTGAAGTAAAATGTAAGCATAGGGCGATGTATAGAGAGATAGCCCTGCTAAGAAAGGCAAAGGACGAGACTCACAGGGGGCTAGATGATTTGACAAAGGAACTAAATATGATCATGGGAGAAAATGAAAGATTGAAAAATGAAAATATGAATAAAAATGTGGCATTAAAAAAAGAAATGAAGGCCCAAATACAGGCAGTGACCAAGAAAGTGGAAGAGAAAATCAAAGAAAATTATTTCCAAGAAATAAACAGTGGAAACTAGAACAGGAAAATAAAAAAATTACTAGAGCAACAAGTCAGGAAAATGCTAAGGAAACGGTAATTAAAGTGATTAAGGAGAAAGGAAATTTGGTCAGGGACACAGTGAATAATAAAAAAAAAATGCATTGTAATCTATGGTATTAAAGAGAAACATGATGTTCCCACTAAAGAAATTCTGAAAGAGATTTAAGAGGAACAGAATATAAATAAATTGAGGAAACATATAGAATAGGAAAATATTCAAAAGAAAAACAATATAGGCCACTAAAAGTAAAACTTAGGTCTCAAATGATAGCAGAGAAAGTACTATCTAAAGGAACAAAACATTACAAAAATGTATGGATAAAAAAAAGAAATGAGCTATGAAGAAATGAGAAAGAAAAGGAACTTAGAAATTAACCAACTGAAAAAAAAAGTGAAAAGAGAACTGAGACTGATTTTTTTTTTTTTTTTTTGAGTGGTAGACCCAAAGCTGAGAAAATGGTATATCAAGAAAAAGGATACAAAGTAGACTCAAAAAGAAGAGAAAAGTAAAAAATTAAAAATAGCTTATACCAACACAGAATGATTTCAGGACTGAATGAACTAAATGACTATCTAGCATTAGAAAAACCAGACATGCTGGGAATTGTAGAAACGAAATTAAGTCCTCTACCACCAAATACTGTGGGACAAAGTCTATACAACCATTGGATGAAAAATAGAAAGGAAAAACAGGGTGGGGGAGTATTATTTTTGACTAGTAAAGACTTAAATGTGACAAAGATAACAGAAAGAAAAAACAATGTAGAATCAATTATGATAAAAGTTGAAAACGGTGACATGAAAAGTAGAAAATTTGTAATGTATGTGCCCCCCAAAACACAGTCCTGGACAGAAAATGATAATTCCAAACTGTTGGAAGACACAAAATATAAACTAATTTAATGAAAGAGGAAATATAGTAATTATGGGTGATTTTAATTCAAAAGAAATACATTGGGAAGAAATGACAGTGAAGGGTGGAGAAGACCTCTTAGGAAACATACTACTTGATATGACCATTGAATACACAATGACTCAGTGGGTAAAGGAAAATACCAGATACAGAAACAATAAGGATCCATCAAGACTAGATTTAATACTTACATCAGAACCTGATGTGACCTGAGTGACTATGTAATAATAGTGACTATGTAATAATAGAATTTGAACAAAAAGAGCAAATGGACTTAAGAATAAATGAGAAACATAGAAAAGGAAGAATAATGTACAACAAAACAAATTTTGGGAAACTTAAACAATTCTTTCAAAATGCAAATTGGGATAACTTCCTAAATAAACAAAGATGGAAGAGAAATGGAATACACTAAAAGAGATTTATAATGAGGGAGTGAACAAATATTTACCTTTTTTTACCTAGTTGTATTTTGCGGGAAGGGGAGCTATGCTCGTGTTGTCCCGCCTTTGTATCTTGCAGTGTCTAGTTTGTTTTTAAACTCATGAATGGTTTTTGCGCATACTATTTCATTGTCCAGTTTGTTCCAAGTGTCCAAAACTCTATGAGGAAAACTGTTTTTCTTCAGTTCTCTTCTATAGCTATGTTTTTTTATTTTCTTTCCATGTCCTCTTGTGTTTCTTTTGTCCCAGTTAAGTAAATTCTCACTATCGAGTACCTCTGTGCCTTTCATGATTCTGTAGATGGTCAATAGGTCACCTCTCTCTCTTCTTTGCTCCAGTGTCGGTAACTCCAGTTTAGCCAATCTCTCTTCGTATGATAGGTTTGCAAGTGCAGGTGCCATTTTTGTAGCTGCTCTTTGGATTCTTTCTATTTTCTTTATATTCTTTTTGGTACTGGGGGACCACAATGTCGCTGCATACTCTAATCTAGGCCTTATCAATGTAACCAATATTTTTTTCATCATGTCTTCGTCCAAGTATGTAAACGCCACTTTTATTGATCTTAGCAAGTTGTAAGTCTCCCCGACAATTTTGTTTATCTGTATATCATAGGACAAGTCGTTCGTGATAATTACTCCCAAATCTTTTTCGGATCCTACTTTCTTTACTTCTTTGGTTCCAATTGTATATTTTCCTGATATTCTGTTTTTGCTTTTTCCAAACTCCATTATGCTACACTTCTTCGTATTAAAGTCCACTTCCCATTTCTGACTCCAGTTCCATACCCTATTCAGGTCTTCTTGCAGTGCTTCACAGTCCTCATCAGTTTCTATTTTCCTTAGCAGTTTGGCGTCATCGGCAAAGAAGCTCATGTAGCAGTTCACGTCCTCATCCATGTCATTCATATAGATAGCAAACATTATTGGTGCCAGCACAGATCCTTGCGGTACTCCACTGATCACCTCTTTCCAGTCTGAATATTTTTCTCTGAGCACTACTCTCATCTTTCTACCAGTCAGAAAGTCCTCTATCCATTTTAGTAGGTTTCCCTGTATTCCTCCTATGTGTTCCAGTTTTTTTAGTAGTTTTCTGTGTGGTACTTTGTCAAAGGCTTTTTGCAAGTCTAGGAATGCACAATCAGCCCATCCATTTCTTTCTTGCACTATGTCTATTAGTCTTGAGTAAAAGCATATTAAGTTTGTGGAGCATGATCTTCCTTGTCTGAATCCGAATTGTCTTGGGTTTAATATGTCATTGTCTTCCAGATGTTTTACCCATCTATTCTTGATTATTTTCTCACAAATTTTGGCAATGGTGCTTGTTAGTGATACTGGCCTATAGTTGGTGGGTTCTTCTTTGTTTCCTCCTTTGTGTATTGGTACAATGTTAGCGTTTTTCCAGTCCTCGGGTATCTTTCCTTCTTTGAGTGTGCTGTTTATTAAGATGTGTATTTTGTCTGTTAGTTCTTCTTTGCACTCCTTTAGAATCCAATTTGCAATACCGTCCGGGCCATGTGATTTTCTGACATCCAGCCTTGATAAATGTTCTGATATTTCCTTTAGTGATGCTGTAAACTCATTCATGAGGGGAGATTTCTTGTTTTTGTCTATGTCACAATTCGGTATTTTCTCTCTGGTGAAAACAGATTTAAAGTGATTGTTCATGACTTCGGCCATCTCTAAATCTTCTGTGTATTCTATGTTTCCTTGGCATAGTTTCACCAATTCCTGTTTGTTTTTAAGTTTACCATTCACATACCGATAGAATAGTTTGGGTTGCTCTTTGCATTTGTCTATAATATCCTTCTCATGGTTCCTTTTCTCCTCTCTTCTCACATTAACATACTCATTTCTATAGTTAACATAAATTTGCCATTTGCTTTGTTTTTTGTCTTTTCTCCACTTTTTCTACCACAACAGAAGCAAGAAAGCCTATACACAAAAAACTGGTACAACAAAAAATGTAGTGAGGCTAAGGATAAAAGACAAAACCTGAAAAAGATAGAAATATTATAAAAAGAAAAAAAAGAGTAAATGGTAAACATATATCAAACTAAGAAATGATTATGTAAAAATATGCAGAGATGGAAAGAGAAACTATGAAAGAGATATAATAGAAAAATGCAAGAAACAACCTAAACTATTTTACAGGTATGTAAATAGTAAACTAAAGCACAAACATTAAATAGAAAGACTGCATCAAGGGGATTATGAATATAAAGAAGTAGAAATGGCTGAAATTATGAACAATAATTTCAAATCAGTATTCACAATTGAAAGTTCACAAAACTGTGAGGAAATAGTGAAACAGAGAGATACCCCCCAATGAAGGAAATAACTGTGACACAGAAGGAAATCAGAGACCAAATAAAAAACCTTGATGTCAAAAAGTCACATGTTCTGGATGGAATTGCAAATTGGATATTGAAAGAATGCATACAGTTGATGGACAAAATATACAAGATAATTAAATACTCACTCAAAGAAGGAAAGGTATCACAGGAATGGAAAAATGCAAATATTGTACCAATATATTAAGGAGGGAACAAGGAAAATCCAACCAACAACAGACCGGTTTCCCTTACAAGCACAATAGCAAAAATATGTGAAAAAGTTATAAGTAGATGGGTTAAACATCTGGAAGAAAAAAATATACTGAATCCAAATCAATTTGGATTTAGACAAGGAAGATCATGTACAACAAACCTGATCTACTTTTATTCGAGACTAACAGAAATAATACAAGAAAGGGATGGATGGGCAGACTGTGCTTTTCTAGATATACAAAAAGCATTTGATAAAGTAACACACAAAAAACTATTAAGAAAACTAGAATCAATAGGTGGCATTGAAGGAAAATTATTAGAATGGATGGAAAACTTCTTGACTGGGAAGAAAATTAGGGTAGTAATTAGAGACAAATAACCAACCTGGGAAGAAATGATAAGTGGTGTTCCGCAAGGTTTAGTATTGGTTCAAATCATGTTTGCCATATATAAATAACATGGATGAAGGAGTGGAATGTTATATGAACTTCTTCGCAGATGACGCAATAATACTAAAGAAAGTAAGTACAGAGTAAGATTGTGAATTATTTCAGATAGACCTAGACAAAATCTGAAAATGGAGTCAAAAGTGGGAAGTAAACTTCAATATCAAGAAGCGTAGTATAATGGAATTAGGAAAAAGTAAAAATAGAATATCGAAAAATTATAAAATTGGTGAAGTCAAAAAAGTGAACTCGGAAAGAGACCTTGGAGTAATAATCAGCAAAGACATGTCACCAGACAAACATATCAATAAAATAGTCGAAGAAACCTTCAACCTATTAAGGAGAATGAAAGTGGCATTTGACCATTTGGATGAGGAAATGATTTAAGAAATATTAGTTACACTAATAAGACCAAAACTGGAGTACACAGCAACACTATGGACACCCACTTCTAAAAAGAATATAAAGAAATTAGAAAGAATACAAAGAGCAACGACAAAGATGGCACCAACTCTTTCCATTTTAACCTACAAAGATTGTCCAAATTGGTGCTGCCAACTCTGGAACAAAAAAGAGAAATAGGAGATCTACTGACTATTTATAGAATCATGAAAGGAATGGAAATCTTTCTAGATAGAGATGATTTATTAAAATGGGACAATGGAAAAACAAGAGGACATGAAAAGAAACTCAAAAAGGATAATTATAGGAGCAATCTGAAAAAGAATAGCTTCCCACATACAGTGGTGGATACCTGGAATAAATTAGATAAGGAAACAGTGTGTGCAAACACTATTCAAGATTTTAAGAAAAAACTTGATGCTGAAAGATACAAAAATGGGTCACCATGAGCATAGCTCCCTTTCCGTACAATACAACTAGGTAAATACACATGCACACACAAGAAAAATTACTGAAATGGAGGAAAAATTTCTTGAATGAGAGAAATGAGGGTGGTACGTAGAGACAAAACCTCAACCTGTGAAGAAATGATAAGTGGAGTTCCACAAGGTTCTGTATTAGCTCCAATAACAATTGCTATACATATGACATGGACGAAGGTGTAGAATGTAATATGAACTTCTTTGCAGATGATGCAAAACTACTAAAGAAAGTAAATACAGAAAAAGACCATGAATCACTACAAAGAGACCTGGACAAAGTCTGGGAATGGAGTCAAAAGTGGGAAGTAAACTTCAACATCAAGATATGTAATATAATAGAGTTTGGAAAAAGTAAAAATAGAATATCAGGGCAATATAAAATTGGTACTAAAGAAGTAAAAAAGTTAGCTCAGAAAAGGTCCTAGTAAAGATTATTAATAAAAACATGACACCAGACAAACATATTAACAAAACAGTCGGAGAAACCTACAATTTACTGAGATCAATAAAGGTGACCTTTAACAACTTGGATGAGGTAATGATAAAGAAAATATTAGTCACACTGATAAGACCAAGATTGCAGCATGCTGCAACACTATAGACACCCAGCACGAAAAAAAAATATAAAGAAATTAGAAAGAATCCAAAGAGCAACAACAAAGATGGCACCAACCCTTTCAAAACTAACATACAAAGATTGTCCAAACTGGAACTACCAACCCTGAAACAAAGAAGAGAAAGAGGTAATCTACTGGCCATTTACAGAATCATGAAAGGCATGGAAGTCCTTGACAGAGAAGACTTTTTAAAGTGGGACAAAAGAAAAACAAGAGGACGTGAAGAGAAACTCAAAAAGTATAGTTATACATGAGATCTGAAAAAAAAAAAAAGTTTCCCACAGAGGGGTGAACGTCTGGAACAAATTTGATGAAAAAATAGTATGTGCAAAAACCATACAAGAATTGAAGAACAAACTAGATGCTGAAAGATACAAAGATGGGTCACTACGAACATAGCTCCCTTCCCATAAAAATAGAATACAACTAGGTAAATATATATATATATATATATATATATATATATATATATATAGTGTAATTATTCGTGGTGCTGTCATGTAAGGTATGCCCTTCCCACATCCCCTTTTACATTCTCCAAGCCTACATGACCTGGGTGGAGTGGGTAGTTAGCAACAGGGCCCAGACCCTCCTCTCCACCCCTACTGCACCCTCCATGTTTTCACGCCTAAAATATACCTAGCATGGGTGGCAGACTTGTCCAAAATCCAGAGAACCCTAGTTTCATGCCTTCAGCTATTTACAAAAATTTTACATCCAAAAGATAGAAAACTGTGTAGTTTCCATAACACTATAATTATATCACTATAAACAGCCCAACTAAATTAAACTGGCATAGATACAAAAATGTAAAAGGGTTAGGAATATCAATCCGCAGACCATAGAGAGTAATCAGAATCAGTTGTGGGCATGGGGGAGGTATTGCTATCCACTGAGGTGTCATTTAACAGAGACAGTCATAACTGTCAGGTAAGTCTACTTCTCTCTCCCCTCCCTTCTTTTTTCTTGTCTTCTTTCTTTCTCTATGTGGATATACTGTAAATAATGAAGCATAGACAGAGTATTTTAGACAAAGGTGATTATTAATGTATTAAAGGGAAAAGTCATTTAACAGACAGTTATAATCAACAGGTGGTTAATTGGTCATCTATGGGAGATAGCCCACTGGGGCATCCAATAAACGGACACACATTAATTAATAGGAATAATGAGGAAGTGAGCACAGTGTGGTCAACATTGGTCATTGTACACAGAGTAAGAAAAGTCATTTAACAGAGACAATTATAATCAACAGGTGGTTAACTGGTCATCTAAGGGAGATAGCCCACTGGGGCATCCAATAAACGAACACACATTAATTAATAGGAATAATGAGGAAGTGAGCACAGTGTGGTCAACATTGGTCATTGTACACAGAGTAAAAACTTAGTGAGAGGAAAAGAGATTGAGGCCTAGAGATGCCCATCTGTATGTTCTGTCATGCCTTTTTTTTTTTTTTTTGTCACGGCAGGCAGATACTGAGTATATAACCCACATGGCTTATCAAAGATTAACTCAATCCAAGTGCCTAAATTATGTGTCATGCTACCTATAAGTTTCATCATGTGGCAGTGAATTTTATACGAAAATAGTACTATGGTCCATGATTTTTGTATTGGTTGAAATTGGGATCAATTGTATTAGATAATGATATAAAGAGTACCTTAAATTTTTAATAAAATTTTAAAATCTGACAATTGTTTAAACCATCATTAAAACCATCATTAATATATATATATATATATATATATATATATATATATATATATATATATATATATATATATATATATATATATATATGTGTGTGTGTGTGTGTATGTACAACACTGAATGGGTCCCAGTGACTTGAGATACATTTTTATCAACCACAGTGCACTTTAATTCTAAGCCATCAACATCGGAAAAACCGTGGACGCACAAGCAGAAATTGAAGCGTGGTACGCCCGAGAACTCGAACTAATGGCTAGCACGTGACCAGTGCTTGTATTGACTTGACCACTCCAGTCAAGTCAATACAAGAACTAGTCACGTGCTGGCCGTTAGTTCGAGTCCTCTGGTGTACCACGTTTCAATTTCTGCATGTGCCTCCATGGTTCTTCCGATGTTGATGGCTTAGAAATAAAGTGCACTGTGATTGATAAAAATGTATATATATATATATATATATATATATATTTATAAATGTGCATACATATACCAAGGGCTTTTTCTCCTTACAAGGGCAGTAGCCAAAGTCAAAGGCATAAATCCACTCCCACCCATTTCATCCCCACATACTCCATTCCCATTCACCACCCTTCCCTTCCTCCATCTTTTCTTGGTTCATGGATGATGGGTCATCCTTGCATCTTGCCCATCGCCCTGGGTCAGAAGCAATGCAGCAAGGCATAGCACTTCCACAGCAAGACTGCTTCATTTAATTGGTCACCCCCCTCTCCACCCCCTCATGCAGAAAAAGAGAACACAGGGAGAAATCCCTTCAAGCTGTGTCAAAATATCATTCACACATACTCCCTAAACTCCACCCCCACCCACTCCTTTCCATGCATCACAGCATCATATATACATAACTATTCTCCACTCAGTCCTATCTTCTGTCTTCTCTCTTCTTTCCTCAACAGACATCCCCCTCTTTTCCAATGCCCCTTACACCCATCCATCCATCTCATCCTTGGTTGCCCCTTTACGCTCACTCATTCACCTCTGCCTTCTACACTTCTTTTATTAATCTTTCTTCACTCATTCTTTCCATGTGCCCAAACCATCCCATATGTATGTATATATATATGTATGTATGTATGTATGTATGTATGTATGTATGTATGTATGTATGTATGTATATATATATATATATATATATATATATATATATGTATACATATATACATATATATATATATATATATATATATATGAAAAAGGTGGAAAAAGAGAGTCACGGGTCTTGTTCCGAGTTTATCCCGGACCGGTTTCCCTTGTAGCTACAAGCGAAACCGGTCAGGAATAAACTTGGAATGAGAACCGTGACTCTCTTTTTCCACCTTTTTCAACTTGTCACATGTCTCAACATATACACTGTATATTAAACACTTATATCTAATATCCATTATTGACCAACACTAAAATGGCCATGTAATATGGTATTGTAGGTTCAAGAACTGCAATGAGAAAAAGCTCAATACTAGGGCCAAGACAACACTTTACCTATACATTTAAGTGCTCTCATTTTCCCCATTGAGGCAGGATCCCACCAAGTTCCTCAGCTGATCCAGCTCTTCAAGGATAGCTCCCCCCTCAACTTCCCAAGAAAGGGAAACATTTACACAGGAATGTGGAGAGGTGTATGGCCTTACCTTCCTCACTCCACTTAACTACGGCTAGGTCAATCTGGCAGGTACTCCTTAACAATAAAATCAGTTAACAACTTATCACATTTAAAATAACCATAACTCATTAATATTTTTTGCATATATGCCTGAGATTAAACATGATTCAATCACATTTCTCTAATGTAGACTCCTGGACCTCACTACAATCTTAGCCTTAGACTAATCAATATGGACATTATTTAATGATGCTGGAATAAAACATAGTTTTCTTGGGCAGTTCTCACACTATAATTATGTTGAGAAATCCTTGTTTTCAAGTTGTTCCCAGTTTTCCTAATTATATTTATATTTATATAAATACACATACACACACACAACCACTGGGCAAAAAATAGAACAGACAAACAGGGAAGAGGTGTCATGATATTGACCAAAAAGGGTTTATATTTGACAAAGATAAATGAAGGCAAATATAATGTGGAATTAATTATGATTAAAGTTGTAAATAAAAATATGAAAAGTAGCAAATTTGTAACAGTATATGTGCCACCAAAAACACAGGCTTGGTCTGATAGTGATCATTCTAAATTACTAGAAGACACAATGAATGTGCTAAATGAGTTACTATAAGAGGGTGATAACATAGTAATTATGGGTGATTTTAATGCAAAGGATATAATCTGGGAAGAAATGATAGTAAAAGGGAAAGGAGAACTTTGGAGCAACATGCTTCTGGATATGACCATCGAATATACCTTAACACAATGGGTTAAGGAAAATACTAGACATAGAAACAATGAGGAACCGTCAAAACTAGACTTAATATTAACTTCTGAACCAGATATTGTGAACAAAATGGAGTATAAGACACCAACTGGAAAGAGTGACCATATACTAATAGAGTTTGAATTAAAAGAATAAAACAATGTAAGAAGGAATGAAAAACATAGAGAAGGAAGGTTAATGTACAACAAAATGGATTTTGTAAAACTTAGAAAAAAAATTCTAAAACACAAACTGGGTTAAATTCTCCAAAGAGGAAACAAAGATGGAAGACAAATGGAACATATTCAAAGAAAAGTATAAGGAAGGAATTGATAAATATGTACCAAAGAAGCAAAAAGAGATTTATATAAAGTGTTGGTATAATAAAAGGTGCAGTGAGGCTAAAGACAGAAGAGACAGAACCTGGAAAAGAAAAAAGAAAAGAAAAAACATCCAAATGGCAAACATATATAAAACTTAGGAATGTGTGAATATACACAAGAAAGAAAAAAAGAAACTGTGAAAAAAATATTATAGACGACCTTTGTTTTGCTAGTCATAGTATGGTATATGTCTCAGGTAGGGTCCGAGAACAGTTATGATCTGACATTTTTCCTCATTCTCCTTGTTGTTTTACTCCCACGAGTACTGGTACCCTGTACCCTACTTCTGGTGCTTCAGGTTATAATGTACTACTCCCTAGTGCTCATACTAATTGCCCACTCCGTCCTGAGATTCAGGTAAAATGTTAGAATTAATTAATAGGTGACCCTAGCTGCAGTGTAGCATTCACTACAACATGTTGATACAGCTGTAGAATAATGTAGTATATCATTAATGGTACTACTCTGATATAGTACTCACTCATACATGTTGATACAGCTGTAGAATAATGTAGTATATCATTAATGGTACTACTCTGACATAGTACTCACTCATACTGTTTTGTTACAATTTAACATTATTTTGTTGTTCCTTTACTTAATGTAATGTTCCTTTTTGTGATGGTGCTCAATTTTTGGTCTCAATATCCTATGTGTACGAACATTTTAGTAATATTAGCAAAACTATAACAATGTTTATGTGTCATATGTGTACTGACTGGTATTACTCATGATTGTTTCTGGTCCCCTTAAACCCCTACGTATGTTGTCTCTGTGACTTTGTGTAGAATAACAATCTGATGAGGACCACAATGGAAATAAGCATACATGCTTTTTGAGTTATCCTTGGCAATTTGCAATTATTATTCTGAACTATGTGTTCTTGTCATTATTTGCACTTCATGTACATTGATTCATTGCCAAATAAAGTCTATCTATTTATCTATCTAAATTAAAAGATATACACAAAATTGTAAAAGTGTGTGGAGATAAAGAATATATAGATGACACAGAAATTGCAGAAGTTATGATCAGACATATCAGATCTGTTTTTACAATTGAGAGATCACAAATTTGGGAAGATGGACAATGAGAAAGATCCCCTAAAATGAAAGAAATAAAGGTAACACAGAAAGAAATAACAGACCAAATAAAAAACAGATGTTAGGAAATTGCATGGACCGGATGGAATTGCAAATTGGATACTGAAAGAGTGTATAGATGAACTGACAGACAAATTATACGAGATACAGTAATAGACTTTTCACTAAGAGAAGGAAAAGTACCACAAGATTGGAAAGATGCAAACAAAGTACCAATGTATAAAGGAGGAAACAAAGAAGATACTACAAACTTCAGACTGGTACCTCTTACAAGCTCAGTGGCAAAAATATGTGAAAAGGTCATCAGAAACAAATGGATCAAACACTTGGAAGAAAATAAAATATTAAACCCTAAACATTTTGGCTTTAGAAGTGGAAGATTGTGCACCACAAACTTAATATGCTTTTACTTGAGATTAATTGAGATAATACAAGAAAGAGATGGCTGGGCAGATTGTGCCTTCTTGGACTTGCAGAAGGCTTTTGACAAAGTACCACATAAAAAGTTAATAAAAAAAAATGAAATAATAGGAGGAATACAAAGTAAGTTACTGGAATGGATGAAGGATTTATTAAGTGGGAGAAAAATGAGAGTGGTATTTAGACACAAAAATTTGAACTGGGAAGATGTCATAAGTGGCATCCAGCAAGGCTCTGTATTGGTTCCTTTAATGTTTGCCATTTATGTAAATGATATGGATGAGGTAGTGAAGTGTTACGTGAACTTCTTTGCTGATGATTCCAAATTACTCAAGAGAGTAAGCACAGAAGATTGCAGATCCCTACAAGAAGACCTAGACAAAATATGGGAATGGAGTCAGAGGTGTGAAGTGAACTTAAACATTAAAAAATGTAGTATAATGGAATTTGGAAAAAGCAAAAAGAGAATATCGGATCAATACAAAATTGGTAACAAGTCAAAAAAGTTGACACAGAAAGGGACCTGGGAGTGATAATCTGAAGTGACTTGACACCTGATAAACATGTCAATAAATTCAGTACGGGACTTAAATCTCGCGGGCAGCAGCCAATGCCAGCCGTACGACGTGTTGTAATAATACTCGCATCATAAAATATAGTCACCGCTTATATCGATCGTTCTCTCTTTCACCCGCGAATTTTGAAAACCACAGAGAATGGGATTCAGGGCACATTTGAGAGAATGTAAAAACACAGGGGCGACTACAATAAATATAATCAAGAAGCCGATATGGCAGCGTCACGAATCCACTTGCTCCTCATGACGCCTACGTAGACGGCACCGTATGGAAGGGGTTAACTTACAGTATTAAGATCAATGAAAGTGGCCTTCAACTACATGGATGAAGAAATGGTAAAGAAAATAGTGGTTGCACTGATAAGACCTAAACTAGAGTATGCTGCAACACTATGGGCACCTAGCAGCAAAAAAAAAAAAAAAAATAAAAAAAAAAAAAAAAAAAAAAAAAAATAATAATAATAATAAAAAAAATTAATTCAAAGTGCAGCGACAAAAATGGTACCCACACTCTCAAATTTGACATACGAAGAAAGATTGGAGGAATTACATCTATCAACACTGGAACAGAGAAGAGAAAGATGTGATTTGTTGACCATTTACAGAATTATGAAAGGGATGGAAATTCTTGATAGAGATGACTTATCAAAATAGGATAGAAGAGAAACAAGGGGACACAAGAAACTAAAGAAGGACAGTTACAGAAGAGATTTAAAAAAGAATAGCTTCCCACATAGAGTGATTGATGTCTGGAACAAACTAAACGGAGAAACAGTGAGTACCAAAACTATACAGGTAGTCGTTGACTTACGACCTATGCGACTTATGACTGATTGACTTTACAACCACAAGATAGTGCAATAATATTTAACATTTAATAGAGTAACAGAATTGCAATGTTATGCATGGCAGTGCAGTACAATTACTCCGCACACCGCGAGACGTGAGTACGATAGTTTTGGCAGGCTACCGGCGGCATCAGCATCCCAGCCAGCTAAATATTCTTTCATTTTGTTTGTTTGAAGTAAAATGTTTCCTAATTTTGCATTGCATTTTGTATTTTTATATGTTTTGCAATTAATAAAATGTAAAAGTAAAACTTTTTTATGACTAGGCTAGTTTGTTGTCTATAACAATATGTTCGGTACAGTACATAAACGAAAAGAATGTGTTTTGAAATAAAAAAAATTCCTAATATTGCCTTGCATTTTGTATTTTTATGCTTTGCAATTAATAAAATGTAACAGTAAAACTTTTTTATGCCTAGTCTGTTGTCAATAACTATATGTTCGGTACAGCATTTTGTATTCATATGTTTTGTGATTAATAAAATGTAACAGTAAACTTTGTTTATGCCTAGTCTGTTGTCGATAACAATATTTTCGGTACAGTATGTAAACGAAAAGAATGTGTTTTGAAATAACATTTTTCCTAATTTTGCCTTGCAACGATTTTAATGTAACCAACAAAAAAGTATTTGTAGGTCAAAGATGACAGGACATTCAGTATCAGTATGCATAGGCCTAGGCTACATTTCCTAACAAAAATTATAAAAAAGTTAATGAATATTAAACAACGTAGCTCAAAGATAATAAGATTTTAATCAGTATGCATAAGTTTCCTAAAGAAAGTCTGATGGTAAAATAATAGAAATTAAAAAATACAGTATTAAATATCATAGGTCAAAGATGATAGGATTTTATTCAATATGCTTAGGCCTAGGCTACATTTCCCAAAGAAAATCAGATAAAATTATAAAAAGGTTAAAAAATACTATACAACATAGTTCAAAGTTGCTAAGATTATTTCAGTATGCTAAATATAATATACATTAACAAAAATAATATTTAACCGCTTCTATACGGTGACGCCTACGTAGGCATCATGAGGAGCAAGTGGGTACGCGATGATGCCGACATCGGCGTCTTGATTATATTTATTGTAGTTGTACCTACGTAACCTCCATTCTCTCTAAACTGGCTTCATCATATTTTCTATGGTTATCAAAATTCACGGGTGAAAGAACGAACGATTGAGCACTGACTTTATTTTTTATAATGTGATTATTATGACGCAACATCGCATTTTGGGCAGCTAATGCTTCCAGACGTGCGATGTGCCCCAGAGTGAAGAGGTTAAAGGGTAATATATATATATATATATATATATATAAAGGGTAATATATACTTTATATATACAGGTAAACGTCGACTTACGATGGCATTAGGTTTCGATAAAGCCATCGTAAGACGATTTCATCGTAAGTCGATCCCCAATTTGTGTATCACTCTGTTCCGTGGTTACTGTACCTAGCCTACCTGTATATTAACCACCAGAGATACTGAATATAGCCTATTAAACATGTACAGTAGTTTATTTAATTATTTTTATCCATTTTACCATATTCAAACACTATAATATGTATTTTCAGTACGGAACTTAAATCTCGCGGGCAGCAGCCAATGCCAGCCGTACGATGTGTCGTAATAATACTCGCATCATAAAATATAGTCACCGCTTATATCGATCGTTCTCTCTTTCACCCGCGAATTTTGAAAACCACAGAGAATGGGATTCAGGGCACATTTGAAAGAATGTAAAAACACAGGGGCGACTACAATAAATATAATCATGACGCCGATATGGCAGCGTCGCGAATCCACTTGCTCCTCATGACGCCTACGTGTGCGGCACCGTATGGAAGGGGTTAAATATATCATATCGTCGTCATCGTAAAGTCGAACAATCGTAAGTCGCGGCCATCGTAAGTCGACGTTTACCTGTATAAAGTCCGACTTGCGTCCAGATCGGCTTATGACCTGTCTGTTGGAACCGATCTCGGTCGTAAGTCGACGACTATCTGTACAAGATTTTAAGAATAAACTGAATGCGGAGAGATAGGAAAATGGGTCACTACGAGCATAGCTCTTGTCCTGTAAAATACAACTAGGTAAATACAACCAGGTTAATACTAAAAGAACAAATTGATGTGAGAAGAAATGAGAAACATTGAAAAGGAAGACTAATGTATAACAAAACAGATTTTGAGAAACTCAAAAAAATTATTTCACGATGGGAATTGGAAAAACTTCTTATATAAAGAAACAAAGATGGAAGAGAAATTGAACAATGAGGGAATAGACAAATACATACCAAATAAGAAACAAGAGGTGTATATAAAGTGCTGGTACAACAAAAAATGTAGTAAAGATAAAGATAGAAGAGACAAAGCCTGGAAAAGAAAAGAAAAGAAAGAAAAACAAAACAAAACAGGGAAATATACATCAAACTAAGAAATGAATATGTAAAACTATGCAGGGAAGAAAAAATAAAATATGAAAAAAGACATAATAGAAAAATGCAAGGACCAACCTGAGCTATTCTAAAGGTATGTGAATGACAAACTAAAAGACAAACATGAAATTGTGAAACTGTGTGAAGGAAATAATGAATATACAGTATAAATGATGTAGGAATGGCTGAAATTATTATCATTTTAAATCTGTATTCACAATTGAAAGTTCACAAAATTGGGAAGAAGGACAGAGAGATCCCCCCACCCCATGAAAGAAATAATGGTGACACAGAAATAAGGGACCAAATCAAAAACTTTGATGTCAGAAAATCACATGGGCCCAATGGAATTGCAAATTGGATATTAAAAGAATGTATAGATGAACTAACAGACAACATACACAAGATAATTGATTTCTCACTCAAAGGAGGAAAAGTACCACAAGATTGGAAAAATGCAAATATTGTACCAATATACAAAGGAGGGGACAAGGAAAATCCAGCCAACTATAGACCAGTCTCCCTTACAAGTACAATAGCAAAAATATGCAAAAAAGTTATCAAAAGTAAATGGATTAAACACTTGGAGGAGAATAATATACTAAATCCAAAACCATTTGGATTTAGATTCACCATGGTCTTTGGATCACGTGTTGGACTCATGACCAACAGCTATTTCCCTCATGGAAGAGAGCTCAGAGCTATGGGTAATGCTGTGACCTTACATGCACACACATCCCCAACTCCCCGCCCACGATTGTGGAGGGGAAGGGAGGAAGGTGGAGGGAGAATATTTCGGCAACTTTGTGCGAAACTAAGCGTTAGTTCCCGGCTAGCTCTGAAAAGGGAAGTACGCATGTCTCATGAGCTCTCATTGCAATCTATTACTTTAGCTAGTACATATTACTCTTTAGTACAGTCATCATGGGTAGCAAAAAGAACAAAAGAACATCACAATGACAAAAAACAGCAGTTAAAGATGGCAAGCAGTCAAAGACGACTAAAGATCTCACCACCTCTCACTCCACCACCGCCCTCACCTGCACCTCTGTGACGGTGACAGAGGTAAAGGACAACATTAGACTAAACAATTCAAAGAGGAAGATTAAATCCAAAGAAGAAAGCAAGAGGAAAAAGATCAAGGCTATACAGGAAGAAGAAAGAAGAAGGGACATCATATGATGCTGGAGGGGGTGCCCTACCAACATAGATTGGCGAGGGGAATCTGATGAGGAAAGAGAAGGCGCCCACTACTGGAAAATAAACCTCTTTCCAATGATTTAGATACCCTGAAGACCCCCAGCAGAGAGGTTTCATATGAAGAAACCGGCAAAGGTGCAAAAAAGCAAATTATATGATGTTGTCGTCTGTGCGTCGTCACTACTGTGACATACTTATACTTTAGTTTTTCAGTATTTAAAGTATTTATAATTAAAATATGTTGATAATTTTTACTGTACTTACTTATTATATAATAAGAATTAAGCCATGAAAAAATCAGTCAAATTGGTGAAACTATAAGCAAGTTACAGATATATTCATATTTCAAGTTGCCATATCTCCGTTCGATATTTTTCTACTTTTTTTTAATCATAAAAAATCTAATATACATCAGATTTAGATGAAACTTACAGGGAATATTACTTTTAGTAACTGCTAGGCCCGATCGTTCGAATATTTTGAATAGGATGAAAGAGTTTGGAGTAATAATGGAAACAAGAGCAAAAAAATTGTATTTTTCACGCTTTTTGCCAGACATTAAAATTGAAATGCCTGTATGCAAAAGTATAAAGGAAATTGTTCAATTACTCAATGACCGGCCCTAGGTGTGCCTACTGACTAATCATAGCCAAAATATAAAACAAATTGGTCCACGTATTATGGTGCTGTGCACTTTTAAATGTTGCTACTGGTATACGTACATGTGTACATACATCATTCTGCTTCACCTAAAATGTAGGCAATATGGATACCTATTTACCTAAGAAGTTTCAGCTCTTTACTCTAAATATTTTAGAAAATGACCTCCAGGTGTCGTGTACCCCCTTAAGAGACAAGAACTCAACCTGGGAAGAGATGATAAGTGGAGTCCTGCAGCGTTCTGTATTGGTTCCAATAATGTTTGCCATATATATAAATGACATTGATGAAGGTGTGGTATGTTGTATGAACTTCTTTGCAGATAATGCAAAACTACTAAAGAAAGCAAGTACTGAGGAAAATTGTGAATCACTACAAAATGACCTGGACAAAGTCTGGGAATAGAGTCAAAAGTGTGACGTGAACTTCAACATCAAGAAATGTAGTATAATGGAATTTGGAAAAAGTAAAAATAGAATATTGGGACAATATAAAAATGGTACAAAGGAAGTTAAAAATGTTAACTCAGAAAGGGACCTGGGAGTAATTATCAGCAAAGACATGGCATCAGACACACATATCAACAAAATAGTCAGAGAAACATTCAATTTACTAAGATCAATGAAAGTGGCCTTTGACTACTTTTATGAAGAAATGGTAAAGAAAATATTAGTTACAGTGATAAGACCAAGATTGGAGTATGCTGTATCACTATGGACACCTAGTACTAAAAAGAATATAAAGAAATTAGAGAGATTTCAAAGAGCAACAACAAAGATGGCACCAACACTCTCCAAATTGACATATGGACAAAGATTGGCTAAACTCGAACTACCAATCCTGGAACAAAGAAGAGAAAGAGGAGATCTACTAACCATCTACAGAATTATGAAAGGGGTGGAAGTCCTTGAAAGAGATGATTTATTAAGGTGGGATGAAAGAAAAACAAGAGGACAGGAATTTTTTTTTTTAAAAAGGTTATAGAACATTTCTGAAAAAGAATAGCTTCCCACACAGAGTGGTGGATATCTAGAAACAAATTGAATGAGGAAACAGTGAGTGCGAAAACTATACAAGAATTTAAGATCAAACTGGATGCTGTAGGATACAAAAGTGGGTCATTACGAAAACAGCTCTCTTCCTGTAAAATATGAGGTAAAATACTAAATGTTGCGAGATACAAAGATGGGACACCACAAGCATAGGTCCCCTTCCTGTAGAATACTAGGTAAATACACACACACACACACACGTAAGTCGGATTGATGGCAATGATTGGAACTCCAGAAAAAAGGCAATTTTTGTGGATTTCAGCAATGAGGGAGTACCTGTGTTGTATTAGCAGGGAAGGGGAAAGCTTGTGGTGCCGTGGGCAGGTGAAGAAAAAGGAGAAGGGGAGGAATTATTGAGGAAAATGGAAGAAAATGAGGAAGAGGAAGACTGGGCCCTGGACGTCAGAAGGGGTGTAAACAAGAGATGTGCAGACGACACAGCTGAAGTCAAACAAGTCAGTAAAAGGACTAAAATTAGAAATATAGATAAGAGCAGCTCAAGAGAAAGTGGAGATAATTATTTCTATGGATTAAATGAGGGAGATGACAATCTCCCCCAATTAGCAAGTCTAGAGGAAAACTAACAAAAATTAACCAATCATGGGAGGTTAGGTTTAGCCAACTAGCACTAATTACACAATGAGTTGATAAATTAGAAGAACTAAAGAAGGAGAACCAAAACCTAAATAAAGAAATAGAAGAATTAAAAAGACAGTTAAAAGAGGTAAAGGATGAGAATGAGGAATTAAAGAGGAATAATAAAGAGAATAAAGAGTCCATAGCAAAAGAGGTAAGTGGTTGGAAAAATTTTCAGGATAATAAAAATGAATTTAGAGATATAGTGAAACAACAGATGAAGGAACACATTAAGGACACAGTTATTAAAGTGATGAGAGAGAAGGAGAATATAGTAAGAGAATTAGCAGATAAAAAGAAATGTATGATTATATTAGGCATGGAAGAGAAGCATAATACAAATAGGACTACAGGAGTAAAAGCTGAGAAAGAAAAAGTAAACAAGGTATTAAAAGTAGTTCAAGAAGGTGAACATGAAATAGGGAAAGAAATTGAAGAAATATATAGACTGAGAAATACAATATAGACAAGACCAGACCAATTAAGGTTAAATTCAGGTCACAAACAACGGCACAGAATGTCTTATAAAAAACTGGGAAACTAGCAAAAAGTGATCAGCACAAACAAGTATGGATAAAAAGAGAGATGAATAAAGAGGAAAGAGAGGAAGAAAAACAAAAAGAATTAAAGCTAAGAAAAAAAATGAGAACAGAACAAAGAGAAATTCTATTGGAGAGTATTGGATATGAATGTAAGGAAATGGTTCATAGGAGAGAAAAACAGAAGGGAAACAGAAAACAGGATGGAGGTATCAGAAAATTAAGTGTCCTTCACAAATATAGATGGATTAATAACAGGCTTGAATGAACTTGAAGGAAAAAGAACCTGCCAGAATGGGAATTGTGGAGACAAAATTGAAAGGTCCATTACCACCCAACAGTGCGAGACATCATGTATATAATTATTGGATTAGAAACAAAAGTAAAACAAGGGGGTGGAGTTATGTTCCTGACTAAGGATATAAATGTTAGGAATGTTACATATAGAAAGAATAAAGTAGAGATGATTATGATGGAAATAGAGGGCAGGGACAAGAAGAGCAGCAAGTTTGTGGTAAATTATGTGCCTCCTAAAATGGCTTTGTGAGAAGAGAACACAAGAATATGTTAGAAGACACAAGGATAACACTAGATAAGATAATGGAAGGTGGAGGAAGAATAATTATAATGAGTGACTTTAATTGTAAAGAAATCTGCTGGAAAGAAATGACAGTGAGGGGTGGAGATGACCTATGGGGAAATGTAGGCCTACTACTTGATATGATTATAGAACATACAATGACACAATGGATACAAGAGAATACTAGGTATAGAAATGAGGAAGAGCCATCAAAACTAGACCTAATAATCACATCAGAACCTGAAATAGTGGATAAGATTGAATATAAGACACCACTAAGTAAAAGTGACATATTAACTGAACTCAAACTAAATGAAGAAAAGTACATGGGAAAAATGAACAATATAGAAAGGGAAGAATGATGTATGGAAAAACAAATTTAGATAAAATAAGAGAATTTTTTCAAAAAGCCGACTGGGAAAGGATATACAAAGAGGAAACAACAGTAGAAGAGAAATGGAAAATTTTGACAACAATTTATAAAGGAGTGGAAAAGTATGTTCCAAGACAAAAACAAGAAAAAGGATATATAGAATGTTGGTACAACAAAAGATGTAGGGAGTTACAAGATAAAAGGGATAAAGCTTGGATAAAATGGAGGAAAGACAAAAAACCCAAAAAATGGAAAATATATACTGGTTATAGAAATTTACCTAGTTGTATTTTGCGGGAAGGGGAGCTATGCTCGTGGTGTCCCGCCATTGTATCTTGCAGTGTCTAGTTTGCTTTTAAACTCATGAATGGATTTTGCACATACTATTTCATTATCCAGTTTGTTCAGTGTCCAAAACTCTATGTGGAAAACTGTTTTTCTTCAGTTCTCTTCTATAGCTACGTTTTTTTATTTTCTTTCCATGTCCTCTTGTGTTCTCTTGTCCCAGTTAAGTAAGTCCTCTCTATCAAGTATCTCTGTGCCTTTCATGATTCTGTAGATGGTCAGTAGGTCACCTCTCGCTCTTCTTTGCTCCAGTGTCGGAAATGAATACATACAAGTGCACAGAGAAGAAAAGAGAAAATACGAAAAGGATGTCATAGAAAAATGTAAAGATCAACCAAAACTCTTTTATAATTTGTAAACAACAAACTGAAAAACAGACAAGAATTAGTGAAACTATGACAAGGAGGAATTGAATAGAGGAAATATAATTGGCAGAAATTATGAACAAGCATTTTAAATCAGTGTTTATGAGGGAGAACATACAACTTAGAGATGTCGAGTGGGAGGAGAAAGTCACCCTTATGAAAGAGATAGAAGTAACAAGGAATGAAATAATGAATCACTTGAGTAATCTCGATGTCAGAAAATTGCATGGTCCAGATGAAATGGCAAACTGGATTTTGAGAGAATACAGGAAAGAACTAACAGACAAAATACATAGTCTAATAAGCAGTTCATTGAAAGAAGAAAAAGTTCCAGAAGATTGAAAAAGAGCAAATATAGTACCAACATATAAGGGGGGAAATAAAGAAGACCCTACAGACTACAGATAGGTGTCCCTTACAAGTACGCTAGCTAAAATTTGTGAAATGATCAAAATTAGATGGATAAAGCATTTGGAAAAAAAAAAAACAATGTAAGGTACTAAATCTGAGGCAGTTTGGATTTAGACAAGGAAGATCATGTGTCACAAATTTGATGTGTTTCTATTCAAGGCTAATAGATATAATACAAGAGATGGATGGGCTGATTGTGCCTTTCTAGATCTGAAAAAACTTTTGATATGGTTCCACACAAGAAATTGCTAAAATAATTAGAAACTGCAGAAGGAATACAGCGTAAACTACTTAAGTGGATGGAAGACTTCTTGCATGAAAGGAAAATGAGAGTGGTGATAAGAGACAAACATTCCAATTGGGATGAGGTGATTAGTGGAGTTCTACAAGGAACAGTTTTGGCCCCAGTAATGTTTGCTATATACATTAATGATATGGATGAAGGAATTGAAAGTTATATGAGCTTCTTTGCAGATGATGCAAAAATGTTGAAAAAAGTGAACACCAAAGAAGATTGCGAGTTGCTGCAGAGTGATCTCAATAAAGTATGGGAATGGATTAGGAAGTGGGAGATGGAATTCAACATTAAGAAGTGTAGTATAGTGGACTTTGGAAGAAAAAAAAAAAAGAATAGTGGGATCATATAGATTGAGAGAGGAAGAAGTTAAAAAAAGTGGAAAGAGAGAGGGACCTAGGAGTCATTATTATGAATAATGTCCCCTGAGAAACATATAAACAAAAATTTTAGAGAAACATAACTTAATAAGATCAATCAAAGTGGCATTTACATACCTGGACAATGAAATGGTGAAGAAAATACTAGCCACTTTGATAAGACCAAAATTGGAGTATGCAGCGACAATGTGGTCACCACGTACAAAAAAATGTATAACAAAGCTTGAAAGAATACAAAGAGCAATTACGAAATTGGCACCAACGTTCCCAGAACTATCATTTGAGGAGAGGCTGGCAAAACTTGAGTTACAGACATTGGAGCAAAGAAGAGAGAGAGAAGACTTGATAACTATTTATAGAATCATGAAAGGCATGGAAATTATTGATAGAGAGGATCCAATAAAATGGGATGGTAGAGATACAAGAGGACATGGAAAGAAAACCAAGAAAGACAATTATAGAAGAGACCTGAAAAAGAACAGCTCTCCCCACAGGATAATAGATGTTTGGAACAGGTTAGATGAGAATGTGGTGTGTGCAAAAACGATACACGAATTTAAAAACAGTCTAGATAAAACAAGATATGGAGACGGGACATCACGAGCATAGCTCCCCTTCCCATAAAATACAGCTACGTAAATATGTGTATATATATATAAACATATATGTATATACATATATGTATGTATATATATATATATAGATATATAGTGTATATATATATATATATATATATATACATATATATATATATATAAATATATAAATATATACACAAGGGGCATTTAAAAAGTTTTGGCAACAGGGTAACAAAGACAAAATTAATAGGGATACACATTTATTGACCCTCGCCCTCCTTCAACATGCTCTCCTCCAAGGTTTACGCACTTCTGGAGCCATGTCATCCATTTGGCAAAACACTCAGTATTCACAAGCAGGTATATTTTTCAGTTCTGCATTTATCTTTCTGGTTAGGTCTTGTTCCCTGTGAAAATTTATTCCAGCAAAATTTTCTGACAACTTAGGGAATAACCAAAAGACACATGGTGCCAGGTCAGAACTGTAAGGTGGATGCTCAATGTGTTGCAGCTCACTTTCCTCCACAAACTGGCAAGTTTTGACAGCAGTGTGACTGGAAGTGTTGTCATGGTAGAGGTGAACTTTTCCTGAGGCAAGGCATGTGGGTTTTGTTTTTTCTAGATTTTTCACTACTGACTTGAGAGCTCTTTCTGTATAGTAAGTTCCATTAGCATTCTGACCTTTGGGCATAGTACCAACAGATACAGGACTGGTTGAACTGGGGCATATGAACATTTGCTTTCAGGAATGAAATCCTCCCTTGACAACAGTGGGTCATCCATCTTCTCCAAACCAAACCATGTTTTGCCTCTTATTTGGCACTTGAAAGAAGTAAAACCACTTTTCGTCACCAGTCACCACATCTGTGATGCGTTTTTGACCTTCAAGACAAAATTCAGAGATAATTGCTGAAGCACAATGAACTCCTCTTTTTTTTTATCATCCAACATAAGATGCAGCACCCATTGAGAACAAACCTATCTCACCTTTAGATCTTCATGAATGATTGTATGGATGCTGCCAGTTGAGAGTCCAAGATCACTAATAAAAGCAATAATTGTGTGTTAATCTTTGTGGATCATTCGCCTGACAGTAGTAATGTTTTCCTCAGTCCGTGAAGTGGAAAGATGTCCAGTTCATGGGTCATCTTCAAATGACTCTCTCCCATTCTTAAAAAACAATACCCATCTTATTACTCTGTGATATGAATAACAAAGCCAACCTAGAATTTGGTTCAGGTCAGCTTGAATCTGCCTTGCATCCTTGCTGAACTTTGAACTCATGAAAACACAGAATTTCTGTGTGGCGAGGCCATTTTCTGGCAGATCATAGTAGTGTATGTTCAGCCTCCTGGCAATGCACTAAACAGCAGTCAACCCGGGTCTCCTGAGTTCCATTTTACTCTAATAGAAGGCGTGCCATACTGTCACAGATGCCACCTTGTTCCAAAGACACTGGATCTTTTTTGAGACATAGTTGCCAAAACTTTTTGAATGCCCCTCGTGTATGTATATATATATAATGTATATATATATATATAATGTATATATATATATATATAGATATAGATATAGATATATATATATACAACACTGAATACACTTTAATTCTAAGTCATTAACATCGAGAAACTCAAGGAGGCATACATGCAGAAACTGAAACATGGTGCAGCCAAGGACTCGAACCTCCACTAGCATGTGAGAAGTGATAGTGACTTAACCAATTGCACTATCAAGAGAGATGATCGCGCAATTGGTTAAGTCACTATCACTTACCACATGCTAGTGGAGGTTTGAGTCCTTGGCTGTACCACGTTTCAATTTCTACATCTATGCCTCCTTGACTTTCTTGATATTGATGGCTTAGAATTAAAGTGAATTGTGGTTGATAAATGTAAATCTGTTCATTGGTACCCATTCAGTGTTGTTCAAATATATATATATATATATATATATATGTATATATATATATATAATATATATATATATATAATATATATATATATATATATATTATATATATATATATATATATATATACCCTGAAGCTAAATAAAACACCCAGAACTACTACACATTTTAGATTCATCAATTTTTTGCACCAAATTTCTTTTGCAGACAACCCATGGCTCCCAAGTAACCAGCAACAGCCTACAGATTGGCCCATGCGTCACTCAAAAAAATAGATAAATAAAAATAAATAAATAAATAAAAATAAAAAGATAAATAAATAAATAAATTGTGTAGTTGTCTGGGTCTGGGTATGACTAGTGTGGGGGCAGAGTATGTTCTCTGTGAGATGGTTGGATATGGGCCAGTTTCTGTGGCTGAGGCTATTTTGTATTGGCACTATTTTTGAGCAGGATGGTGATCTAAATGTAGGATTTTTCTATGGAATTTGATTTAGTAGGGAGTTTGGTGTTTCATTTTGAAGTGCTTGTTTTATTATCTGATGTGAATGTGTTCTTCCTTGGATCGTTGTGTGGTGAAGCACACCTGATACTGCCTCCCCAATAAAATATGGAAATGAAAATTAAAAGAAATCTGATGGAACAAGATAAGGAGCTGTTACAACTACTAAACAGAGAAATAACAAATTAATGAGAGCAAAAAATAATGGGAGAAATATACAAGAACCATAAATGGTAAAACAAACAACAATCAGATATGGAGTACAATCAAGAAAATGAAGAAAATTTATAAAATTAATTCGCCAACCATTCATGAGACAATAAGAACAATCAATAACAAAATACCATCACCATAACAACAGTGCAACATGCAATACAACCACTTCTTCAAAATTAATAACAAACCCACAAAACTAGAGAACAGGAAAATAACAAAGAGTATATATGAAATAAAGGAAGATACAATTGCTGTCCCTACCTTTCACCAGCAGAGAAAGCCACCCAGAATCTCAAAAACTTGCATGCAGAGGGTACAGACAAGATATCAAACTACCACTTTAAACATCTAGGACCAGAGGCAATATTGGTACTCACAGTGATCTTCAACTACTCCTGGACTCACAATAGAATACCAACAATCTGGAAAAGAGCACACATAATCCCTATCATAAACCCAAACAAACCACCAGAATCTCCAGTGTCATACAGACCTATCTCACTCCTCTTCTCTATTGCAAAGCAAATGGAAAGATTGATCCTGGAAAGAATCAAAACTCACAACTCATCCTTTCCAAGCCATCATGGATTCAAAGACAACCAATCCATCAGCATTCTGTTCACACACCTCACTATGCAAAAATTAATAGCTTCAACAGAAAGATATCACGAGACAGAACAATAATAGTGGTAATAGACATAAACAAGGCCTCTGATACAGTTCAACACAAAATATCAAGAAAGATAATACAAACTAATATGCCCAATGACAAGAAATTGTTGACAAACCCTGTAGTAGGTTGAGAATACAGTGTCTCAGATCCAACTCCTACTGAATGCCCGGAGCTTGTACAATTTCACAAGGAGGAATATTATCAACAGTGCTGTTCAACTTTTTCACATATGACCTCTCCTCATCACACCAAAGACACACCAAAGCACTCACTCAAAATATACCAACACAGGATGAAGGAGTAGAGTGTTATATGAATTTCTTTGCAGACGACACAAAAATACTAAAGAAAGTAAAAACGGAGGAGGATTGCAACTCATTACAACAAGACTTGGACAAGATCTGGAAATGGACTCAAAAGTGGGAAGTGAAATTCAATATCAAGAAATGTAGTATAATGGAATTTGGAATAACTAAAAACAGAATATCAAGAGATTATAAAATTGGTGAAGAAGAGGTCAAAAAAGGAAACTCAGAAAAAGACCTTGGAGTGATGACCAGCAAAGATATGACACTGGATAAGCATATTAATAAAATAGTCGGAGAAACCTATAATTTATCGAAGTCAATAAAAGTGGCATTTGCCTATTTGGATGAGGAAATGATAAAAAAAAATTAACTACACTAATAAGACCAAAACTCGAGTACACAGCAACGCTATGGACACCCAGTTAGAAAGAATACAAAGAGCAACAACAAAACTGGCACCAACTCTTTCCAAAATGACATATGAACAAAGACTGTCCAAATTAGAATTACCAACTCTGGAACAAAGAAAGGAAAGAGGAGACCTACTAGCTATCTATAGAATTATGAAGGGAATGGAAATCTAAGATAAGAATGACTTATTGAAATGGGACAGTGGAAAAACAAGAGGACACGAAAAGAAACTAAAAAAAGATACTTACAGAAGAGATCTGAAAAAAAAAATAGCTTCCCACACAGAATGATAGATACTTGGCACAAATTGGACAAAGAAATAGTGTGTGCAAACTCTATTCAAAATTTTAAGAAAAAACTTGATGCTGGGAGATACAAAGACAGGTCACAACAAGCATAGCTCCCTTCCTGTATAATACAACTAGGTACATACAACTAGGTAGGTAAATACACACACAGAGATAACCTAAAAATAGTTGTGCAACACCATGGCTACAAAACAACTTCTGAGAATAAACAAAAACCTAGCTCAGAGTGTTGAAATATAAATATTTGTTATTATGCATCTTGTGTTGTTTTTAATCGAATATACGATAAAATGTATAGTAGGAATTTTTCATATGATTTGTTGTATGATCTGCGCATATTTGCATGTCATATGACAAAGTTCAGTAGCCAGGCCTGAGAGTTTTTTCCCGTGCTAAGGGATGCCACACCATTGCAAGTCAGTCATCGTGAAGCCACAATGTAGAGAGGTTGATGTGTAAACTACTGTCAGAACATAAACTTATGTATGTCAAGTAATTATGCCTTTGAAGAACAAAAAACTGTTAAGTGCTTTTCTAAGCGTTTATATAATACCCATAACTTTTAACATAGGTTATGGGCCCAGGACACATTATTTTGTGTGCTTAGAAGTTACACTGCATCACAGCGAATAGTGGCAGAATCGAGTATGGCGGTGTAGGCATGTAAACAAGAGTGAATGTAAGTGCTTATTACATTGCATTTTCTTTGTTTTTGTGACACAGACTGATAAAATGGAGTGTAGTACAATCAACCTCATACTGTTGAATGAGAAGAACTATCCTACGTGGAAGTTGTAGATGAAGATGCACTTGATTAAAGAGGATTTGTTCCTTTGAAGAACAACAAACAGTTAAGTGCTTTTCTAAGCGTTCATATAATACCCATAACTTTTAACACAGAGAACTAGAAAAATAGTTTACATAAAACAGGATGACAGCATCCCTTCAAAAATCCTCAGTAATTTTTTACCCCAACACCTACATATCCTGGAAACACCCTGCTGTATTCCTAATTGGCCAACTTCTTACACTAAATAAAAACCCTACAATACTAGACCTCACATTTGACAAAGACATATGAGAATTCAAACCCTCACTTGTTTGTCATGATCCTTGGCCACTCTCCACAACCTATACATGAACCAGAGGACCAACTAAACAGAACAGAGTACATCTTAACAGACTTTAAGGTAGCCATCTCTCAAAATATACCAACACAGGATAGGCAACATACTGCAAGACTGCTTCACATAAAATTCTATATCTTCTAAGATAGGGACGACCTACTAAAATGGGACAGAAGAAAAAAAAGAGGACACGAGAAGAAACTTAAGAAAGACAGTTACAGAAGAGATCTGAAAAAGAATAGCTTCCCACACAGAGTGATATATATCTGGAACAAACTGAATGAGGAAACAGTGAGTGCTAAAACTATACATGACTTTAAGAAAAAACTGGATGTGGAAAGATACAATAGCGGGTCACTATGAACATAGCTCTCTTCCCGCAAAATACAACTAGGTAAATACACAAATATAACACAAGCAACCTAAGGGTTACTGGAGAATAGAATCATTGAAAGGAATGGTTTAATGAAATACATAAAAGCCTAGAAATATATATATATATATATATATATATATATATATACACAGATGTAGCATGTATGATAAAGAGAAAGAAAAAAACAATAAAACAGGGAAGGAGAACATAGAGCTAGAAATAATTACAAGACAATGTGAAGAGAAGAATAAAGGAGCTTTGAAAAGGGTGCTGTCAATAATTGCAAAGATGAACCTATGTAAACTTTTGTATAATTTTCCCAAAGGCCAAAAGAGACACAGAAGGAATCACTATGCTAATAATGAATGGAGAGGTCTATGAGGAGGCATCAATGCAGGCTGATATAATGAGCAAATGTTTCCACTCTTTTCACTAGAAAAAATTATTTGAGGAAAAGAAAAAGATGTAAACAAAAATGATGGATTGAAAAATATAAAAGTGGAAGTCAAGGAAGTATGCTAATTGTTTGGAAGAGTGGATGTGAGAAAAGCTTCAGGGACTGAGAGGATCTTAAATTGGACACTTGAAGAATGCAGTGATCAATTGGCAGACAAAATTTATTACTTGTCTGCTCATATTAGAAAAGGGCTAATGTAGTACTAATGTATACAGGAAGAGGCAAGGAGAAACCACTGAACTACACACTGGAGTCCCTGACCAACATGAAACCAAAATTGTGTTAAAGAACAGATAAAGATAAATGGAATAAATACATTGAGGAGATGAACATTTTGGCAGACAATCAATTCAGTGTTAAAACTGGAAAATCATGTGTGTCAAACATTAAGTTTTTACTGAAGAGTGGTAGATTTGCTGCAAAAGAGGAAGGGTAGGAAGGGTTAGGTGGATTGTGTGTATTTGATCTGAAGAAAGCCTTTGACAAACTACTTCATAATTCAGTGATATGGAAATTGGAGAATACTGGAGGACTGAGGTAATCTAGTTGACTGATTAAGTTTTTGCGAAAAAACAGTAAATAAGAACAGTAGTAAAGGATAAGATGTTAAGATATAGGATCATGATTTGCAGTCCCACAAGGGTCAGTACTGACATCCACAATGTTTTCAATATTTGTGATAGACACTGAAAGGTACAACAAGTTGTGCTGTTTGAAAACAATCCTACAATTCATCAGAACAAAAGATCATGAAGACTGCAAGTTGTTACAAAAAGATCTCAAAAATATATATGCCTAGAATTAAGAATGGATGATAAACTTCAACCTAGAAACATGAAAAATAGTTTTAGAAATGACAAAAGCTCAAAAAGACCATGAGTGAATTACTCACTGGGAAAAGAGACAGTAAGCAAAAGAAGGACATGGAAGAGCTAGTCATGGACAATGTGTTACCTGAGAAACATATCAACATAATCATTGGCAAGCTAAACATTGTCAACAAACATAAAAGTGGCCTTTTTACTACACAGACAAAATGTTGCAAAACATCATAGAATGTCTGATCTGTCCTAAATCAAAATATGTAGTAGTGGTGTAGTCTCTGCAAAAAGTAATGGATATAATTTGGAATGACAGAATGCAAAACAGCAGAAGAGATAAAACCATGTATCTATCTATATACCAAAGGCTTCTTCCCCCTTATAAGGGAGGTAGCTAAGTCATATGAATGACCCATATATGGAAAGACTAAAAGTTCTGGACCTGCCATTACTAAATTAAAGAAGATATCAACATTCTCAACACCATTGGTAGAACCCTAAAGAATGGCACTTGGTCATAAGTACAGCCATAAAATATATATTAATTTCAACTACTCACCTCTCCACCACCCTCCCCAATTTTTTCACATGTAATGAGTTGACAACTGGTAACTGCTTCCCTCCTACTCCTCCTGCTAACTGGTAACAGAGAAACATAGCCACACTAATGCAACAAACAATAGTCCAATGTTTCTTGTTACTGGGATCTATGGGAGGGTTGAGGACCATTGCTAGCTACCAAAGGGACATGGGTTTCCATTTGGTGAAACTCAAGGCAATATTTATCATTATCATACCCAAGTGTTATAATAGTAACTGTTGCCTCAACTTTTGCTACTTGGAAAACTGCAGCCCTCCAGCAACTGGCAATGGTCCCTGTATCCTCCCATATATCTAACTAGAAAGAAATTTTGGACAGATGTATGGATTGTATTAGTATGGTATTGTTTGTCTGTTGTCAGTATATAGAAGCAAGAGGAAAGCAGTCACAAACTGTCGGCTCTCCTCATGTAAATAGGTGGAGGAAATATTATCAAAGTTGATACAGAGATCTTGGGCCCAGTCTGAAGACTGAGAGTTAGTCCCTTGGAGCCTTCTAGATGGAGGTGAGAAGTTGACAGGTTTGGTGAAGATGGATGGCAGGAAGATGACTGATGTCCATGTCACAGGAACACCTTATGCATGTATATACCTGTTGTTAGTGTTCTACCCAATTGACACTCTGCAACACTACTACTGCTACTACTACTACTACTTTTATACTTGGCATACACAACTTTCACTGGTCACATAATCCTTTGACCAAAGGGAAAGCAGTTAAGAAGCTGAATGTATTAAGAACTAACAAATGCAGGATTTGGACAACAAAAAGAAAAACTCATCACAGCATACAAGTAAATCATAGGAACCATAAAAATCTGTGCATCCACAGCTTAGTTCCCTACATATAACAAGACAAAGTAAACTTATAAACAGTATAAAACAATGCCTTAAGAATAATAAGAGGCTGCACCAAAACAACCCTAACAGGCCACCTACATTCAAAAACAAAAATCCTACACATAAAGCAGTTCATGAAAACGATTAGCACAGATCTAAGCATGAGCACTAAAACCTGCACACCCATCACATATCACATCACAAAACCAAAACCTATAAGAAGCAACAAGAAACTAACACCTTCAGCACATTACTCACACAAGGAAGGATCTTTGGTGAAATATACTACTGGACATAACTGTTGAATACACAATGACTCAATGGGTAAAAGAGAATACCAGATATAGAAATATCAAAGAACTGTCAAGACTAGACTTAACATTTACATCAGAGCCTGAAATTGTGGATAAAATGGAATACAAGACACCAATTGAGAAGAGTGACCACATACTGAGTTCTAACAAAAAAAAAAAAGAAAAAAATATATATATATTTGGGAAGAAATGAGAAACACAGAAAACGAAGACTAATGTATAACAAGACGGATTTTGGGAAACTCATAAAATCATTCATAAAGCGCATCAGGAAAACTTCTTTAATGAAGAAACACAGATGGAAGAGAAATGGACAATATTAAAAGAAATCTATAATGAAGGAGTGGGTAAAAACAAACCAAAACAAAAACAGGAAAAGGTGTACATTAAGTGCTGGTACAACAAAAAATGTAGTAAGATAGAAGAGACAAAGCTTTGAAAAAATGGGAAAAAAATAGGTAAGTGGCAAATATATATCAAACTAAGAAATGAATATGTAAAAATACTCAGGGCTGAATAAAGTAACTATGAAAATGACACAATAGAAAAATGTAAGGATTAACCTAAATTATTCTACAGATATGTAATTGGTAAATAAAAAAAATAAACAGGAAATAGTGAAACTACATCAAGGGAATACGGAATATATAGAAGATATAGAAATGTTTCAAATCTGTATTCAACAATGAAAACACACACAATTGGGATGAAGAAA
This sequence comes from Oratosquilla oratoria, assembly GCF_046742065.1. Lineage (NCBI taxonomy): Eukaryota > Metazoa > Arthropoda > Malacostraca > Stomatopoda > Squillidae > Oratosquilla > Oratosquilla oratoria. The sequence continues at coordinate 59,160,561 of NC_134794.1, read as the reverse complement.
AGGGAGAAAGATCCCCCCCAATGAAAGAAATAATTGTGATACAGAAAGAAATAAGGGACCAAATAATAAACCTTGATGTAAGAAAATCACATGGACCAGACGAAATTGCAAACTGGATACTAAAAGAATGTATAGATGAACTAACAGAAAAAATATATAAGGTAATGGATTGCTCACTCAAAGAAGGAAAGGTATCACAAGACTGGAAAAATGCCAATATTGTGATAATATATAAAGGGGGAGATGAGGAAGACCCAACAAACTATAGACAAGTCTCCCTTACAAGCACAATTGCTAAATTATGTGAAAAAGTTATCAAAAATAGATGGACTAAATATCTGGAAGAAAACAATATACAGAATCCAATACAATTTGGTTTTAGACAAGGAAGATCATGTGCCACACACTTGATTTGTTTTTATTCAAGGTTAATAGATATAATGCAAGAAAGGGACAGATAGGCAGACTATGCTTTCCTGGATTTACAAAAGGCTTTTGATAAAGTACCATGCAAAAAAATTATTAAGAAAACTCGAAACTATAGGAGGTGTAAAGGAAAGTTATTGAAATGGATGGAAGATTTCTTGCATGGAAGAAAAATGAGGGTGGTACCTTGAGATAAAAACTCGACTTGAGAAGAGATGATAAGTGGAGTCCCACAAAGTTCAATATTAGCTCCGATAATGTCTGCTATATAGATAAATGACATGGATGTGGAATGTTATATGAACTTCTTTGCAGATGATGCAAAACTACTAAAGAAAGTAAATACAGAAAAAGACTGAATCACTACAGAGAGACCTGGACAAAGTCTGGGAATGGAACCAAAAGTGCAAAGTGAACTTCAACATCAAGAAATGTAGTATAATAGAGTTTGGAAAAGTAAACAAAATATATATATATATCAGGACAATATAACATCAGTACAAAGAAAGTAAAGAAAGTTAGCTCCAAAAAGGACTCAGGAGTAATTATCATAATAGACATGTCCCCCGACAAGCATATAAACAAAATAGTTGGAGAAACCTACAATTTATTGAGATCAATAAAGTGGCTTTTAATTACTTGAATGAAGTAATTGTAAAAATAATATTAATTACACTGATAAGACCAAGACTACATTATGCAGCAACACTATGGACACCCAGTACAAACAAGAATATAAAGAAATTAGAAAGAATCCAAAGAGCAATGACAAAGATGGCACCAACACTTTCAAAGTTGACATACAAACAAAGATTGTCTAAACTGGAATTACCAACCCTGGAACAAAGAAGAGAAACAGGAGATATTGGTCATTTACAGAATCATGAAAGTCATGGAAGTCCTTGACAGAGAAAACTTTTTAAAGTGGGATAAAAGAAAAACAAGAGGACATAAAAAGAAACTCAAAAAGGATAGTTATAGAAGAGATCTGAAAAAATAGTTTTCCACAAAGAGTGGTAGATATATGGAACAAATTAGAAGAAACAATAGTGTGTGCAAACACCATTACAAGAATTTAAGAACAAATTAAATGCTGAGAGATACAAAGATGGGTCACTACGAGCACAGCTCCCCTTCCTGTATAATACAACTAGGTAAATAAGATGTGATAAAAGCCTCATTCCCCAATGGGCTCTCAAATTGGACATTTACTTTAAATGTCCAATTTGAGATCCATAAAGCAGTGAGACACTGGCAAACAAAATTTATAGTCTGATTGTGTTCATTAAAAGTAGTGCCACAGGATTGGAAAAAGGCTAACAATATCTATCCATAAAAGAGGAAATAAAGAAATACCACTTAACTATAGACTGATCTTAACCAGAATATTAGCAAACTTGTGAGAGAGAACTTTGAAAAGAAGAACATTTTGATGGACAATGAATTCGACTTCAGATCTGGAAGGTTATGCAAGTCGAACATTTTCAGCTTTTATTTGCAGGTGACTGATGTGCTGCACAAGAGGGAGGTCTGGATGAATTGTTTGTACCTAGATCTAGAAGACTTTCAATAAATTATCTCATAATTGACTACTGTACCATGAAAATTAGGGCATACTGGAAGACTAAGAGGTAAACTTCTCAAGTGGATGGAAGATTTCCTGAAGGATAGGTATACAATGACAACAGTAACAGATGTCGAGACGGAGAGTAGTGATTAGTGGACTCCCACATGGATTAAATAGCTCCTGTAATGTTCCATATTTATGTAAATGACAAACATTTTTGCAGATGATGCAAAGTTCATGAAAAGTGTGAGTGATGAAGAGGACAGCACCCTGATGCAAAAAGATCTAGATAACATGTATGTCACTTAAGGCAAAGTACTGGAAATGGAAAATAATTCCAAAAGACCAGTGAATTATTCAATGGAAAACAAAACCATTACAAGGATAAAAGATCTGGAAGTACTGTTAAGGGATAACCTGCCACCTAACAGTACAACTAGTGGAGGGTGTGGGGGTGGTTATGGATCACTGAAGAAAATAAGGTGGCTTTCCACTACATTGATAAAAAGATAATGAAAAGAAATAATAGAAACCTTAACCACTTCAATACATCTCAAATTCTCATGTGCAGCATCAGCTGCCAAACATACAATTCATCACACGACTCACATTATAAAATATAAAATCACTGCTATATTACTCATTCTCTTTTACTCTGAGTAATAATAAACACAGAAAACATGATCAAACCAGTTCACAAAATTCGGGGGTAACTCATGTACAACTGCAAAAATATATATATATATATATATATATATAATCAAGATGCCGATGCTGGCATCCTCGTGTACCCACTCGTGCCTCATGACATCTACGTGGGCGTCATCATACCGAAGTGGTTAATCTGTCCTAGATTGGGATACGCAGTGAGAATACAAAAAGTAGTGATCAAATTGGTTCCCAGCCTTGCACATAAGCCATATGAGGAGAGACTAGCATTACATCTGCCATCATTAAAGGCTAGAGGAGAAAGAGGGGACTTGATGGTGGTGTTCAGATTATTTAAGGGGCTGGATATACAGGTACTCCTCGTTTAACGACCTACTCGGTTAACGACAACTCGGAGTAATGACGGGCTTTATGACATTCGTTTAACGTAAATCTCCCAAAGTTACGACGTCGTGTACGATAATTAAGTTGGCTGAGGCAAATTTGTATGATGTTATAAATGAACTTGTACGGTGGATATTACCTGTGAGGTAAAGTGTTCTGAAGCTTAGGTCTATATTACCATCCTGCAAGCTGAAAAAACTACCTGGGGTACAGTATATACTGGTGGTGGTAAATTTTTAGTTTCGACCATGGGTGCAATATAGCAATAGAAAATTAATTATTAATTTTGTAAATTATAATGTATCAACGTAATATGCAATTTTGTGAGCGGAAAAAAAAGGTGCTAAAACAAATTTCGTAAGTAACGAAGTCATGTCAGACGAATGGTACACCATGTTTGTTATGATAGATGCTGATGTCGAAGAAACGAAGGGATGATAAATCCGTCTAACCTAAACTAAACTAACCTAACCTGTGTTTGATAAATCATTACCTGCAAATTAAATGTCATCCGGCTCGTCCTCGTGAGAGACGTTGGCAGATGACAAGATGGCGTCCCGATCCTATGCTACCGACTTCGTTCATTAGCATATTTTCTTGTAGCATGGTATTTTTTACTTTCATTTCTGCCCACAAAATTGCATATTACGTTGATACATTTTAATTTACAAAATTAATACCGGTAATTAAATTTCTATTGCTATATTGCGCCCATGGTCGAAACTAAAAAAATACCCCGGTATTCAATATGGAATGTCAGCATACGCGGATTTGGTCATATACGGTAATTTCAGGAACCTAACCACCGTAAATATACAGTAAATAAAGCTTTAATGTACTGTATAAAAGAGGGAAAATACACAAAAATAAAGATACATTTATTGCTGGACATTGTACATACAGTACATGTATGTATATGTATACTTTCGCTTAACGACCAATTCGGTTAACGACGGCGCGCTGGTCCCAATTGTCGTCATTAAACGAGGAGTACCTGTATTTGACAAAGGCATCACAAGGTCATGGGAACAAGTTGAAAAAGATCATATGTCTGAAGGATATGAAAAGATAGTTTTTCATACAGATGAATAAACTCTTAGGATAGCCGAGATGATATAGCCCTGGCTGGAATTATACATAAACTGAAAATAAGGTACAATGTTAGGGACTACGAGACAGGACCTGAATAGCATATCTCACTTCCTGTACACTATAATCAGTCAAATTGGGTAAATACTTCTAAAATTTACCTTTTGCACACTACAACACCTCCGTACAGATACCAACATTGACGGATTAATTTTGGGACTGAATGAACTTAATGACTACCTGCTTGAAGAAAACCAGACATAATGGGAATTGTGGAGACTAAACTAAGGGGTGAAATACCATCCATCGATGTTGGATATGGACTATACAATTACTGGATTAAAAACAGAGACAAGAAAGAGGGAGGAGGAATCATATTCTTGGCCAAGAAAAACTTGAATGTGACAAAATTTTGGAGGGCAAAGGTAAAGTAGAACTGATCATGATAACAGTCAAAGAAAAGAACATGAAAAACAGAAAGTTTGTGGTGACTTATGTGCCCCCACAAACGAATGCTTGGAAAGAGAATGTGCATACAAAAATGCTAGAAGATACAAGGCAGTCATTAAATGAGATACTAATGGGCAGGGGTAATCTGGTAATTATGGGGAACTTCAATTGCAAAGAAATTTGTCGGGAGAACATGACAGTAAGAGGAGAAGATTTGTGTTGTAATGTACTACTGGATATGACCATGAAATATACAATGACTCGGTGGGTCAGTGAAAACACCCATACAGAAATAACGAGAAGCCATCGAAACTGGATTTAATATCTACAACAGAACCTGAAATTGTGGATAAAATCCAATACAAGACACAAATTGGAAAGAGTGACCATATACTCATTGAGACTGAACTAAAGGAATATACATGGAGAGAAATGAAAAGCATAGGAAAGGAAGATTGAAGTACAACAAAATGGACTTTGCAAAATTAAAGAAATTCTTCCACAAAAGTGGAAGAGAAATGGGATATCTTGATGGATAATTACAATGAAGGGGTGAATAGGTACGTACCAAGACAGAAGCTAGAGTGTACATTAATTGCTGGTTCAACAAAAGATGCAGTAAGGCAAAAGATAGAAGGGACAGAGCTTGGAAAAGATGGAGAAAAGATAAAAAAATCTGGAAAATGGCAAGTTTACATAAACTACAGAAATGAGTACGTTAAAGTGAGAAGAGAGGAAAAAAGGAACCATGAAAAAGGATATTATAGATAAATGCAGAGAGCAACCCAAGCTATTCTATCGATATGTGAATGGTAAACTTAAAAACAAACAGGAAATGGTGAAACTACGCCAAGGGAATATGGAATACACAGATGAATTAGAAATGGCTGAAGTCATGCATAATCACTTCAAATCTGTCTTTACTTGAGAGAAAGCACAATAATGGGACAAAGGAAATGAAAGGCGATCTCCCCCCATGAGTGAGATAAAAAGAAATAATGGAACATCTATCAAACCTTTATGTCAGGAAATCACATGGCCCTGATAGAATTGCAAATTGGATTCTAAAAGGATGCAAAGAAGAACTAACAGAAAAAATACATAATAAGTTGCTCACTTAAAGAAGGAAAAATACAAAAAGACTGGAAAAATGCTAACATTGTACCAATATATAAAGGAGGAAACAAGTAAGAACCAAATACAGGCCAGTCTCACTAACAAGCACTAAAGCCAAAATTTGTGAGAGAATCATCAAGAATGGATGGGTAAAACACCTGGAAGACAACAATACAATAAACCCAAGACAATTTGAGTTCAGACAAGGAAGATCATGTACCACAAACTTAATATGTTTCTACTCAAGATTAATAGACAGTGCAAGAAAAGAATGGATGGGCTGATTGTGCCTTCCTGGACTTACAAAAAGTTTTTGACAAAGTACCACACAGAACATTATTTAAAAAACTGAAACATATAGGAGGGATACAAGGGAACTTAATAAAATGGATGGAGGACTTCCTGATTGGTAGAAAGATGAGAGTAGTGCTCAGAGAAAAATATTCAGGTTGGAAAGAGGTGATCAGTGAAGTACCGCAGGGATCTGTATTGGCTCCAATAATGTTTTTGCTATTTATGTGAATGACATGGATGATGATGTGAAATGTTACATAAGCTTCTTTGCAGGTGATGCTAAACTGTTAAGGAAAGTAAAAACTGAAAAGGATTGTGAATCACTGCAGGAAGACCTGAATAAGATATGGAACTGGAGTCAGAAATGGGAAGTGGATTTCAATATTAAGAAGTGTAGCATAATGGAGTTTGGAAAAAGTAAAAATAGAATATCAGGACAATATAAAATTGGAACTAAGGAGGTAAAGAAGGAGAGATCTAAAAAAGATTTGGATGTAATTATCTCACACGACTTGTCATATGATAAACAGATAAACAAAATTGTCGGAGAATCCTACAACTTGCTAGGATCAATAAAAGTGGCATTTACATATTTGGATGAAGAAATTATTAAAAAAATATTGGTCACACATATAAGGCCTAGACTAGAATATGCAGCAACATTGTCATCACCCAGTACCAAAAAGAACATGAAGAAAATAGAAAGAATCCAGAGAGCAGCCACAAAAATGGCACCTGCACTTGCAAACTTGTCATATGAGGAGAGATTGGCTAAACTGTAGTTACCAACTCTGGAGCAAAGAAGAAAGAGAGGTGACTTACTGACCATCTAAAGAATCATGAAGGACACAGAAATACTCGATAGAGAGGACCTGTTAAACTGGGACAAGAGAAGCACAAGAGGACATGGAAAGAAAATAAAAAAAATAGCTATAGAAGAGATATGAAGAAAAACAGTTTTCCACATAGAGTGGTGGACACTTGGAACAAACTGGACAATAAAATAGTGTGTGCAAAAACCATTCATGAGTTTAAGAGCAAACTAGACACTGCGAGATACAAAGACGGGACACCATCAGTGTAGCTCCCCTTCCCGCAAAATACAACTAGGTAAATACACACACAAGTCACACAAATGCTGCTATTAGAACCAATAAATACAGTACTAAACCCAACTAATCTAAATGTAAACCCAGAGGAGAAAAAACTTCCACTATATAGAAAAATATTTGCCCAGCTACACTCAGGCCATTACCCAGCACTAAAACAGCACAAACACAGAACTAGCTTGGTAATAGACACCATATGCCCAATATGCAGTCACCACAGAGAAATCTTATATTGCCTAAGATTTTCCCCATTTCAGATGATGCTTCAAATTCTCTTCTCTGAGTGACCTATGGCTCAACCTGGTAGCCATGGTGAGTTTTCTGGGGAACTGCAAGTCTTCTGCAAGAGATACAAGGGTCTAGATTGATTGAATCAAGCTTTCTATCACTTCAAAGATGGTCAAAAGGAGTAAGCCTCTAAGATATTGGTTGGCCCTGTGGTCTGTTTAGTTTTAAGATGGGATTATGTGTGTCCTTTTCCAGATTCTTTGGCTCTTGTTTTCTGTCCAAAAAGAGTTGAATATGAACATCAGGGATCTTGTTCTTGTGTACAAGAACAGTTTAATATCGACATCAAGGATACTATGACTTTTGGGCTTAGGTGTTTCAGGAAGTAGTAAAAAAAAATCTTGTCTGGTCCCACAGCATGTAAGCACTTTGAGCTCTGAGTAGTTTTACCTGTGTCTTTGTTGGTGAAAGGTGGGGTAGTTTGTGTGTCTAGTGTTATTCTGCCTATATTCTTTGTTATGAGGCACAATAAAAGTCATGAGACTGTGCCCATAAAATAGTAAAAAACCCTACCTGATTTAAATTTGGTTGCCATCCCCTTCTAAGAAGTCACCTTCTATAGTGATACACAGCACTTCTTCTATAGTGATACACAGCACTTCTGCCACATTTGGAATGCTCCCTGGATGTCCCATTCTAAGCATGTCAAGCACCAATTATGACTCGTGCTGGATCTCCTGCATGGTGTCAAAACTGCAACCCTTCAGCTTGAACTTCATCTTGGGGATGAGGAAGAAGTCGCAGGAAGCCAAATCCAGCAAGTAGAGGGGGTAGGGAGCAACAGTTGTGTTGGTACAGAAAAAAAAAAATCAATATTAATAGCAACTGTTGCCTCAAGCTTCACTGAATGGAAATCTGTAGCCCCACAGTTGCTCACAAAGGTCCTTGGGCCCTCCCATTGATCTCTCTGAGAAGAAACTTTGGACTGATGTCTGTGTTGTATTAATGTGGGATAATTTCTATGACACCAGCTGTTAGAAGTAGGAAGAGGGGAGCAGTTGCTGGCTATCAACTCTCCTTATGTGAAAAAGTGGAGGAAATACAGTTGAAGTTGATAGAGAGATATCTTGGGGCCTGTGTGTAGACTTGAGTGTTGGCCCCTGGGAACAATGTCTCCAGTTGGAGGTGAGGATATAGATGATTTTTGAAGATGGACAGCTGGGAGATGATTCTGAGGTCCATCTTTCAGGATCACCTCATGCAGGTACCCATCATTGCCTCCCCCCCCCCTTTTTTTTTTTTTGTTCTGGAAGAGCTAAACATTACTGGAAGATGATGACAAGGTGATCTTTCATGAACATAATCCCTAAAAATCTATAAGAAACTCAACAAAAATGCATGTTATGACTGCTGGATAATCAAGAAAGTTGCAAAGATATCTTAGGGAAGCCAAATGATGTATATGACCTGAACTGTGGTGCAACAAAAGTTACACACTCCATAACTGCAAGGTGAAAACATGAAAGTTTTTCACACATACAAATATGATTATTGCTCCCCTATAGTACCTTTACTTCTGATATGAATGGATTCATAAGACAATATTCAAAATCCAAACAACTACTACAGTCATCCCCTACCCTGTGTTGTAAACAAAAAATGCTGTTCCAGAAATAGCCATATGCAATATTAAAGAAACAAAGAAATGTTGGGGAAAAATTATATAAAATGTAATGAAAAAAAGATACATAGTGTAATGGAAAAATGATAAAAAGTATATACACAATTGCTTAATGAAATGAGACATAACAGATATTAAAGACCCTTTCAAAATGTGCAATGACAAGGATCTAGATAAAGAATTAAAATGATCTCAAGTTGTTTACACATTGGAAGACAAAGAAACAAAAGCTTTGAATTAAATCCTTGAATAAAATGAACTAACTTAAACCTAAACACATGCACCTGCGGCACACAGGAGCATAGATGTTAGGAAATCACATGGACTGGATGGAATTGCAAATTGGATACTGAAAGAGTATGTAGACGAACTGACGGACAAATTATACAAGATAGACTTTTCACTCAAAGAAGGAAAGGTACCGCAAGATTGGAAAGATGCAAACATAGTACAACCACTCCTTGTTTAACGATGACAATTGGGACCAGCGTCGCCGTCGTTAACCGAATTGGTCATTAAGCAAAAGTGTATACATATACGTACATGTACTGTATGTACAATGTCCAGCAATACATGTATCTTTATTTTCATGTATTTTCCCTCTTTAACACAGTACATTAAAGCTTTATTTATTGTTTTGATAGTACAGAAAGCCCTCAAATAATGCGGTATTTTTTTGTTTCGACCATGGGCACAATATAATAGAAAATTAATTATTAATTTTGTAAATTAAAATGTATCAATGTAATATGCAATTTTGTGGGCGGAAATGAAAATAAAAAATACCTTGCTACAAGCAAATATGATAATGAACGAAGTCAGTAGCATAGGATCGGGACGCCATCTTGTCTGTCAATTGATGGCCTCGGTACTTCCGACAGTACCTCGCCAGGTATATATTCTTGAAGGAATGTTATGGAGCGGAGATACATGCATTCCTTCAAGCTGCAAGAACTTTGTATACCCTGCAAGCTGAAAGAGTGGTTGAAAAGCCCGCCAATGTCTCTCACGATGACGACAACGAGGACGAGCCGGATGACATTTAATTTGCAGGTAATGATTTATAAAACATATGTTAGGTTAGTTTAGTTTAGGTTAGACGAATTTATCATCCTTTCATTTCTTCGACGTCGGCATCTATCATAACAAACATGGCGTACCATTCGTCCGACACAACTTCGTTACTTACGAAATCTGTTTTAGCATCTTTTTTGTTTTTTTATTTCCACTCACAAAATTGTATATTACTTTGATACATTATAATTTACAAAATTAATAATTAATTTTCTATTGCTATATTGCACCCATGGTCGAAACTAAAAATTGACCAATACCGGTATATACTGTACCCCAGGTAGTTTTTGCAGCTTGCAGGATGGTAATGTAGACCTAAGTTTCAGAACACTTTACCTCACAGCTAATATCAACCGTACAAGTTCATCTATAACATCATACAAATTTGCCTCAGCCAACTTATCGCACACAACGTCGTAACTTTGGGAGATTTATGTTAAACGAATATTGGTCTGTCATAAAGCCCATCGTTACTCCGCGTTGTTGCTAATCGAGTAGGTCGTTAAACAAGGAGTGGTTGCACCAATATACCTTACAAGCACAGTAGCAAAAATATTCGAAAAAGTTATCAGAAACAAATGGATCAAACACTTGGAAGAAAATAAAATATTAAACCTTAAACAATTTGGCTTTAGAAGTGGAAGATCATGTACCACAAACTTAATGTGCTTTTACTCGAGATTAATTGAGATAATACAAGAAAGAGATGGCTGGGTAGATTGTGCCTTCTTGGACTTGGAGCAGGCTTTTGATAAAGTACCACATAAAAAGTTAATAAGAAAAATTGAAATAATAGGAGGAATACAAGGTAAGTTACTGGAATGGATGAAGGATTTATTAATTGGGAGAAAAATGAGTGGTACTTAGAGACAAAAATTCGAACTGGAAAGATGTCATAAGTGGCATCCCACAAGGCTCTGTATTGGCTCCTTTAATGTTTGCCATTTATATAAATGATATGGATGAGGGAATGAATTGTTACATGAACTTCTTTGCTTATGATGCCAAATTACTCAAGAGAGTAAGCACAGAAGATTGCAGATCGCTACAAGAAGACCTGGGCAAAATATGGAAATGGAGTCAGAGGTGTGATATGAACTTTAACGTTAAGAAATGTAGCATAATGGAATTTGGAAAAAGCAAAAATATAATATCGGGTCAATATAAAATTGGAAACAAGGAAGTCAAAAAAGTTAATTCAGAAAGGGACCTGGGAGTGATTATCTCAAGTGACTTGACACCTGATAAACACGTCAATAATTTAGTTGAAGAGACTTTTAACTCATTATGATCAATGAAAGTGGCCTTCAACTACATGGATAAAGAAATGGTAAAGAAAATAGTGGTTACACTAATAAGACCTAAACTAGAGTATGCTGCAACACTATGGGCACCTAGCAGAAAAAAAAAAACACAAGAAAATTAGAAAGAATTCAAAGAGCGGGTCACCACAAGCATAGCTCTCTTTCTTTACATACTAGGTAAATACTACAAAAGTGGAGCTATACTGTACTGTACTACAATGCTTCATCAATGAAATATGTAGTATCTTTGCACCATCAGAAACTATATCAAAACTTTGGACAAGAATTCCAATGACTGACAGATTGTGAGTTGAATATCAAAAAACAACAATGAAGGAAGTTGAAGAGACACATTACCAAGATCCGAGTTTTACATCATGGTCCTAAAGGAAGAGACAAGTCCTCATCTATGCCTAACTCCCCTAGAGCCCCATACCTTCCCCCTTCCCTCTCCAACAGTGCTATATCACAGGGGCAACAGAGGATAGAAGTGCCGGTAATCTACAGTCCATAACAACAATAAAAACAACAAGTGCAACAATTAGTGACATTCACTACCTATTTACCAGTGTTATTTTTTCTATATATAATTTTAAAATTCTGGTAGGCATATAATTTTAAGATTTACTATTCGAGTTACACATTAATAAATTGCAGGATACTAGCAGAGATTTCATTGCCTTCTTCCATGGAACTTTAAACTCTATAGGGACAATGGCTCATGGCACTGTGAAGAGTACCAACAAAATAATGCCTAGTAACCCTTCCTCCAATCAGGAGATAGTAAGGTAACTTAATATATATTTATATTATCTTGTTATTCTTCTCTGGGTATCAAGCAAGCAAGCAAGCACTCCTTTACCCCACTTTTCTCTTGCAGTAGACCTGTGGCCCCCAGAAAATCAACCAAACCCATAAATTCAGACCACAAAAAGATATTTTGTGTTTCTATGTACCATGGGGGAATACCTTTTTGATGCTTTGTTGTGGCACCACATATTGGAGGATGGTTGGCAAGAGTTGTCCGTAGACATAAGTGTATTTTTATTCACCACACCCAACCCTTACTATTTGCCAGATATGGCTCCCTGTGACTTCTTGCTGTTCCCACAGATGAAGTTCAAGCTGAAGGATTGCTGCTTTGACACATTAGAGGAGATCCAGTTGCAGGAGATCCTTGACACTTTCAATGAATAGGACTTACAGTGAACATTCCAAGCATAGCAGAAGCACTGGAAGTTGTATATTGCTTTACAAGATAACTACTTCATTGGGAATATTTGCCAAATTTAAAAAAAGGTATTTTTTATAGGATCAGATTTTTTTTTATTGTATATTCCATATATCTGGTTTTGCAGGAGAACCTGCAAAAAGGAAGGCAAGTTGGTCCATCCCAGCTTGCCTCCACCACCCTATGCCTATCAACAATAATGACTTCCACTGAAAGGCTCAGGGGTTTGGTTTCCTGACACCAGCCCAAAGATCTCTCTCTCTTTGAACACCTTACTGGAATAAATTGAAGGCACTGGAGAAGGACTACTTGAATCTATGTGATGTAAACAGATTGTATAGGGTGTCATATATGAAAAAGTGAACAGAGATGAGTATAATGGGAAATATACCAACATCCTTCTTAAGATGGTGTCAACATGAGGAGAGAATAAAAGGGGACAGGTTGGAAGAGTATATAATTGAAAGGTAGGGGAGTTGGATGAAATGGAAGATCATAAAGATTGAGCAAGGAGAGCATAAAGAAATACATCAAAGGAAATGGGTTAATGGTAAAGAAGGTAAGGACAGTACAAAACAGGTAAGAATGGAAGACAAAATACAAAGGAAAGATGGGTGGCATTATGATATATATGGGAAGACTAGACTATAGTAAAGAAAAAATACAACCAAAACAAGGAGAGATATGTGCAATAAAGAGGACAGGAATTCTGGTATAGTACATTGCATCTATCTTTCATTTCATGGGTTATCATAACTATCACTGTCAAAGGTAAGTGTATATTCTGACTTGGCTAACCCCTATAAAAGGAGGAAAAGGCCTTTATGTATATGTACATATTATCATTACTATGGGACCATATGATGGGTACCTGCAAGATAGGCATCAGAGACAATCATCTCCCTGCTGGCCATCTTGAAAACTTGTCAACTTTCTCACCGCTATCCAGAGGTGCAGCCCTAAGAGGCTGACACTTGGTCTCTGGACCAGGCCCACAATCCCAATCAATTGTATTTCCTCCACAAAGTTAGTTGAAAGCCAGTGATTACTTCCCCCTCCTACTGTATGATGATGACATAAATGAGCCCCACACTAATACAATGCAATACCTTATTCCCTGAGAGATCTATGGGAGGACCCAAGGACCTTTGCCAACCACTGGGGGGCTGGGGACTTCCAATCAGTGAAATTCTAGGCAACAATTACTATTACCATTATTATCATTATAATTATGGGAATACTAGGATTTGTGAATGAACTAGGGAGAAAGAGCAGAACAGGCCAACCTGAGGTGATTTGGTTATGTTATGAGGTATGTCCTTGAAGGAGTCATGAATTGGTGGTTCCAGAAGCAAGAACAAAGAGCAGGCCAAGGAAAAGTAGGGTCAGTGGGAAGAATGAAGTAATATAAAATTATGGTCATGATGTTGGACGAGCAAAAAATTTGCATGTGAAACAGAGCGAGTTGAAGAAGAATGTATAAACTATGGTAACCTGTTTCAAGAAAGAGGTGCTCCAGGGATATACTAGCAGTATTACTGGGGAAGAAACCAGGAGTGATTTTCATATGGTTTCAATAGGAAGAAGTGAAAGGGACAAATGTGATGGGAGTGGAAAGGGAGTGAGGCTGTTCCTTTCCCATGCCTAGCCAGTATGTTCTGTGGATAATGGAAATTTATGTTGGAAAGAAATTAATTATATCATATCATTATCACCCACAGTCCTCTACTATTACTATAATTACTATCATAATTTGTGATTCCATAGTAAAATTTTCCTTCCAGGTGCATGGTAAAGAATAGTCTCATTTATTCTCTAAATTTTGTTTCAGGCCTTAGGAGCTCACACTTATTGAGGGGTTTGATGACATCTCTGAAAAGTATCAATGGTGAAGAAACAAAACACAAAACATTTCATCATAAGTGGATTAAAAGTTTTTCATCTCCGAAAGATAGAGAAAATGTATTGATGGAAATAGATGTAAATACATACATACACCAAGGGCTTTTTTCCACTTACAAGGAAGGTAGCCAATATTCAAAGGCATAATTCAACTCCCACCCATTCCACCCTCATTCACCACCCCTCTCTCCCTCTCATCTTAGCTCTTCATGTAGAACAGGTCATCCCTGCTTCTTGCCCATTGCCCTGAGTCAGAAGCAATGCAGCATGAAACACCACATCCACAGCAAGGTTGCTTCATTTAATTGGCGAACCCCCCTCTCTGTCCCCTCAAGCAGTAACACTGAAGGAGAGAAATTCCTTCAGCTTGTATCAAAATATCATTCACACTTAACTCCCTTAACAACCCCTCCTATCGCTTACCCACTCCCTTCCACATATAATAGTATAAACCATACACAGCTATTCTCCACTCACACCTATCTTCTGCCTTCTCCCTTTCTTTCTCAACAGACATCCCCCTCTTGCTCAACTCTCCTTTTAACCCATCCATCTCATCTTTGGTCATCCCCTCATGTTCACTCCATCCACCTCTGCCTTCCACAGTTCTTTTACTAATCTTTCTTCACTCATTCTTTCCATATGTCCAAACCATTCCAATACTCTTTCATCAACCCTATCTCCCATCTCCTTTTCCATCCCTGCTCTCCTCTTCACCTTATTTCTCACTCTATCCAACCTTGTAACCCCTACCATACTTCAGATATTTCATCTGAAACACATCTACGAATAAACTTTTCCTCTCCTGCATTCCATGCTTTTGCTCCATACAGCACTGTTGGCCTAATCACCCCTTCATACAACCTCCTCTTAGCATCCATTCCCAAATATCCATTTCTCATTACATTTTTCAATCCCCCAAGGCACTTGCTTCTTTCAATCTACAATCTACCTCCACCTCCACTCCTCCCTTACTCAACACATGTGACCCCAAGTATCTAAAACTATCCACTCCCTCCAGCCTCTCTCCTTTAATACTCACTTCCAATTTGCTGCCATCTTCTCCCTTGTACATCTCATCACCTTACTTTACCCACATTTACCTTCAAATTTCTCCTCTTGCACACCTTCCCACACTTTGTCATTAACTTCCTTAATCCCCCCTCTGATCCTATCACTAGTGCAGTGTCATCAGCAAACAACAACTGGTTTATCTCCCACTTTCTTCCATTTTCTTTAACCATCTCTAATCCCCCTGCCCATTACCCTTGTATTTACCTCCTGCATCACCCCATAATGTACATATTGAACAGCCATGGTGACATAACACACCCCTGACAAAGTCCTACCATTACCTCACACCACTAGCTCTCTCCATTTCTAATTCTAACAAAGGCTCTACTACTCTCATAAAAAAAAATTTAGTGCCCTTAGTAGCATTCCTATTCCATGTATCTGCAAAACCTTCTACAGTGCCTTCCTGTCTACCTTGCCATAACCCTTTCTCAAATCCATAAAGGCTCAAAAAACATACTTACCGTTTCCTAAAGGTTTCTCACATATCTGTCTTACCACAACAATTTTATCCACACAACCCCTACCTTTCCTAATCCCATTCTGTTCCTCTCTTACTCAATCAAAATCTTACCATAAGCCTTCTCAACTACACTCAACAAAGTGATCCCTCTGAAACTACTACACTCACATTCCCCTTTCCCCTTGTAGACAATCAAAAAACAACCTCACAACCCAGTCTACTATCACTTTACCTCTCTTTTTCAGACACTCCACATGACACCCATCTAACCCAGGTGCCTTACCTGCTCTCATCATTTTAATAACTGCTTTCACCTCATCTTTTCTTATTTCTCCCCTCATTTTCCTCATCCATCACCATAATTTTCTTAGTGCCTCCTAATCCAACCACTATTCCCTCCCTATCCTCCTCATTTAGCAACACCCTAAAATATTCTGCCCATCTTCCTCTTACTGCTGCCTTTTCCATTATCATCTCTCCATCTGCATCTTTTACCTTTGCTTCTACTTGATTTGCCTCCCCTTCCCCTCTTAATTTCCTTCCAACACATCTTATTACTTAAAAAAAAAAAAGTCATACATACATACATACATATACCAAGGCTTTTTCCCCCTTCCAAGGGAGGTAGCCACAAAAGGAAAGGCATAAAAACACTCCCACCCATTTCATCCCTAAATACACTCCACACCCCTCCCACCCTTCCTCTCATCTGAGCACCTCCTGGATGACGGGTCATCCCTGAACCCTGCCCACCGCCCTGGGTCAGAAGCAGTGTCGCAAGACACAGTACATCCACAGCAAGGCCGCTTCATTTAATCGGCGACCCCCCCTCTCCGTCCCCCTTTGCATATAAGGATACTTTGCATACTTTGCATACTTTACTTTGCATACTTTGCATACTTCCCCTATTTTACATCTGCTCTCCTTCTTGCCCCCTTTATCTTATGTTTTACCTTTTCTCTTTTTTCTTTTACCCCTCATATATTTCTCTCCTCCTATTTTGTAACCAGTCCGGGAATATTCATTTCTTCTCTTCTACAACCTTCTTTGTTTCATCATCTCATCACTCACTACCTTTCTTTCTATTTCTTCCCATCTTCCTTGTTCCACACACCATCTTTGCACATCTTGTTACTCCCTATTTGAAACCCCCCATTCTTCCTCCACTCCTACCTCTACTCTATCCTTCACCTCTTATTCTTCTCTCAACTTCTTCTTGTACTCCTCTTTTCCTTCTCATTTATGCTATTTACTTTAAGCATCTCCCTATTTTTTGCCCTTGTCCTCTTTCTCCATCTATCCTCCATTCTCAACTTACCTCCCACCAAAAAATGACCCAGTATTCTTTCATTTTCTCCCCTAAGAACATGTACATCCAAAACTCTTCCTACTCTTCTCCTGGATACCACTTTATAGTCCATTAAAGCCCTATCAACCACCCTTCCTTCCACCACCCTCTCCCATGTGTATTTATGCTTGACTTTCTTCCCAAATATTGTCTTAGCTATCATCAACTCTCAAAACACATCTCAACCATCAACTTCTTAACTACAATTTTTTCCTGACATTCCAGAATTCCCAACCAATGTAATTCTTGTAAATCTTCTTAATTTCCAATACTAGAGGAAGAGCCAATATTCTACAGGAAGCACTGAAAAAAAATACAGATAAAATAGATGGTGCAGAATCATAATGATAAACTTACCACTCGGAGAAACAACAACTGAAGATGTTTGTCTTGCTTCCGTCGTTGAAGGTATGGACAGAATCACTTGAATAATTGATCCCAAACTTGTTCCTACCCATAACGTTGGACAGGTTTGAGTGTCTGAAAAAAAAAAAATATATATATATATATATATATATATACATTTACTATTTAACTTGTTTATCTTTACTAATATCATCTAATATGATTAGGTGTGACCATTCCATATATTATGTCATTAATGTAGATGAAGATCATAATTGGTGCCAACACACAACCCTTTACCCTACTAGTTACTTTCCCTCAATGTGACCTCTTATCGTTCACAATTAAGGGAGAGCATTTTATAAGCTATTGCTTCTGCTCTCTCTTTTCAACAAATTAATGTTTATATTTAACTAGTTGTGTTTACCTTGTTGTATTATACGGGAAGGGAGCTATGCTCGTGGTGACCTGTCTTTGTATCTTTCAGCATCTAGTTTTTTCTTAAAATCTTGAATAGTGTTTGCACACACTGTTTCTTTGTCTAATTTGTTCCAGGTTTCTATCATTCTGTGTGGGAAACTATTTTTTTTTCAGATCTCTTCTGTAATGATTTTTTTTTTTTTTAGTTTCTTTTCATGTCCTCTTGTTTTTCCATTGTCCCATTTCAATAAATCATTCTTATCTAAGATTTCCATTCCTTTCATAATTCTATAGATAGTAGGTCTCCTCTTTCCCTTCTTTGTTCCAGAGTTGGTAATTCTAATTTGGACAGTCTTTGTTGATATGTCATTTTGAAAAGAGTTGGTGCCAGTTTTGTTGTTGCTCTTTGTATTCTTTCTACATATAGCGTACATACATATACCAAGGGCTTTTCCCCTTTACAAGGGAGGTAACCAAAAAGTAAAAGGCATAAAAACCATTCCCACCCATTCCTTCCCTAAATACACTCCACTCCCCTCCACCCTCTACCCTCCCTCTTATCTTAGCACCTCCTGGATGATGGGTCATCCCTGCATCTTGTCTACTGCCCTGGGTCAGAAGCAGTGACGCAAGACACAGCACATCCTTAGCAAGGCCACTTCATTAAATCGGTGACCCCCCTCTTCATCCCCCCATGCAGAAAAGGAGAAGACAGGGAGAAATCCCTTCGGGCTGTGTCAAATTTTTCTCACACATACTACCTCACCCCCCATCCCCCACCCATTCCACCTCATGCATCACATCATCCATATACAACCATTCTCCATTCACCCCTGTCTTCTGTCCTCTCCTGTCCTTCCTCAACAGACATTCCCCTCTTCCCCAAAGCCCCTTTTACCCCATCCATCCATCTCATCCTAGGTCACCCCCTCATGTTCACTCCCTCCACATCTGCCTTCCATACCTCTTTTACTAGTTTTTCTTCACTCATTCTTTCCATGTGTCCAAACCATCCCAATACTCTTTCATCCATCCTATCTCCCAACTCCCTTACCACCCCTGTTCTCATCCTCACCTCCTCATTTCTCACTCTATCTAGCCTAGTAACCCCCATCATACTTCTCAGACACCTCATCTCAAACACATTCAAACTCCTCTCTTCCTCTCTTATGTTCCATGTTTCTGCCCCATACAGTGCTGTTGGCACAATCACACCTTCATACAATCTCCTCTTAGCATCCATTCACAAATGTCTTATTTCTCATTACAATTTTTAATCCCCCAAGACATTTACTCATTTCTCTCAATCTACATTCTTTCTCCACCTCCATTCCTCTTTTTCCTGCCACATTTGCACCCAAGTATCTAAAACTATCCACTTCCTCCAGTCTCTCTCCCTTAATGCTCACTTCCAGTCTGCTGCCACTTTCTCCCCTTGTACATCTCATCACCTTATTTTTACCCACATTTATCTTCAGCTTCCTTCTTTCACACACTCTCCCAAACTCAGTCACTAACTTCCTCAATCCCTCCTCTGATCCTGCTACAAGCGCAGTGTAGTCCGCAAACAACAACTGGCTCACCTCCCACTTTTCTCAATATTCTTTAACCATCTCCAATCCCTGACCCACTACCCTTGCATTTACCTCTCGTACCACCCCATCCATGTATAAGTTGAACAGCCAGGGCGACATAACACATCCCTGATGAAGTCCCACCTTTACCTAGAACCATTCACTCTCTCCATTTCTAATCCTGACACATGCTCTACTACTCTCGTAAAAACTCTTGACAGCTCCTAAAAGTTTTCCACCTATCCCATATATCTGCAATACCTCCCAGTGCCTTCCTGTCTACCCTGTCTTAAGCCTTTTCCAGATCCATTAAAGCCCAAAAAACATCCTTACCTTTTCCTATAGCTTTCTCACATATCTATCTTACCACAAAAATCTGATCTATGCAACCTTTACCTGTCCTAATTCCACACTGTTCCTCACCAATTACTCCCTCTGTTCCTCTCCTAATCCTCTCAATCAAGATCCTCCCATAAGCCTTCCCAACAACACTTAACAAGCTAATCCCTCTAAAACTACTACACTCACACTTGTCCCCTTTTCCCTTGTAAAGTGGAGCTATACAGGCACTCCTCCAGTCCTCTGGCACTCTACCCTCTCTCGAACATTAAATAACCTTGCTTCTTCTCTTCTACAGCCTTCTTTGTTTCCTCACCCCACCACTCACTACTTCCTTCTATTTCCTCCCATGCCTTCTTGTTCCACACACCATCTTTGCACACCTTGTGACTCCCTCCTTGAACCATCCCCATTCCTCCTCCATTCCTAGTTCTACTCTATCCTTCACTCCCTCCCACTCCTCTCTCAGCTTCTTCTTGTACTCCTTCTCCTTTTCTTTCTCATTTAAGCAGTTTACTCTAAGCACCTCCCTACCTTTTGTCCTTTTCCTCTTTCTTCATCTATCCTCCACTCTCAACTTACCTTCCACCAAAAAATGATCTGATATTCCCCCACCCTTTGCCCTTAGAACATGTACATCCTTAACTCTTCTTATTTTACTCCTATCTACCACTACATAGTTCATTTAATGCTCTATCTACCAACCTTCCATCCACCACCCTCTCCCATGTGTACTTATGCTTGACTTTCTTCCAAAACACTGTATTTGCTATCATTAACTCTCTAGACATATCTCCACCATCAACTCTCCACTATGATTCTTTCCTGGAACTTCACATTTCCCAACCACTCTGTCTATTGGTTCATTTCCTACCCTAGCATTAAGGTCTCCCAATACTACTACATTGACGTTTCTTCCTAATCCCTCTATGCACTCATTTAAATCTATCCAAAAAGCCTCCCTTTCTTCTAGACTCTTCTCACTACCAGGCCCATATGCACTTACAAACACCCACATCTTTCCTAGTTTCACCTTCATCCACATTAACCTTGAAGAAACCACCTTCCACTCCACTACACATTTACCTATCACTTCACTTACTAGTATAGCCACCCCTTCTCTCCCTCGCCCTCTCTTCACTCCTGAGAACCTCCCAAGTACACTCTCAAACTCACACTCGCCCTTCCCTCTCAACTTAGTTTCACTCAAAGCCAATACATCCATCTTTCTTCTCACAAACATACTACCTATCTCTTCCTTTTTATTCTCATCTGTACCACATCCATGCACATTAAAAGACCCAAACCTTAGGGTACTGGTTGGAAAACTCCTAGACCCTCTTATGCCTTTACTTTTTTAGGAATGTCCCCTGTGGGGCTACAGGGAGAAGGACGCCTAGTCCCAATCCCCATCCCTTTTTTCTCACCTCATTAGATCCAAGTGGGAATACTTGGTGGCTGCATTCTATCCCCCACCACAGGGTAGGTGAAACAAGGAAATGAATATTCAGAGAAATGGTACAGGACAGCAAAAAGGTGTTGGGGGACAGCATAACAGAGGGACAGGAGCAGTATAATAAAAGTGTCATCATTTCTCTGTGACCGGAGTCCTCCTCTATCACAGACATGATGTGTGGCTCTGGTCCTTAGGGGTGCCCCATATAGACCCTAAAGTATCAACTGCATGCATTTTGCCACAACAACATGCAGCTAATACCCCAGATGGATAACAGATGAAAAAAAAGTAAATAGAAATTTTAAAAGAAAATGTAGATCCTGAGAAGGGTAGGGCTAGGCTCATAGTAAATTTCCAGCAAATGGAAGACATCAACCAATATGAAACTTATAAGGCATTCATTAAATATTTTAAGTCGAAGTGTGATCAGGATCCTATCAGGTTTTTGGTTAGAATGATAAAGTAAAAACAAGTGAGTCAGCCACAGAATATTTAGCAAAATTTGACAGATGGTCCAAGGACATGAATTCTATGTTGAAAGATTCAGATTGGATAGAAAGATCCTGTGACAAAATGAAAGTTTCTCAGGTAACAAAATTAATGGCCTTCCCATTGTTGACAAACAGCTCTGATGAAATAACAGCAGAAAAGCTGTATAAAGATCTTCAAGTAACGATGAATTTAGGGGAGGTAGATTATCTTCTTCAAGGTTATAGTAAACCTAAAGCAATTACTCCATATGGGATGACAGTGGGAATGCAACAACAGAAACTAAGAACTCTAGAAGTGATTATAGAAATAGAGGATCTGGACATAAGAGTTAGCACTTCAAGGAATGCTAGAACTGAATGTTACAATTGTAATACCTGGGGCCATAAAGCACATGAGTGTTATGATGAATCTATTTGTGGAAATTGCAAATATGAGGGTCATGATGAATATTGTAGAAACCCACCTTTCTGTTTGTATCATCAGAGGATTGGACATAGAACACAGGAGTGTAGAAAACAAAGTTTTCGTATTCACCCAGAAACAAGAGGAAAACCCTCTGACACAAAATAAAACAACACTACAGAGCTACCCATAGAAATACACATAGACAGTATTGCGTTAAGGATAAGAGTGATCGAAGGGTGAAAGAAAACACCAACATCAAAGATAGTTGTAAACCAACTATAACAATTGGAAGGACTTCTGTAGGACCTCTCATTGCTGGTAGAGTGTTCAATAAACCTATTCAAATATTCATTGATACAAGATCTGTAGTTAATGTTATAACTAGTAGAGTTTTAAACCAATTGAAACCAAGAGTTAATATCTTGGAATCAATCCATTACTCATTGCAAGGAGTAACTGGAAGTCAGTTAAAAAAAATTAGGTTAGGTAGAAATAGAAGTCATCTTGCATAAAAATGAGCATTTGCACATTCCAGTGAAAGTTGTAGAAGAATCTGTTTTCCCAGGAGATTTATTGATAGGATTTGCAACTATGATCTTAGTGGATCTTAGTGAAATCACAGTTAATCCCATTTTTAAATCAACCAGACTTAGAGCCAGTAACAGTAATCAAAGAATCTCTAGAAATAGATAGGAAAGATAACAATTATATTTTAGATAGCGGGGCAGAGCGGTCCAGACCAACAGAAAATAAAGTCTCATATAGTGAACCCAACTCAGATGTTCAAGAAATCCCAGAAATTACTAATTCATCAACTTCAAATGAAGCTTTGCTAATTGTGGAAGGTGGCGTAATAAAATCAATATTATTACACTCCAGAGCAATTAACAGGGTAGCAGTGCAGTTGAAAGGAGTCACTGTAGACTCTGAAATTTTAACCATCCCAGAATCAATTAGATTAAAAGGTTTGAAATTGGACTCAGGGATTTATAAGTCAAACAAGAACATGGTAGAAATATTAGTGATTAGTACTTTGAATAAAGACATAGTCTTAAGAAAAGGTACACAAATAGGATGTTTTCAAGTTTGTACAAAACCCATTAAGATTCTAAATGAGAGCACTGAGGTGGAATCACCTATGTCATTAATCTGTTCAGTTCAGGAAGAAACAGAATTGGGAAAGAAATACAGAAATCAACTAGAACCTACTAGTTGTCCCAAGTTGGATGAAAGCTTAGTTGCTTTACTCTTGAAGCACAATAAAGCAATTGCTTTGCTGGGGGACACCTTAGGCAAAACAACTGTTTTAAAACATCAAATTAAATTAAAACCAGGGACTCAACCTATCTATATACCTGCCTACAGAGTACCATATTCTAAACTAGCCATTGTAGTTAAATTGATCACTGAAATGTTATCGCAGGATATTATTGAACATAGTAAAAGTGAGTCGAATTTCTCTCTGTTTCTGGTGCCAAAATCAGACAGTACTATGTGTCCAGTTACTGATTATAGGAAATTGAATAAGCAGACCATATGCAACCAATTACCATTACCAGTGATATGGTAAATAATTAGAAGTTTGGTAACTGAGAATAAGTATTTCAGCACTATACATATCAAGTCTGCTTTTTGGCAAATAGAGTTGCATGAAGACTCATGAGAGTTCACAGCATTTTCTACTCCAACAGGATGCTATGAGTTCAAATGAATGCCATTGGGTTATGTAATAGTCCTATAACTTACATGAGATTAATTAATACAGTTCTAGATGGGTTGTTAGGAAACTCTGCCAATGTATTTGTAGATGATATTTTAATAGTTTCCCAAACAGTGGCTGAGCATTTTAAGAAATAAGATTTGGTTCAAGACTAGTTGAAGCAGGATTGAAAGAGAAACTTGAAAAATGTAAGTTCTTGCAGGACAGTGTTATTTGGGATATGAAATAGACAGGCATGGACTTTGTACAGTAAATTTAAAGGCTGAAGCAGTAAAGAATTTTCCAGACCCAAACAATGTAGAAAAAGTTAGAAATATCTTGGGATTGACACGATATTATAGGAAATTTATCCAAGAATATGCAAACATAGCTAATCCATTAAGTTCTTTGTTGAGGAAAGATTCAAAATTCATGTGGGGACTTGCACAACAGCAAGCTTTTGACAAGTTGAAAGATAAACATACTAGTTCTCCAGTTTTAATATTTCCAGACTATGATAAAGCGATCATTCTTTGTACTGATGCGCCTGACATAGGGTTAGGAGGCATACTGATGCAAGAGAGAAATGGAACTTTGAAACCAATACCTTACACATCTAGACTTTGTAATAGTGCAGAAAGAAACTACTCTACAACAAAAAGAGAAATATTAGCAGTGATATATTCAATTCAATTTAACAGTTTATTCAACAAAAAATCACACTTTACATTTTCATGTTGAAGATGTACATATATACATACATTTAAATATTAATTTGTTGAAAGGAGAGAGCGGAAGCAATAGCTTATAAAATGCTCTCCCCTCATAGTTTATATACAAACATTAAAGCACTTACAACACTTTTCACAGAAAAGTAAATTTTATCACAAGGACATCAATAGCAACACTAATTGTATCCAGTGGGAACAGTCAATATTTACATTTTATGTAAGAATCAGTCATATAAAGACATACATGCATCCACAATTCACACAAATACAAGGTACAGATATACAATTTGGGCAAACAAACAGCATCCACAAGAAGCTACATACATATAAAGACATGCATACATATACACACTGATACACACACACACCTACTAAAATGGATGGAGGACTTCCTGATTGGTAGAAAGATGAGAGTAGTACTCAAAGAAAAATATTCAGGTTGGAAAGAGGTGATCAGTGGAGTTCTGCAAGGATCTGTATTGGCTCCAATAATGTTTGCTATTTATGTGAATGACATATATGATGTACAATGTTACATGAGCTTCTTTGCAGACGATGCTAAATTATTAAGGAAAGTAAAAACTGAAACGGATTGCGAATCACTACAGGAAGACCTGAATAAGGTATGGAACTAGAGTCAGAAATAGGAAATGGACTTCAACATTAAAAAGTGTAGCATAATGGAGTTTTGAAAAAGTAAAAATACAATATCAGGACAATATAAAATTGGAACTAAGGAGGTAAAGAAAGTGGGATCTGAAAAAGATTTGGGAGTAATTATCTCAAACGACTTGTCCTACGATAAACAGATAAACAAAATTGCCAGAGAATCCTATAACTTGCTAAGATCAATAAAAGTGGCATTTAGATATTTAGATGAAGAAATTAATAAAAAAAATATTAGTTACACTGATAAGGCCTAGACTAGAATATGTGGTGACATTGTGGTCACCCAGTACCAAAAAGATAAAGAAAATAGAAAGAATCCAGAGAGCAGCCACAAAAATGGCTCCTCCACTTTCAAACTTGTCATATGAGGAGAGACTGGCTAAATTGGAGTTACCGACTCTGGAGCAAAGAAGAGATAGAGGTGACCTACTGACCATCTATAGAATCATGAAGGGCACAGAATTACTTGATAGAGAAGACTTGTTAAATTGGGACAAAAGAAACACAAGAGGAATGGACAGAAAATAAAAAAACATACCGGGTAGTTATAGAAGAGATCTGAAGAAAAACAGTTTTCCAAATAGAGTGGTGGACACTTGGAACAAACTGGATGAAAAAATAGTGTGTGCAAAAACCATTTATGAATTTAAGAGCAAACTAGACACTGTGAGATACAAAGGCAGGACACCATGAGCGTAGCTCCCCTTCCTGTAAAATACTAGGTAAATACAACTAGCTAAATACAAATACCAACTAGGCGTTCTATTTCGGAGTTTATTCTCTTCAATAACTTTGCGTCATCCATAAAGCAGTTTATGTAACATTCAATACTTTTGTCCATGTCATTTACATATATAGCAAACATTATTGGAGCCAGCACTGACCCCTGTGGGACACCAGATTCATTTCTTCCCATTTTGAATATTTGTCTCTGAGTACTACTCTCATTTTTCTTCCATATAGGAAGTCCTCCATCCAATTCAATAGTTTTCCATGTATGCCTCCTATTGTTTCCAGTTTATATAGCAATTTTCTGTGTGGTGCCTTATCAAAAGCCTTTTATAGGTCCAGGAAGGCACAGTCTGCCTAGCCATCCCTTTCTTGCAATGTATCAATCTTGAATAGAAACAAATCAAATTAGTGGTATGTGATCTTCCCTGTCTGAATCCAAATTGCCTCATGTTCAGTATATTGTTCTCCTCCAGATATTTTGTCCATCTATTTTTGATGATTCTCTCACAAATTTTATCTATTGTACTCATTAGGGACACTGGTTTATAATTTGTTGGGTTTTCCTTATTTCTCCCCTTATATATTGGGACTATATTGGCATTTTTCCAGTCTCCTGGTAGTTTTCCTTCTTTGAGTGAGCCTTCAACTATTTTGTATATTTTTCCTGTTATTTCATCTATACATTCCTTTAGTATCCAGTTTGCAACTCCATCTAGGCCATGTGACTTGGTAACATCAAGCTTTCATATTTGATTCCTTATTTCAATCTGAGTAATATTTAATTCCTTCATTGGAGGAAATCTTATTTCATTTCTTTGTTCACAGTTTTGTAGATTTTCTTTTTCTTTGGTGAATGCAGATTTAAAATGTTCGTTCATAATATCAGCCATTTCTATATCTTCTGTGTATTCTCTGTTACCTTGACATAATTTAAGTATTTCCTGTTTATCTTTTCGTTTGCCATTTACACATCCATAAATAATTTGGGTTGATCTATACTTGTCTATTATGTCCTTTTCATAGTTTCTTTTTTCTTCTCTAGTATTTTTACATATTCAAGTCTTAGTTTGGTGTATATTTTCCATTTCTCATATTATTTTATTTTTTCCTTCTTTTCCAGGTTTTATCTCTTCTGTCTTTTGCCTCACAGCACTTTTTATTGTAACAGAATTTTATATATACCCTTTCCTGTTTTTGTCTAGGTACATACTTCTCCACTCTTTCATTATAGATATCCTTCCAAATTGTCCATTTCTCTTTCATCTTTGTTTCTTCAATTTTAATTTTTTCCCAATTTGCTTCTATGAAATAATTTCCTAAGTTTCCCAAAATCTGTTTGGCTATACATTAGTTTTCTTTTTCTGTGTTTTTCATTTATTTCTATATTTGTTTCTTCATTTAATTCTAGTTCTAGTAGTATGTGATCACTTTTTCAAATTGGTGTCTTGTATTCGATTTTACCCACAATTTCGGGTTCTGATGTGAATATCAAATCCAATCCTTAGGGTACTTCATTATTTCTATATCTGGTGTTTTCCTTGACCTATTGTGTCAATGTGGTCATTTCCAGTAATATGTTTCCCCAGTGATCTTCTCAACCTTTCACAGTCATTTCTTCCCAGCATATTTCTTATGAGTTAAAATCACCCATAATTACCAGATTTCCCTCTTTCTTTAGTATTTCATTTAGTGTTTTTCTTGTGTCTTCTTGCATTTTGGAGTGTACACTTTCATTCCATGCATGAGTTTTAGGCAGGGCACAAATCACTGCATACTATTTTTCATATCTATATCCTCAACTCTTATCATAATTAATTCTACATTGTTCTCTCCTTCTGTGACTTTTGTTGCATTTAGGCCTTTCTTGATTAGCAACATAACTCCTCCACCCTGCGGTGTTTCTCTGTTTCTGATCCAACAACTATATAATCCTTGGTCTATACTATTTGGTAGTAATGATCCTTTCAATTCTGTCTCCACAATCCCCATTGTATCTGGTTTTTCTTGTTCCTGATATCAATCTATGTTGGTATATGTTACCTTTAATTTTTTTTTTTTTCTGCCTTTTCTTCTTGCTCCTGCTTTTCTTCTTGCTCTTGCTTCTTGTTGGTCCTGTTTTTGTCTAGGTACATACTTATTCACTCCTTCATTATAAATTTCCTTCCAAACTGTCCATTTCTCTTCCACCTTTGTTTCTTCATTATTAAAATTTTCCCAATTTGCTTCTTGAAAGAATGTTTTAAGTTTCCCAAAATCTGTTTTCTTATACATTAGTCTTCCTTTTCTGTGTTTTTCGTTAATTTCTATATTTGTTTCTTCGTTTAATTCTAGTTCTAGTAGTATGTGATCACTTTATGAATTGGTGTCTTGTATTCAATTTTATCCACAATCTCGGGTTCTGATGTGAATATCAAATCCAATCTTGAGGGTTCATTGTTATTTCTATATCTGGTATTTTCCTTGACCCATTGTGTCAATGTGTAATCAATGGTCATTTCCAGTAATATGTTTGCCCAGTGATCTCCACCTTTCACAGTCATTTCTTCCCAACATATTTCTTTTGAGTTAAAATCACCCATAATTACTAGATTTCCTTCTTTAGTGTTTCATTTAGTGTTTGTCTTGTGTCTTCCAGCATTTTGGAGTGTTCACTTTCATTCCATGCGTGAGTTATATGCGGGACATAAATCACTGCATACTTTCTATTTTTCATATCTCTATCCTCAATTCTTATCATAATCAACTCCACATTATTCTCTCCTGTGATTTTTGTCGCATTTAGGCCTTTCTTGGTTAGCAACATGACTCCTATACCCTGCTTTGTTTCTCTGTTTCTGATCCTTGGCCTATACTATTTGGTGGTAATGATCCTTTCATTTTGTCTCCACAATCCCATTATATCTTGTTTTTCTTGTTCCAGTTAGTCATTCAATTCATCTATTCCTGATATGTATCCATCTATGTTGGTATGTGTTACCTTTAATTTTTTTCTTTTTATGGCTTTTTTTCTAACTCCTGCATTACTTTTTCCCTATTGTACCATTTCCTCAGTCTTAAGTCCATCACTCAAAAATCCTTCCTTTCGTTCTCCGTTCTTTTCTCTTTCTTTTTCTAAGCTTCCTCTTTTAGTGTTCTTTCTCTTTTTTCTCATCACTCAGTTCCTTTTTTATCCATAAATTTTTGTAGTTATTTCTTTTTGCTAGTCTTCCTGTGTTTGTTAATATTTCTTCCACTATCCTCTGCATATTCAGTTTTATTTTGTGAGGTCTATTCTTCTCTTCAGAATATTTCCCCATCCTGAAAAATTTCTTCTATTCCCTTTTCAAATCCTTGTCCCTCCTGTATTTCTTTTAGTATTTCCCTCACTATATTCTTCTCCTCTTTTTCCATTTGGAACCTTATTACAAAGGATTACAAAGGCGGAGCAAGCCGACAGACCTTTTGGTCCATAACTAGGTCGGATGCAAAAAATATATATATATGATAACACAAAATAAAATAAAATAAAAATAATTATAATATAAATAATAATAGAATAAATAATACATAGGTATAGTTAAATGATAAACAAACAGGTAAATAGTAAATAATAAACTGACAAATAATAAATTGAAATCAAGCAAATGATAGACAAATAATAACAAACAAATAATCAAATAATATAAAATAAATGGCAAATGGCAGGCATTACAGCATCTTGCTTAAATGTTTATCTAAACGAATCTTAAAGCTTTGAAATGAACTACACTGCACTGCCTCTGCAGGAAGTTTATATTTCATTCATTAATTACACGGTTGGCAAAGTTGTTTCTACCCACTTCCAAATTAAATCTATTTCCTGACAGTTTGAGACCATTATTTCTTGTTGGATTCTCATTCAGTGTAAGAATTTTGTCACTTTTGATGTTGTCAATTCCCTTTAGAATCTTAAATACCTGTATCAAGTCACCTCTGAGTCTACACTTTTTTAGGGAAAACAGATTCATATGTTTTAGTCGATTTTCGTATGATTTATTTTTTATATTTGGAATCAGTTTTTTGGCTCTATTGTACTTTTTCCAATCTGCCAATGTCTTTAATGAGATTCGATGACCATACGGAAACAGCATATTCCAAATGTGGACAAACTAATGAGAGATGAGCTTTTGAAGTCAAAAGATCACGCGATTAATCCTAGAATTTTATTTGCTTTCTCAGAGGCTGAAATACACTGCTTAGATGGTTTGAGATCGTTACTGATTATTATCCTTATATCCTTCTCACTATCCACTTTTGTTAACGAATTTCTAAATAACTTGTAATCGTTCTTACTGTTATTTTTAGCTACGTGCATAACCTTGCATTTTCTTGTGTTAAGTTTCATTAGCCATTTTTCAGATCATTGCTGTAATTTATCTAAATCTTCTTGAATATCTGATTGAAGTGATCATTTGCCATCCCACACAATTTTGTATCATCAGCAAATTTGGAGATAATAGATTTTAGTCCGTGGTCTATATCATATATACATATACTATGAATAGAAGTGGCCCAAGAATGGAACCCTGAGGAACTCCACTTGTAACATTTTTCCATCTAGGAGTTTTGCCATTTAAAACAAGTTTCTATTTTTGATCATTCAACCAATTTCTAGTCAAACTTAATAGGCTGCCACTTACTCCGTGTGAAGCTAATTTAGCAAGTAGGTTTTTGTGAGGGATGGTATTAAAAGATTTTGCAAAGTCTAAACATATTAAATCTATATGGTTTCTTTTGTCATAACTCGAGATGACTGTGTTGTAAATTTGAGTAAATTAGTCAAGCAAGAACGTTTCCATCTGAATCCATGCTGGATATTTCTCGAACAGTTACTTTCTACATGATGTTCGATAGCTTCTCTGATGATAGTTTCCATTATTTTTCCTACAATTGAAGTCAAGCTTATAGGCCTGTAGTTATTTGGTTTATTTTTGTCACCTTTTTTTGAATACTGGAGTGACAATAGCTAGCTTCCATTCTCTTGGGACATCTCCAGATATGATGGATTTTTTTTTTAAATAATTTCTAATGAAACAACAATCTCATTTTTAATTTCCTTTAAGACTCTTGGATGCCAACTGTCAGGCCCTGGTGTTTTATTAATTTTGAGTTTTTCTATACACTTTTTATTTATTTTTTTATTTTTTTACCGTAGTAAGTTTACCCTAGATTTTTCACAGGTGTCAATTTGGAGTTCACTTTGAAGTGTTTTGTTTATAAATACTGAGCTAATTTTTTTTTTTTTTTTTTTTTTTTTTTTTTTTTTAATATTACACATTCCTTTGTTTGAATACTCAAGCTGACTGTCAGCAGGTAACAGTGGGCCAATGTGATTCTTAACAACCTTTTTATCTCTAATGTAACTGTAGAATTCTTTGGGATTCTCTTTGGATTTATCAGCAATATTCATTTCGAATTGTCGTTTTTTTTATATATTTTTTATTGTCTCTATTATTACATAACTTTGATGGTAGTTAGGTGCACACAAGCACTTGTATTTCTTATAAGCCTCTCTCTTTTTAGCAATACTTTTTTCAGTTTCTTTGTTGAGCCATTTTGGACAAACCTGATTTGGGGGGCATCTGTTCTTAAATGGGATATAAGTATGAATCATCTTAGTAAGCATATTTTGAAATATTTCCCACATCTGATCTACAGGTCTTTCGCTTAAAATTGCCTCCAAATCTGTAAGCTGAAGCTCCTGATGTAGTCCTATGAACTGAGCTTTACAAAATCAGGTATTTTAGATGCACATGTATCTATTCTAAATTTTTTAGCAGTTTGAATTTAAGTTGTGGTCATTATTTGCAATAGTTTCACCAACCTTCACATCAGCTATCATGCTTTCATGGCTAGTAATCAATAGATCGAGTAAGTTTCCATGTCTTGTGGGCTTTTTTACATGCTGAACTAAGTAATTGTCACCGAGAAAATCTATCAAGTGACTACCTACATGGTCATATTCAAGGGTCATCCAATCAGTGTCAGTAAAGTTGAAATCACCCATTATCAATAAGTCCTGGTTGTAGAAACTAGACAGTTCTTGAAACAACAGTTTGTCATCTGCTAATGATAATGTTTTTGGCCTATATATTACACCTACATTCATTTTTTGCCCATTTGTTTGAGTTGATTCTACCCACAAACTATCATATGCATCCTGTTTCTCTTTCTCTAAAGCACAGACATGGACATTGCTTTTAATGTACAACAAAACACGCCAACCTTTCTTGTGGTTTCTATCCTGATGAAAGTGTTTAAAGCCCGCAATATTAAATTCAGGTTCAAACTCTTTACCATTTAACCATGTCTCAGTTATTCCTATCATATTGAGATTTTCACTTTTGACATATGCCTGTATTTCTTGAATTTTTTTCCTAATACTATGAGCATTAAAGTACATGTATTATGAAACTTGTGATTATTTTTTTTTACACATTTTGTATTTCAACATGATGCCTTACATTATGATTTTGTTCTTTATTAGTCCATGTTTTTCTTTGATACCATAAATTACAATACATTTTTTGTCTATTGTGTCTCTTACCCAATCTCTCTTTTCCTTTATTACTTCTACCATAGTGTCCTTTATAATTTCGTTCATTTGTTCTTTGACTATTTCTTTAGATATTATTTTTTTGTTTTCTTTGTCTTCTTTCATTTGGTTTTTAATTTCCATCATGTTTGTTTGTTTGTTTGATTTATATTCACCAACTTTGCCTGCCTCTATTAGTATCTTCTCATTAACTTCCCTCAACAAAGTTTCCTTTTCACTTGTGTCATAATTTTTCATCTTTTCATTATCATTTTTAACTACAGCTTATTCTTTTTTCATTTCTTCCATTTCCCTAATTAATAGTGCATTTTCCTTTCTCAATTCACTCACTTCTTTGTATAATTGGTTATGTTCCCTTTTCCATTCAACAATTTCCCTTTTCATTTCAAATATTTCTTGGTTTATTAGTATGTTTTTGAGGTCCATACCTCTTTCTGTTCTGAATCCATGGAATAATTCGTCTTCATATCTAGGACTATCAATATCACAATTTTTTTTTTTTTTTTACCACTCCCAAAGGTGCTTCATACTTACTCATATCTAATTTTCTTTTTGTTGTCTCAGCATATGTTGGTTTATCATCCTTTTTATCCATTTCCCTTCTTTTTTTTTTATTCTTGCTAAACTTAATCACTTTGCTACATCACAGTACAACTAGGTAAAGTGCCACTCTTTCATTGATGAGTCGCTAGATTTAGCATTAGCTCACAGAGTGTTCTCAGGCACATCCAATTCATTTGACTGTCAATGTATTTACTTAGATGAATTTTACAGGGAGGGGAGCTATGCTCATGGTGTCCTGTCTTTATATCTCATTTTATCTAGAATATTTTTAAATTCGTGTATCATTTTTGCACACACCACATTCTCATCTAACTTGTTCCAAACGTCTATTACCCTGTGGGGGAAGCTGTTTTTTTTTTTATGTCTCTTCTATAACTGTCTCTCTTGAATTTCTTTCTGTGTCCTCTTGTATCTCTACTATCCCATTTTATTAGATCCTCTCTATCAATAGTTTCTATGCCTTTCAAGATTCTATAAATAGTTATCAAGTCTCTTCTATTTCTTCTTTGCTCTAATGTCTGTAGCTTAAGTTTTGCTAGTCTCTCTTCATATGATAGATCTGAGAGTGTTGGTGCCAATTTCGTAATTGCTCTTTGTATTCTTTCAAGTTTTGTTATACATTTTTTTGTACTTGGTGACCATGTCGTCGCTGCATACTCGAATCTTGGTCTTATCAAAGTGATCAGTATTTTCTTCACCATTTCTTCATCCAGGTATGTAAATGCCACTTTGATTGATCTTATTATATTATAAGTTTCTCCAAAAATTTGGTTTATATGTCTCTCAGGAGACATATTATTCAAAGTAATGACTCCCAGGTCCTTCTCATTTTCTACTTTTTTAATTTCTTCCTCTCCCAATTTATATGATCCCACTGTTTTTTTTTTTTTTTCCAAATTCCATTATACTACACTTCTTAATATTGAACTCCATCTCCCACTTCCTACTCCATTCCCATACTTTATTGAGATCACTCTGTAGCAACTATCTTCTACAGTGTTCACTTTTTTCAACAATTTTGCATCATCCACAAAGCTCATATAACTTTCAATTCCTTTATCCATATCATTAATATATATAGCAAACATTATTGGGGCCAGAACTGTTCCTTGTGGAACTCCACTAATCACTTCATCCCAATTAGTGTGTTTGTCTCTTATCACCACTCTCATTTTTCTTTCATGCAAGAAGTCTTCCATCCACTTCAGCAGTTTGCTCTGTATTCCTCCTGCAGTTTCTAATTTCTTTAGCAATTTCTTATGTGGCACCTTATCAAAAGCTTTTTTCAGGTCTAGAAATGCACAATCTGCCCATCCATCTCTTTCTTGTATTACATCTATTAGTCTTGAATAGAAACACATTAAGTTTGTGACACATGATCGTCTAAACCCAAACTGCCTTGGCTTTAGTACGTTGATTTTTTTTCCAAATGCCTTACCCATCTAATTTGATAATTCTATCATAAATTTTTGCTATTGTATTTCAAAGAGAGACCGGTCTATATATTTGTACTATATTTGCTCTTTTCCAATCTTCTGGAACTTTTCCTTCTTTTAATGAACTGCTTATTAGACTACGTATTTTGTCTGTTAGTTCATTCCTGCATTCTCTCAAAATCCAGTTTGCCATTTCATCTGGTCCATGCAATTTTCTGACATCAAGATTACTCAAGTGATTCATTATTTCATTCCTTGTTACTTCTATCTCTTTCATAAGGGGGACTTTCTCCTCACACTCAATATCTCTAGGTTGTATGTTCTCCCTTGTAAACACTGATTTCAAATGCTTGGTCATAATTTCTGCCATTTCTATTTCCTCTGTGTATTCAACTCCTCCTTGTCATAGTTTCTCTAATTCTTGTTTGTTTTTCAGTTTGTTGTTTACAAATCTGTAAAATAGGTTTGGTTGATCTTTACATTTTTCTATGACATCTTTTTCATATTTTCTCTTTTCTGCTTTGCACACTTGTACATATTCATTTCTATAACTAGTATATATTTTCCATTTTTCAGGTGTTTTGTCTTTTTCCATTTTATCCAAGCTTTATCCCTTTTGTCTTTTAACTCCCTACATCATTTGTTGTACGAACACTTTACATATAATTTTTCTTGTTTTTGTCTTGGAACATACTTTTCCACTCCTTTATCAATTTTTGTCAAAATATTCCATTTCTCTTTTACTGTTGTTTCCTCCTTGTGTATCCTTTCCCAGTCTGTTTTTTTAAATTCTCTTATTTTATATAAAAAAAAAATCCATACATCTATATATATTTTTTTTTCATGTATTTTTCCTCATTTAGTTCCAGTTCAACCAATATGTGGTCACTTTTATTTATTGGCTTCTTACATTCAATCTTGTCCACTATTTCAGGTTCTGATGTGATTATTGGGTCCAGTCTCGATGGTTCTTCCTCATTTCTATACCTAGTATTCTCTTGTATTCATTACATCATTTTACATTCTATAATCATATCAAGTAGTACATTTCCCCATTGGTCATCTCCACCCTTCACTGTCATCTCTTCCCAGCAGATTTCTTTACAATTAAAGTCACTCATTATAACTATTCTTCCTCCATCTTCCATTATCTTATTTAGTGTTATCCTTGTGTCTTCTAACATATTTTTATGTTCTCTCTCTTCCCACAAAGACGTTTTAGGAGACACATAATTTACTACAAACTTCCTGCTCTTCCCATCTCTGCCGTCCACTTCCATCATAATTATCTGTACTCTATTCTTTCCATATGTGACATTCCTTACATTTATATCCTTCCTAGTCAGGAACATAACTCCACCCTCTTGTTTTACCTCTCTGTTTCTAATCCAATAATTAAATGCACCATGTCCTACACTGCTGGGTGGTAGTGGACCTTTCAATTTTGTCTCTACAATTCCCATTATGTCCGGTTCTTTTTCCTTCAGGTAATCATTCAGTTCGTTCAAGCCTGTTATTCAGCTATGTTTGTGTAAGACACTTTTTTCTGCTACCTACATCGTGTTTTCCGTTTCCTTTCCATTTTTCTCTGATACGAGCCATTTCCTCACTTTCATATCCACTACTCTCCAATAGAATTTCTCTTTTTCTGACTCTATTCTTTTCTCGTATTTTTTTTCCTTAGCTTCTAGTCTTTTTGTTTTCTCATCCTCTCTTTCCTTTCTATTCATTTGTCTTTTTATCCATACCTGTTTATATTGATCACTGTCTGCTAGTTCCCTGTTTTTGCTAAAATATTCTCTGCTGTCGTTTGTGACCTGAATTTTATCTTAATTGATCTGGTCTTATCTGTATTGTATTTCCCTATTCTATTTATTTCTTCATTTTCTTCCCTGTTTCTTGCCCATCCTCTTGAACTACTTCTAATATCTTGTTTACCTTTATCTTCCCCTCTTTTACTCTTGTGGTCCTATTTGGATTATGCTTCTCTTCCATCCCTAATACAATTATACATTACTTTTTGGTCCACTAATTCTCTTACTATATTCTCCTTCTCTCTCATCACTTTAATAACTGTGTCCTTAGTTTGTTCTTTCATCTGTTGTGTCACTATATCTCTAAATACAATTTTGTTGTTTTCTTGAACTTTTTTCCAACCATGTGCTTCTTTTGCTATGGACTCTTTATTCTCTTTATCATTCTTCTTTAATTCCTCATTCTCATCTTTTACTTTTTTTTTTTTTTGTCTTAATTCTTCTATTTCTTTAGTTAGGTTTTGATTCTCCTTCTTTAGTTCTTCCAGTTTATCAACTCTTTGGGTAACTAGTGTTAATTGGTTAAACCTAACCTCCCATGCTTCATTCATTTTCTTTTAGTTTCTCTTCTAGATTTACTAGTTGGGGGAGGTTGTCACCTCCTCCCTCATTAAATTCATAAAAGCAGTTATCTTATCTTTCCATTGAGGTGCTATTATCTATATTTCTGCTTTTGACACTTCTGCTTTCCTGTTCTTCCTTGTCTGTGTGTTCTGCATCCCTTTTGTTTACACCCCTTCTAATATCTGGGACCTGTTCATCCCCTTCCTCATTTCCTTCCAATTTCCTCAGTAATCCCTCTCTTTCTCCTTTTTCTTCACCTTCCCACTACACCACGAGCTTTCCCCTTCCCTACCAATACAACAAAGGTACTCCCTTGTTGTTGAGATTGATAAAACTTGAATTTTTGCTGGAGTTCCAAACTTTGCTGTCACTTCGACCGACGTGTGTGTGTGTATTTACCTAGTTGTATTTTTCGGGAAGGGGAGCTATGCTCGTGGGGTCTTGTGTGTATTTACCTAGTTGTATTTACCTAGTTGTATTTTACGGGAAGGGGAGCTATGCTCGTGGGGTCCCGTCTTCATTTCTCATTTTATCTAAACTATTTTTAAATTCATGTATTGTTTTTGCACACACCACTTTCTCATCTAACTTGTTCCAACTGTCTATTACTCTGTGAGGAAAGCTGTTCTTTTTCAAATCTCTTCTATAGCTGTCTTTTTTTATTTTCTTTCCGTGTCCTCTAGTATTTCTGTCATCCCATTTTATCAGATTCTCTCTGTCAGTAATTTCTATGCCTTTCATGATTCTGTAAATAGCTATCAAATCTCCTCTCTCTCTTCTTTGCTCTAGTGTCTGTAGTTCAAGTTTTTCTAGTCTCTCTTCATATGATAGTTTTGAGAGTGTTGGTGCCAATTTTGTAATTGCTCTTTGTATTTTTTCAAGTTTTTTTATACATTTTTTTGTACTTGGTGACCATATCATTGCTGCATATTCCAATCTTGGTCTTATCAGGGTGATTAGGATTTTCTTCACCATTTCTTCATCCAGGTATGTAAATGCAACTTTGATTGTTCTTATTAGATTATAAGTCTCTCCAAAAATCTTATTTATATGTTTCTCAGGTGACATATTATTCATAACAATGACTCCCAGGTCCTTCTCATTTTCTACTTTTTTTATTCCTTCTTCTCCCAATTTATATGCTCCTGTTATTCTGTTTTTGCTTTTTCCAAATTCCATTATACTACACTTTTTTGTATTGAACTCCATCTCCCATTTCCTACTCCATTCTTGTACCTTATTTAGATCTCTCTGTAGTGATTCACAATCTTCTTCAGTTTTCACTCTTTTCAGTAGTTTTGCATCATCTGCAAAGAAGCTCATATAGCTTTCTATTCCTTCATCCATATCATTAATATATATAGCAAACATTATTGGGGCCAGAACTGTTCCCTGCGGAACACCGCTTATTACTTCATCCCATTTTGAGTGTTGGTTTCTTATCACTACTCTCATTTTTCTTTATTGCAAAAAGTCCTCCATCCAATTTAGTAGTTTGCCCTGTATTCCTCCTTCAGTTTCTAATTTCTTAAGCAACTTCTTATGTGGTACTTTGTCAAAAGCTTTCTTTAGATCTAAAAATGCACAGTCCGCCCATCCATCTCTTTCCTGTATTATATCTATTAGCCTTGAATAGAAGCATATTAAATTGGTGACGCATGATCGTCCTTGTCTGAATCCAAATTGCCTTGGATTTAACACTTTGTTTTTTTCTAAATATTTTACCCATCTACTTTTGATCATTCTTTCACAAATTTTTGCTATTGTACTTGTTAGAGAGACTGGTCTATAGTTGGTAGGTTCTTCTTTATTTCCTCCTTTGTATATAGGTACTATATTTGCTTTTTTCCAATCTTCTGGAACTTTTCCTTCTTTCAAGGAACTATTTAGTATGCTATGTATTTTGTCTGCCAGTTCATTCCTGCATTCTTTTAGTATCCAGTTTGCTATTTCATCTGGTCCATGCGATTTTCTGACATCAAGATTACTCAAGTGTGTTAATATTTCATTCTTTGTTACTTCTATTTCTTCCATAGGGGGGACTTTCTCTTTCCATTCGTTCTCTTCAGGTTGTATGTTCTCCCTTGTAAACACTGATTTAAATTGTTTGTTCATAATTTCCGCCATTTCCATTTCCTCAGTGTATTCAACTCCCTCCTGTCTTAATTTCTCCAAGTCTTGTTTGTTTTTCAGTTTATTGTTTACAAATCTGTAGAATAGTTTCGGTTGATCTTTACACTTTTCTATGATATCTTTTTCATATTTTCTCTTTTCCTCTCTGCACATTTGTACACATTCATTTCTATAGCAGGTATATATTTTCCATTTTTCAGGTCTTCTGTCTTTTTTCCATCTGGTCCAGGCTTTGTCTCTTTTGTCTTTTAACTCCCTACAGCTTTTGTTGTACCAGCATTTTACATATTCTTTTTCTTGTTTTTGTCTTGGGACATACTTTTCCACTCATTTTTTGTAAATGTTTGTCAAAATATTCCATTTCTCTTCTACTGTTGTTTCTTCTTTGTATATTTCTTCCCAGTTTTCCTTTTGAAAGAATTCTCTTATTTTATCAAAGTTTGTTTTTTCATACATTCTTCCTTTTCTGTATTGTTAATTTCTTTTCATATATTTTTCTTCATTAAGTTCCAGTTCAATCAATATGTGGTCACTTTTACTTATTGGTGTTTTATATTCAATTTTGTCCACTATTCTAGGTTCGGATGTAATTACTAGGTCTAGTCTCGATAGCTCTTCTTCATTTCTATACCTAGTGTTCTCCTGTATCCATTGTGTCATTGTATGGTCAGTAACCATCTCGAGTAGAGCGTTTCCCCATGAGCCGTCTCCACCCTTTACTGTCATTTCTTCCCAGCAGATTTCTTTGCAGTTAAAGTCGCCCATCATAACTATTTTTCCTCCCTCTTCCATTATCTTGTTTAATGTTATCTTTGTGTCCTCTAACATACTTTTATGTTCACTCTCTTCCCATGAGGCTGTTTTTGGGGGCACATAATTTATCACAAACTTTCTGTTCTTCTTATCTCTGTCTTCTACTTCCATCATTATCATCTCTACTGTATTCTTTCCATATGTGACATCCTTCACGTTTATATCCTTCTTAGTCAGGAACATAACTCCACCCCCTTCCTTTTTCACTCTGTTTCTAATCCAATAATTATATGCATCATGTCCTACACTGTTGGGTGGTAGTGGACCTTTTAATTTTGTTTCTACAATTCCCATTATGTCTGGTTCTTTTTCTTTCAAATAATCATTCAGTTCATTCAATCCTGTTATTAATCCATCTATATTTGTGTAAGACACTCTTAGTTTTCTGCCACTTCCATTGTGTTCTCTGTTTCCCTTTTGTTTTTCTCTTGTATGTCGACTTTCTTTAGTTTCATATTCACTACTCTCCAATAGAATCTCTCTTTTTCTGACTCCGTTCTTATCTCGTTTTTTTCCTTTGCTTCAAGTCTTTTCTGTTTTTCTTCCTCTCTTTCCTCTTTATTCATTTCCCTTTTTATCCATACCTTTTTATATTGTTCACTTGCTGCTAGTTTCCCTGTTTTGGATAAGATATTCTCAGATGTAGTTTGTGACC
The DNA here is from genome assembly GCF_046742065.1 of Oratosquilla oratoria. Classification (NCBI taxonomy): domain Eukaryota; kingdom Metazoa; phylum Arthropoda; class Malacostraca; order Stomatopoda; family Squillidae; genus Oratosquilla; species Oratosquilla oratoria. Next base: position 59,119,737 of record NC_134794.1, on the reverse strand, counting down.
TGAATTTAATCTTGATTGGTCTGGTCTTGTCTGTACTATATTTCCCGAGCCTGAATTTCTCTTCGATTTGTTTCATTATTTCTGGTTCATCTTCCTGAACTAATTCTAGTAAATTTCTTACTTTTTCATTTTCCTCTTTGATTCTTGTGGTTCTATCTGGGTTATGTTTCTCTTCCATTCCTAATATAATTATACATTTCTTTTTGTCTGCTAAGTCTCTTACTATATTCTCCTTCTGTCTCATCACTTTAATAACTGAGTTTTCAGTTTGTTCATTCATTTGTTGTCTGATTATGTCAGTGAATGCAACCTTGCTATTTTCATGAATATTTTTCCAACCCTCCTTGTTCTCCTTATTATTCATCTTTTACTTCTTTTAACTGTTTTTCTAATTCTTCAATTTCCTTAGTTAAGTTTTTGTTCGCCCTCTCTAGTTCTTCCAATTTTTCAACTCTTCGTATAATACTGTCAACATGACCGAACCTACGCTCCAAGTCCTCGATCATCTTATCGACCTTCTCTTCTAGTCTTGTCAGTCGGGGGGGGGGTTTGTGTCCCCCCCACCCTCTTTAAATCCCTGGAAAATATTCTCATCACTTTCTACTGTATTGCTCTTGTCTATACTTCTAATCTTTACATTTTTATTAGACATTTCATCATCATCGGGAGGCCTTTTGTTTACCTTTCGCCTGTCTGCCTGGGCCAAGTCTACTCCTTCCTCATTTCCTTCCATTTCCCTCAGTAATCCCTCCCCCTTTCCTCTTTCCCTACTTTCCTACTACTCCACGAGCAATTTCCCCCCCACCCTGTAAATACAATAGGCACTTCTCTTTGCGTTGGGATCCACAAACTTCAATTCTCTTCAGAACGTCTTCTAAGCCGTCCATTCGTTGAAGTGTGTGTGTGTGTGTGTGTGTGTGTGTGCATTTACCTAGTTGTATTATACAGGAAGGGAACTATGCTCGTGGTGACCTGTCTTTGTATCTTTCAGCATCAAGTTTTTTCTTAAAATCTTGAATAGTGTTTGCATACACTGTTTCTTTATCTAAATTATTCCAGGTATCCAGTACTCTGGGTGGGAAGCTACCATATATTTCTGTGTATAAGACGACCTTTGTATAAGACGAGGTACAAAATTAGAGCAAATTTTTATGAATTTATCTCATATCGGTAGTATAAGATGACTGCTAAATTACAAAAGCATCAGTGTATCAAACCTACCGTACAAAAAGAATTGTTTTGTTTACGTTTATCAGCTGTTTTTTCTGTTTTTTCTCTTTTCTTTCTCATTACTTAACTGTATCCTTATACCAGATATATTACTTACTGTATCCTTATCAATTCAAAATAAATGAAATAACAAAGCAAATCGTATATCATGATTTTCTGAGAAAACACGTCAACTAACAAAAATTATTTGCGTAGTGCATCACTTGATGTTCTCTGCGAGTTTGTTATTAAAGCTTGGGAAAGTGTTAAGGTCAAAAGTATCGTAAAATCTTTTTAAAAATGTGGAATCTCTAATGCCATGGATGGCACTGAAGATGATTTATTGTATGAAAGTGATGACGAAGCCGAAGTCGACTCACTGGAACCGGACTGGGATCCCTACGATGACGGCATATTTGAGGAATCTTGTGATATGCTTGAACAACTTTTCGAAACAGAGAGTGATGATTGTGACAAGTTTGAAGGGTTTTATATAAATAAAGAAATAAAGTTTTATAATGTTTTAAGCTTTAAATGTAATGTAATGTAATTTTATTGAAAATAAAGGTTTTAGAAATACGTTTGATGTGTAATATTGACGACGATTAGAAATTAAATTTTAGAATTCTATAATTTTTATTTTTTCTATGTTTTAAAGGAAACTACTGTAATATTTTTTATTGATAAACGTTTTCTGTACTGTAATCCAAAATTGTTATTTTCAGTCTTAAAAATTACTGAAAAGTTAGCGAAAGAAAAAGGTTGCTATGAACGCAACCAGTGCTCGATGTTTACATTTTTTCAGAGTAGTTAAAAGTACCGCAATTTCATTAATATAGAATTATTCCTCGAATTTATCAACAATTGCCATTTACTATACAGATATGCCAATAATATATAAGGTAAATATGGTTTAATTACCTTTATTACCAGTTCTTATCATAATGTGAATCATTTCCGGTGTATCAGTGGTTATCGGCAGGCTAGCCTAGCAAGTCATCTCACGTAGAATTCAAGGTCTGATTTTTATAATGGTAGTATAAGACAACCCCCAATTTTAAGGGGTGAATTTTTTTATTTTAGGGTCGTCTTATACGTGGAAATATACGGTATTCTTTTTTTTTTCCAGATCTCTTCTATAGTTATAGTTTTTGAGTTTCTTTTTGTGTCCTCTTGTTTTTCCATTGTCCCATTTAAGTAAATCATTCCTATCTAGGATATCCATTCCTTTCATGATTCTATAAATAGTCAGCAGATCTCTTTCTCTTCTTTGTTCCAGAGTTGCTAATTCCAATTTGGACAATCTATGTTCATATGTCAATTTGGAGAGAGTTGGTGCGAACTTTGTAGTTGCTCTTTGTATTCTTTCTAATTTCTTTATATTCTTTTTAGTACTGGGTGTCCATGGTGTTGCTGCATACTCCAGTTTTGGTCGGTCTTATTAGTTTAATTAATATTTTTTTAATCATGACTTAGTACAACCTCATAGTTGTGCGTAAGTTTGATACCTCTAATTGTAAAGCTTTATGGTCTAATTTTAAATCAATTCTTCTGCCAAGTTGTTGATTTCTCTATCCACTTCCCTCCTAAATTCTGAGAATAAATCAGTGTATTTACCTAGTTGTATTATATGTGAAGGGAGCTATGCTCGTGGTGACCTGTCTTTGTATCTTTCAGCATCAAGTTTTTTCTTAAAATTTTGAATAGTGTTTGCACATATTGTTTCTTTACCTAAATTATTCCAAGTATCCAGCACTCTGTGTGGGAAGCAATTTTTTTTCAGATCTCTTTTATAATTATCCTTTTTGAGTTTCTTTTCATGTCCTCTTGTTTTTCCATTGTCCCATTTTAGTAAATAATTCCTATCTAGGATTTCCATTCCTTTCACGATTCTATAAATAATCAGCAGGTCTCCTCTTTCTCTTCTTTGTTCCAGAGTTGGTAATTCCAATTTGGACATTCTTTATTCATATGTTAATTTGGAGAGAGTTGGTGTGAACTTTGTAGTTGCTCTTTGTTTTCTAATTTCTTTATATTCTTTTTAGAATGGGGTGTCCATAGTGTTGCTGTGTACTCCAGTTTTGGTCTTATCAGTGCAATTGATATTTTTTTTAATCATTTCCTAATCCAAGAAGTCAAATGCCACTTTCATTGACCTTAATAGGTTGAAGGTTTCTCCGACTATATTATTGATATGTTTGCCTGGTGTCATGTCTTGGCTGATTATTACTCCAAGGTCTCTTTCCTAGTTGTATTATACAGGAAGGGAGCTATGCTCGTGGTGACCTTTCTGTATCTTTCAGCAGCAACATTTTTAAAATCTTGAATAGTGTTTGCATACAGTTTATCTAAATTATTCTAGGTATCCAGCACTTTGTATCTACCTAGTTGTATTTACCTAGTTGCATTTTGCGGGATGGGGAGCTACACTCATGGTGTCCGGCCTTTGTATCTCGCAGTGTCTAGTTTGCTCTTAAACTCATGAATGGTTTTTGCACACACTGTTTTTTTTGTCCAGTTTGTTCCAAGTGTCCACCACTTTATGTGGAAAACTGTTTTTGTTCAGATCTCTTCTGTAGCCATGTTTTTTTATTTTCTTTCCATGTCCTGTGTTTCTCTTGTCCCAGTTTAACAAGTCCTCTCTATCGAGTATTTCTGTGCCCTTCATGATTTTGTAGATGGTCACTAGGTCACCTCTCTTCTTTGCTCCAGAGTTGGTAACTCCAGTTTAGCCAATTTCTCCTCATATGACAAGTTTGCAAGTGCAGGTGCCATTTTTGTGGCTGGTCTTTGGATTCTTTCCATTTTCTTTACATTCTTTTTGGTACTGGGTGACCACAATGTCACCTTATCAGTGTGACCAATATCTTTTTAATAATTTCTTCATCCAAATATGTAAATGCCACTTTTATTGATCTTAGTAAGCTGTAGGATTCTCTGACAATTTTGTTTATCTGTTTATCATAGGACAAGTCGTTTGGGATAATTACACCCATATATTTTTTGGATCTCTCCTTCTTTACCTCCTTGGTTCCAATTTTATATTGTCCTGATATTCTATTTTTGCTTTTCCAAACTCCATTATGCTACACTTGGTAATATTGAAGTCCACTTCCCATTTCTGGCTCCAGTTCCATACCTTATTCAGGTCTTCCTGCAGTGATTCACAATCCTTTTCAGGTTTTACTTTCCTTAACAGTTTGGCATCATCTGCAAAGAAGCTAATGTAACATTTCACATCATCATTCATGTCATTCACATAAATAGCAAACATTATTGGAGCCAATACAGATCCTTGCAGTACTCCACTGATCACCTCTTTCCAATCTGAATATTTTTCTCTGAGCACTACTCTCATCTTTCTACCAATCAGGAAGTCCTCCATCCATTATAGTAGGTTCCCTTGTATCCCTCCTGTATGTTCCAGTTCTTTTAATAATTTTTTGTGTCAATTAATCTTGAGTAGAAACATATTAAGTTTGTGGTACATGATCTTCCTTGTCTAAACCCACTGTCTTGGGTTTATTATATTATTGTCTTCCAGGTGTTTTACCCATCCATTCTTGATGACTTTCTCACAAATTTTGGCTACAGTGCTTGTTAGTATGACTGGCTTGTAGTTGGTTCTTCCTTGTTTCCTCCTTTATGTATTGATGCAATGTTAGCATTTTTCCAGTCTTTTGGTATTTAGCCTTCTTTAAGTGAACAACTTATTATATTATGTATTTTGTCCGTTAGTTCTTCTTTGCATGCTTTTAGAATCCAATTTGTAATTCCATCCAGACCATGTGATTTCCTGATGTCAAGGTTTGATAGATGTTTCATTATTTCTTTTTGTGTTATCATTATCTCGCTCATGGGGGGAGATTGCCTTTCACTTCCATCATCCCAATGTTGTGCTTTCTCTCTAGTGAAAACAGGTTTGAAGTGATTATTCATGACTTCAGCCATTTCTAATTCTTCTGTGTATTCTATATTCCTTTGGTGTAGTTTCACCATTTCCTGATTGTTTTTAAGTATCGATAGAATAGCTTGGGTTGCTGTTTGCATTTATCTATAATATCCTTTTCATGGTTCCTTTTTTCCTCTCTTCTCACTTTAACAAACTCATTTCTATGGTTTATATATACTTGCCATTTTCTAGGTTTTTTATCTTTTCTCCATCTTTTCCAACCTCTGTTCCTTCTATCTTTTGCCTCACTGCATCATTTGTTGAACCAGCATTTACTCTCTCTAGCTTCTGTTTTGGTATGTGCCTATTCCCCCCTTCACTGTAATTATCCATCAAGATATCCCATTTCTCTTCCACTTTTGTCTCTTCCATGTAAAAATTTTCCCAGTTTGCATTTTGGAAGAATTTCTTTAGTTTTGCAAAGTCCGTTTTGTTGTACATCAATCTTCCTTTCCTATGCTTTTCATTTCTCTCCATGTATATTTCTTCCTTTAGTTCAGCCTTGATGAGTATATGGTCACTCTTTCCAACTGGTGTCTTGTATTGGATTTTATCCACAATTTCAGGTTCTGTTGTAAATATTAAATCTAGTTTTTACGGCTCCTCATTATTTCTGTATCTGGTGTTTTCACTGACCCACTGAGTTATTGTATATTCCATGGTCATGCCCAGTAGTACATTACCCCACAAGTCTTCTCCTCTCACTGTCATGTTCTCCCAACAAATTTCTTTGCAATTGAAGTCCCCCATAATTACCAGATTACCCCTGCCCATTAGTATCTCATTTAATGATTGCCTTGTATCTTCTAGCATTTTTGTATGCTCGTTCTCTTTCCAAGCGTTCGTTTTTTTGAAGCACATAAGTCACCACAAACTTTCTACTTTTCCTATTCTTGTCTTCCACTGTTATTATGATCAGTTCTACATTACCTTTGCCCTCCACAATTTTTGTCACATTCAATTTTTTCTTGGCCAAGAACAAGATTTCTCTTCCCTGTTTCTTGTCTGTTTTTAATCCAGTAATTGTATAGTCCATGTCCAACATCAATGGATGGTATTTCACCCCTTAGTTTAGTCTCTACAATTCCCATTATGTCTGGTTTTCTTCCAGCAGGTAATCATTAAGTTCATTCAGCCCTGAAATTAATCCGTCGATGTTGGTATAGGCCACTTTCAATTTTTTTCTTTCTCCATTTTTTTTTTTTTTTTTTCTGATGTACCATTTCCTCAGTCTCATGTCGATTATTCTCCAATAGAATTCCTTGCTTTCGGTCTCTGTTCTCTTTGCATTTTTTTCCCTTTGCTTCATCTTTTAGTGTCTTCTCTTTTTCTAATTCCTCAATACTCATTTCTCTTTTCATCCATATCTTATTGTACTTTTCACTCCTTGCCAAATTACCTACTTTTTCAAATATGTCTTCAACTACCATTTGTGATCTTAGTTTTACTTTAAGGGTCGATTTCTATCCTTAGAATGGTGGCCATTCCTATATGCATTGTCTACATCTTTCCGTGCATCTTGGGCTCCATCCTGAATTTCTTTTAGGATTGCTATTGTTTGTCTCTTTTTCTTCTTTTTCTCTCATGTACCTCACCAGACCATGAATTCTTTTATTCCATATACCACAATACATTTTTTCCTATCCACTGTGTCTCTGACCTAATTTTCTTTTTCATTAATCACTTGGATAATTGTGTCTTTTGCATTTTCCTGCATTTGTTGTTGGACTATTTCCTTGAAAACAATTTCTTTATTTTCAATGTTTTCCTTCCATTTCTTAATCTTTTGGATACTTTCCTCATCTAAGTTCTCTTCGATTTTTTCAGTCATTTCTTGTGTTTTGTTGTTTACCTCTTTTTTAAGTTGTTGCTATTGGTAGTATCATTTTCTTCTTTTCATTTTCACTCTTCAGCTCTCTTATATAGTTTTTCATTTCCTTAATATCATTTCTTAGATCCAAGTTTGTTTTCCTCAGGTCGGATATTCCAATGTTTGCTTGCGCTAAGCAATCCATTAGTCCAATGATTTTGTTCCCTAAATCTTTAATTTCATTCTCCCACCATATCCTATTTTTGCTCATTTCCCTCTCTATCTCTAAGATTCAACTTAAACTCCTTCTTTCATGCTTACTGAATCCTGAAAAAGCATCGTCGTGATATTCCCTCATGGGTGCAGGAGTCGCACAAAGATTGTTTACATTGTGGTTCGGCATGGCATCACTAGATGACTCTGGTTTGAAGTTGTCATTCGAGTCAGACTTTTCATTATTTTCCTTCATTTTTTGCTAATTATGTTTTAATAGATTTAACTAGCACTGCAGAGATATCATTTCAGACACCCATGATTTCTCCCTTCTCATACAATACAAACCAGGTTTCCTTTCTCATTGTTTATCCACTTCTCTGGGGCCCAGCGACGAAGTTGTCAGTTCCGTGGTCGGCGTGTGTGTGTGGGAAGCTTTTTTTTCAGATCTCTTTTATAGTTATCCTTTTTGAGTTTCTTTTCATGTCCTCTTGTTTTTCCATTGTCCCATTTTAGTAAGTCATTCCTATCAAGGATTTCCATTCCTTTCATGATTCTATAGTCAGTAGATCTCCTCATTTTCTTCTCTGCTCCAGTGTTGGTAATTCCAATTTGGATACCTTTGTTCATACATTAATTTGGAAAGAAATGGTGCAAACTTTGTCATTGCTCTTTGTATTCTTACTAATTTCTTTATACAGACGCTCCTCAACTTACGTTTTAGTTATGTTCCGAACGGCCGAACATAAGTTGAAAATGAACATAAGTTGTTACTGTACTATACATCCGTAAATTCTATTACCGTATCTTATAAAACACCCCTAAATCATTAATAATACACATAACATTGTAAAATAATAACATTAATTTCAAATAAATTAAATTCAAGCAACATAAATTGAGATGGTGGAGGAGGAGGAGGAGGATGAGGCAAGGCACGTTCAGTCTGTCGTTTGTACCATGTAAACAATGGACGCAGTGTCATGCATAAGTATCGTTTGAACTACGGAGAGCGCGCTAAACTAAAAAATTCACTCAAAAAAAATTTTGTTTACAATTTTTTTTTTACAGTCAGTTCAAACGTATAATCGAAAAAACATAAAACGAATGAACGTAAGTAGAGGAGTGTCTGTATTCTTTTTAGTACTGGGTGTCCATAGTGTTCCTGCATACCCCCAGTTTTGGTCTTAGTGTAACTAATATCTTTTTTAATCATTTCTTCATCCAAGTAGTCAAATGCCACTTTCATTGACCTTAACCTCTTCAGTACGGGCCAAAATCTCGCGGGCAGCATTAGCTGCCAGACGTACGATGTGTCGTAATAATACTCGCATCATAAAATATAGTCACCGCTTATATCGATCGTTCTCTCTTTCACCTGTGAATTTTGATAAGCATAGAAAATGTGATGAAGACAGTTTAGAGAGTATGTCATTACGCAGGGGCAACTACAATAAATATAATCAAGACGCCGATATGGCAGCCTCGCGTATCCACTTGCTCCTCATGCCGCCTACGTATGCAGCACCGTATGGAAGGGGTTAATAGGTTGAAAGTTTCTCCAACTATTTTATTGATATGTTTGTCCGGTGTCATATCTTTGCTGATTATTACTCCAAGGTCTCTTTCCAAGTTCACTTTTTGACTTATTCACCAATTATATAATTTTTTTTTATATTCTGTTTTTACTTTTTCCAAAGTCCATTATACTACATTTCTTGATATTGAAGTTCTCTTCCCACTTTTGAGTCCATTTCCAGATTTTGTCCAAGTCTGACTGTAATGATTTACAGTCCTCCTCTGTTCTTACTTCCTTTAGTATTTTTGAGTCTTCTGTGAAGAAATTCATACAACACTACTCCTTTATCCATGTCATTTATATATATGGCAAACATGACTGGAGCCAATACCAAACCTTGTGGGACACCACTTATCATTTCTTCCCATTTCGAGTATTTATCTCTAATTACTACCCTCATTTTTCTCCCAGTCAGGAAGTCTTCCATCCACTCCAATAATTTTCCTCCAATGCCACCTTTTGATTCTATTTTTCTTATTAATTTCTTGTGTGGTACCTTATCAAATTCTTTTTGTAGGTCTAGACAGGCACTGTCTGCCCATCCATTCTTCTCTTGTATTATTTCTATGTCTTGAATACAAGCAGATCAGGTTTGTTATACATGATCTTCCTTGTCTAAATCCAAATTGATTTGGATTCAGTATAGTTTTTTCTTCCAGATGTTTAACCCATCTACTTTTGATAACTTTTTCACATATTTTTGCTACTGTGCTTGTTAGGGAGACAGGTCTGTAGGCTAGTTAGTTGGATTTTTCTTGTTTCCTCCTTTATATATTGGTACACTATTTGCATTTTTCCAGTGTTGTGGTACATTTCCTTCTTTGAGCGAGCATTTAATTATATTTTATATTCTATCTGTTAACTCCTCTACACATTCTTTCAGTATCCAATTTGCAATTCCATCTGGACCATGCAATTTTCTGACGAAGGTTTTTTATTTGGTCACTGATTTTCTTCTATGTTACAGTTATTTCCTTCATGGGGGGGGGGGGGGATTTCTCTCTATTCCCTCACATTAGGTGAGTTCTCAATTGTGAATTCCAATTTGAAATGATTGCTCATGATTTCTGCCATTTATTCATTTCTTGCTCTTCTGTATATTCATAATTTTCCTGGCACAGCTTTTCTATTTCTTGTTTGTTTTTTTAGTTTACCATTCACATATCTGTAAAATAATTTAGGATGTTCCCTGCATTTTTCTATTATTTCTTTCTCATAGTTTCTCTTTTCATCTCTGCCTATTTTTATATAATCATTTCTTAGTTTGATGTTTGCCATTTAGTAATTTTCTTGTGTTTTTTCCATTTTTTCCAAGCTTTATCTCTTTTATCTTTAGCTTCACAACATTTTTTGTTGTACCCGTTCTTTATGTATACTTTTTCTTGCTTTTGTTGTGGAACATATTTGTTCACCCCCTCATTATAACTTTCTTTTAGTATACAGTAAAAGCCCTCTTCTCTGGCATTCAGGGATCCAGCAACTTCAAGTATCTGGCATATTTTTTCCAAGCAATAAAATCTATAAAAATCTATATGAAATCAATACAAATTGATAAAATTTCCCGCGCAAGGCTTTAATGGTTCCCGCCGTTACCAGAGAGCACCACTGTCTAGGTCAGTTTCGCCCCACCCGCCACAGCCCACAGCCCACGCTGTTCAGTATCACATGTGCCTCGTTTGTGTTTGTCTCCGCTCAGTTCAGCTGCATTCTTCTTCAAGTGTTCCCCTGTAAACTTTCATCATGCCCAAAGTTGATAAACAGAAATGTGTTGTGGTGCTTACACTTAGGCAGAAGGTGGACATTTGCAAATATTTAGAGAAAGGGGAAAACAGAGAAAAATACTCATGGATGAATTCGGCATAGGCTCATCAACCATCTATGATATTAAGGCCCAATCAAAGAAGTTACGTGAGTTTATGAAGGGGACAGATACCCCAAAAGCTGCTGAAAACCATCACACTTTACAATATCTGCATGGGGACATGATTGACAAAATGTTGTACGAATGGTTTTGCTTGAAAAGATCCGAAGGAGTATCAATAAGGCCCCATGCTGCAAGAAAAAGGATGCGACCTAGCAAAGAAGATGGGTGAAGTGGAAACATGCCAGTTCTCAGATGGTTGGCTACACCGATTCAAGACTCGGCATGGAATAAGGAAGCTGGAGGTTGCTGGTGAATAAAATGAGTTGATTGTAGACATAGTGTTTTTGTAACCCTTCACTTATTTTAGTAACCCCTTCAGAAAAGTATGGAGAAGGTTAGTGTCTAGTGATGAACTTTATGTTGGCGAGTGAGGTGGTGACGCCGCAATCATGTGATGCTTTGTTTATGTTATGGTATGTGATACTATATGTTAACTGACATTGAGTAAAGGGGGTGATTGTAAACATATTTCTGTACCCCTTCAGTTGCTTTAGTAACCCCTTCAAGTATCCGGAATTTTCGAGTACCCGGCATGCCTTTGGCCCCAGTGATGCTGGATAAGAGAGCTTTTACTGTATTCCATTTCTCTTCCATCTTCGTTTCTTCCTTTATGAATTTTTCGTAGTTTATGTTACAAAAGAATTTTCAAAGTTTCTCAAAATTCGTTTTGTTGTACATTGGTCTTCCTATTTTATGTTTCTCATTTCTTCTTAGGTCTATTTGTTTAGTTCAAATTCTATTAATACATGGTCACTCTTTCCTACTGGTGTTTTGTAATCTATTATTTCCACAATTTCAGATTCTGACATAAGTATTAAATCCAGTCTCGATGGTTCCTCATTGTTTCTGTATCTGGTATTTTCCTTTATCCACTGAGTCAGTGTGTATTCAATAGTCATATCAAGTAGCATGTTGCCCCAGATGTCTTCTCCACCCTTTACTGTCATTTCTTCGCAACATATTTCTTTTGAACTAAAATCACCCATAATTACTATATTTCCTCCTTCCTTCAGTATATCAGTCAGTTCATACTTTGTATCCTCCAACAGTTTGGAATGATCGCTTTCTGTCCAGAACTATGTTTTGGGGGACATATACACTAATACAAATTTTCTACTTTTCATGTGCTTGCTTTCAAATTCTATCTTAATTGATTCTACATTGTTTTTTCTTTCTGTTATCTTTGTCACATTTAAGTCCTTCCTAGTCAAAAATAATACTCCCCCACCCTGTTTTTCCTTTCTATTCTTCATCCAACAGTTGTATAGGCCTTGTCCCACAGTATTTGGTGGTAGATTACTTTTTTAGTTCCTACTATTCCCATTATGTCTGGTTTTTCTAATGCCAGATAGTCATTTAGTTCATTCAGTCCTGAGATCATTCCATCTATGTTGGTATAGGCTAATTTTAATTTTTTTCTTTCTCATCTTTTTCTGTCTGCTTCGTTTCCTTTTTCCTGATATCATTTTCTCAGCCTCCGGTCCACCACTTTCCAATTTTTTTTTTTTTTTTTTCAGTCTCAGTTCTTTTTTAATTTATTTAATTTCCTTCATTTGTAAGTGTGTGTGTATTTACCAAGATGTATCTTAAGGGAAGGAGAGCTATGCTCATGGTTTCCTGTCTCTGTATTTCACCATATCTAATTAGTTCTTAAATTTGTGTAGGGTTTTTGCACACACTACTGTTTTGTTTAGTTTGTTCCATGCATCCATCACTCTGTGGGGAAATTTGTTCTTTTTCAGATCTCTTCTATAAGTGTCCTTTTTGAGCTTCCTTCCATGTCCCTTTGTATTTCTCTTATCCCAATTTAGTAAGTCTTCTCTATCAATGACTTCTATACCTTTCATGATTCTGTAGATAGTCAACAAGTCACCTCTTTCTCTCCTTTGTTCCAGAGTCAGCAATTCTAGTTTTTACAATCTCTGTTTATATGATTGTTTTGATAGTGTTGGGACTATCTTCATAGTTGCTCTCTGGATTCTCTCAAATTTCCTTGTATTCTTTTTAGTACTGGGTGACCCTTCTGTTGCTGCATACACCAATTTTGTCCTTATCAGTGTACCGTATATACTCGTCTATAGGTCGAAATCTTAAGGATTTTTTTTAGGCCAAAACCTAGGGGTCGACCTATACACAAGTAATAATCTTGTTAGGTTGAAATCCAGACATGACAAGAAAGGCTAGGAAGAACTCTTACCTTTTCTTTAGGTTCAGAAATCAAAATATTTACCTACTAAATACTACCAGTAAACAATGGGTTCATAAAATACACGGTACGTACTAAAACATGTAAAATTCCTTCTAGATACGGTAACCCCATACTGTGGTTTTACCTGTTTGTTAAATTTCTTAACACAGGCGAGCTTATTATATCATGTATACTATTACAGTACCCATAATTGTTTAAAAAAATAATGAAATGCTGTGATATTCTCAAATTTATTTATTTATTTATTTATTTATTTTTTTATAGTTTAGTTTCGACCATGGGCGCAATATAGCAATAGAAAATTAATCATTAATTTTATAAATTAAAATGTATCAACATAATATGCAATTTTGTGGGCGGAAGTGAAAATGAAAAATACCTTGCCACAAGCATAGGATCGGAACACCATCTTGTCTGTCAATTGACGGCCTCGGTGCTTCCGACAGTACCTCGCCAGGTACATTTTCTTGAAGGAATGTTATGGAGCGGAGATACATGCATTCCTTCAAGCTGCAAGAACTTTGTATAGCCAGCAAGCTAAGTGGTTGAAAAGCCCGCCAACTTCTCATTTCTTCGTCGTCGGCATGTATCATAACAAATATGACGTACTATTCGTCCGACACGACTTCATTACTTACGAAATGTTTTAGAATCTTTCTTATTTTCTTATTTCCGATCACAAAATTGCATATTACGTTGATACATTATAATCTACAAAATTAATAATAAATTTTTATTGCTATGTTGCGCCCTTGGTCGAAACTAAAAATTTACCCAAATCTAGCTTTCTACATGGTATATGTTATTGTTACCATTACCAAAACAATGCATGGATCTCACCATCACGAAAACAAACTGTTCAGTATTGCCAACTTGTTACTGTTACAGTGACACATGGTATAATCCTAAATATTTTAACTGAAATCCACCAAAATCGTTTTCCTTGATGTCGTCATCTTCACCACCAAACAGCTCCTCCCACTCACTTCTGTGTCGAGTATCGTCATACGAATCAACCTCATCAGCCATAGGAACATCAACATCATCTTTCTCCTCCACATTATTATTAGCCTGATCATCCGCACAGTTGAGATTACAAGACTAACTCTGAGTGTTGGTTAAATTTTTTTCTAACGAAACACGCCTAGCCAGTTTATTCCGAATACCGTACTTGGTAATCTACCGTACTTGGCAATCTGTTCAAGTTTTTCACTCCGCTGAAATGGCAATTTCAGTGAAACTTATTAAATATTAAAATCAGTGAACTTGAAAAACATAAACCAGAATACATCAGAATTAATGAAGTGAAAAAACCATAATAATCAATTGCTATACCAGGCACGCCATGCTACTTCAAAGCATTAAGGCAGTGGAATGCTCACAGCACCAAAAACAAAAACAAACCACTCGACCTATACATGAGTTATATGGAAAATTCCAGATTTTTTTTGCCAAAAATGGGGGGTCGACCTATACACGAGATCGACCTATAGACGAGTATATACGGTAACTAATATTTTCTTAACCATTTCTTCATCCAAGTAAAAGCCAATTTTATTTATCTTAGCAAGTTGTAGGTTTCTCTGACAATTTTGTTTATCTGTTTATCAGGGGACATATCCTTTGTGATGATTACTTCTAGGTCTTTTTCAGATCCCACTTTCATTTACTTCCTTTGCACCAATTTTATATTGTTCTTATATATATATATATATATATATATATATTTTTTTTTTTTTTTTACTTTTTCCAAATTCCATTATGCTACATTTCTTATTATTGAAGTCCACTTCCCCTTTTCTGACTCCATTCACAAATCCTGTTCAGATCTCTCTGCAGTGAATCACAATCCGCTTCAGTACTCACTTTCTTCAACAATTTTGCTTCATCTGCAAAGAAGCTCATGTAACATTCCACACCCTCATCCATGTCATTCACATAAATAGCAAACATTATTGGAGCCAATATTGATCCTTGTGGAACTCCACTAATCTCTTCTTCTAAAGTATAACCCTTATTTCTGAGCATTACTCTCATTTATCTTCCATGCAAGAAGTCCTCTGTCCATTTCAGTAGTTTATCTTGTATCCCTCCTACGGTTTCCAGTTTTCTTAATATTTTTTTTGTGTGGAACTTTGTCAAAAACTTTTTGTAGGTCTATGAAAGTGCAATCAGCCCATCCATCCCTTTCCTGTATTATATCTAGTATTCTTGTGTAAAAACAGATCAAATATGTGGCACATGATCTTCCCTGTCTAAATCCAAATTGTCTCAGATTTAGTATATTGTTCTCCTCAAAGTGTTTTATCCATCTACTTTTTGTAACTTTTTCACAAATTTTGGTTAACGTACCTGTAAGGGAAACCGGTCTGTAATGTGTTGGGTCTTCCTTATTTCCTCCTTAATAAATTAGTATATCAGCATATTTCCAGTCTTCTGGTATTTTTCCTTCTTTGAGTAACTTATTGTTTTGTCTATTAGTTTTTCTTTGCATTCTTTTAGTACCCAGTTTGCAATTCCATCTGGGCTGTGTGATTTCCTGACATCAAGGTTCATTAATTGGTCCATTATTTCTTTTTGTGTTACTATTATTTTAGTGAAAACAAACTTGAAATGTTTACTCATGACTTCAGCCATTTCTGTATCTTCTGTGTATTCCATATTCCCCTGGAGTATTTTCACTATTTCCTGTTTGTTTTTTAGTTTACCATTCACATATCTATAAAATAGTTTTGGCTGATCCTTACATTTTTCTTTTATGTCTTTTTCATAATTTCTTTTTTTCTCCTTGCATATTTTTATATGTTCATTCCTTTGATTTATATATATTTGCCACTTTCTAGGTTTTCTGTCTTTTCTCCATCTTTTCCAAGATTTATCTCTTGTATCTTTTGCTTTGTTGCACCTTCTGTTAAACCAGCATTTAACATAAACTTTTCCTGTTTTCGTTTTGGGACATATTTATCCACTCCCTCTTTATAGATTTCCATCAGAATCATCCATTTTTCTTCCACTTATGTTTCTTCATTGTAGAATTTTTCCCAACTCACTTTCTGAAAAAAATTCCAAAGTTTCTCAAAGTCTGTTTTCTGTACATCAGTCTTCCTTTTCTGTATTTCTCACTTCTCTCTATATTTCCTCCTTTAATAACTTAAGTAATATGCAGTCACTTTTCCCAATTGGTCTCTTGTATTCAATTATATCCACAATTTCAGGCTCAATGGTTCTTCATTATTTCTAAATCTATTGTTTTCCTATACCCATTGTGTCATTATATGTTCTATAGTCCTGTCAAGTAATACATTTCCTTATAGATCCTCTCCACCTTTCACTGTCATCTCTTCCCAACAGATTTCTTTGCAGTTAAAATCTCCCTTATGTATCACATTACTTCCATCCTCCAGCATCTCATTTAATGAAAGTCTTGTATCTTCTAAGATTTTAGAATAATCTCTGTCTCTCAAGACCCATTTTTGGGGGCATATAAATCACCACAAACTTTCTATTTTTCATGTCACTATCTTCCACTCCTATTGGAATCATCTCCACCCTGTTATCTCCATTTGTAACTTTCATCACATTTAAGTTTTTCTTAGCCAAGAACATGACTCCTCCACCAGTGATTATATAATCCATGTCAAACATTGGTATTAGTGGACCCCTTAACTTTGTCTCCACATTTCCCATTATGTCTGTTTTTTCTTCTGACAAGTAATCATTTAGTGTGAATGTGTGTGTGTGTGGGGGGGGGGGGGGGGGCTATGGGATTTTTGGGGAGTCTAGGCAGTGCCCAAAACATATTTTTATTTAACCCTTATTTTAAATTCCTCTTATGACCTTTCAGTTTACAGTTGGATCTTTTTAGAACACATACCAATCATATACCAAGGAGGACTAGGACCTATATATATACACCAAAGTTCCTATATAAAGGGAGTGGCCTAGTCAAGGCACAAACCCACTATCACTAATCCCACACTCATCCAACACCCATTTGCTGTCTCTTCTATCTTAGCTCTTTATGAGTGAAAGCTCCCTCTTGTCCCCTGTCCATTGCTAAGGGCAGAGCAATCCACCAAACCACTTACATCCCAAAAATTATTCTGTTTTTAAGTAGGAGAGCACCTATTTTGCCAAAATGTACTAAAATTAATCCTCCTGTATTTACCAATTTACCTACCTACCTGTACCAGTTATTCAATTTCCACATAATTTTTGAAAGACTTACACATCCTTATATACAGTAAATCTGAAAGTGTCTTCATCTACATTCTTTCTACCCCATGAAATATTTTTAATGTAAACTGATGTTACCATAATACCTAGAACTATATAAAGAACGGTAAAATATCATGCTCACCACTCTTGCGTGTGTAGGAGTCAGCAAAGGCAAGACAGGTGATGGCTTCACTGCTGATGTTATCCAAGCTACTGATGCTTGATGAACGAGACCGACTGAATGAACCATCTAATTTATCTATCACCATAATTTAAGGAAAATTAATTAGAAATCTCTTCAATCTATCATATAATCTTTTATCAGCATTGTGAAATATTACTCAAACAGCATATATTTCCTTCATGATATTCAAAGCTATTTTTATTCACATATTTATTCATGACTTAAGAAAACAAATAATATCTAAATAAATTTAAAACAATGCATGACATTATATATGAACACTATTACATTACCAGACCAACATCTAGCCAATAGCCAATAACATCTAGCCAATAGCCAACAAGCAGTCAATTGCTTTGTAATCGTACCTTTCAGTACTAGTATCAAGCCATTCACATACTATTAAATATACAAGCACAACCACTGAATGTTTTTGTGAAAAACACATGCACAATCATATGAATACAAAACACACAAAAACTATTCAAAATGTGCACATAATTAATTATAAATGCAAATGATAACCAAACTTAAAACATAAAAAGGGCATGATGGTGCAGTGCTTATAAGATTTTTTCTTCTATTTTCATGACTACACATACTATCCTACACAATCTTTATTTTTGTATCATGCAGGAACAAGTAATGTCAGGCTTCACTTGTGCAGAGAAAATTCATTAGACACTAAGTGCTATTTGGTCCATAATCAATTCCACCCCAAGTTATCCTCTTCTAAGGACAAGTCAGGCGGGGTTTAAATGGTTGGCAGCTAAAACTATATACTCAATTTTATGTAAATTTTTATCAAAGTGTGATGGAATGGGTTAAATTGGTTTGTGCTGGATAAACAGTGCAATGCAAATTGGAATATTTTGGGAAGACTGTAAGGAAACTAGATCAGGTAGGTCTGTCATTAGTAACCTACACTGACATGAATTTACACTGGTTTATACAGCATAGATAATTAAGGGGGGTCAGACATTTAAAAAAAATAATTATGTCTAAAAGTGTTTTAGAAGATAACAAGTTTTATGTAACCAAAGTTTGAAAATTATTTTGTTGTGGCAACAGCTCATCTAAAGTATATGGGTAGACCTTGGGTGGATGGTGAAATGACACATGCTATTCTTGCATAATGGCTAATTTTACAGTGATAATCCCACCATTCCTTGTTGGAGACATGTGACAATCCTTGAACAGGGGTATATAAGAAAGTAAGGGGAGGGAAAGAGGAGTGCCCATCTAATCTCCAAAAATTGAGCACATCACTCTGACCCCCTCAGTACACTTTGACATACCATAACCCGGAACTATAAATTTGATAATGAAAAGTTATTGAAAATATAAAACTACTGGTAGTTTTATTTCCTTCAAAATTGGTGAATCTATAGTTCATTTCATGGTCTCTAGTTCTATGAAAGCAGATTCTAAAATTTTCCATTATGTGAATTAGAAAAAATAGATAAATTATCCAAAATATCTGCTGAAGCAGCAAATACTTTTTTCCTTATTACTGCTGAGGCTTTGAAAAAAGGAAATTTCATAGCATGATTACCCAAGTGCTGTACTATAAAGGAGTAAAATTTGGGCCATACAGATGACACGACATGAAATATTATGATAATTCTGACTACTGGATGAGAAATACAGCCTAAAATGCAATACATATATGAAATATCAACTCATAATTTGCATTAGTTTTTCATTTGAAAAAAAAAAAAAATTGTCTGACCCTCCTTAAGAGTTTTGTAGATGAACATGACTTGATACTTGGCGAGTTGTATAATTATATAGTAAAAGTCCATTCTTTCAGCACCTAATGTTTCAAGAAAATCCAATTTCATGGTACATTTTATGAAATAATCCCATTCTTATAATTTCATTACCTTTCAGTGCATTTTCTGAAAGGTAGACATATAAAATTTTAAATGAGCACTGCTTTAGTTAGCTCTAGGCCTAGCAAGGTCAGCTTGTCTACAATGATATCATGAACTTAACTCCTCCCAACAGGCTCACTGACTAGCTATATTAGCAAATTTACTTATAGCATATTATATATTGAACAAATTTAAGTGTATTGTATGATATAAAATACAATAAAATCATACATTCACTAATTGTATGCTTTATATGCCATACACAGTCCCAGTTGAAGTCTACACTAAGATCAAATGTACATATATTTCACGTGTATAAATGCATTGTGCATAGGATTTTTTTTATTAAAGATACCATATGTAGCTTATTAAATATCTATAGTATTGTGAAAGGTTGATAAAAATATATGCACTAGAATGCATCCATTCTTTGTTTACAGGCCTGTGTCAGTGGCATGTAACACATCTTGGGTACTGCACACTTACCATACCAGTAACAGCCCTGCTCAAGATCTTCAATACACCACATAAATACACCTTTGTATGAGTTAGTTTGAATTTTCTTTAATTGTATAAATAAAATAAATACATTGCATATTAATTACTCATTGCTTATGGTTTAAAATAATTTCATTCTAGAAAACTGTCCAATGCTTCAGCAAATTCATCATTTCAGCAACTGTTTGGTCCTAAAAGTGCCGAAAGACAGGACTTCTACTGTGTGGATAAGAGTGACTTTAGCCTCGACTAATTAGCTAAGAGAACAATGTGAGTTACAATGTTTGTGTAGCAAGTTCTTTGGCCTTAAAAAATGGTGGGTTGAAATGGAAAACTGGATTGAAAGTGAAACATAGAATGGACTGGCAAGGAAGATCTAGAAAAAATTAGAAGATATACAATTATAGGACCTACATGAAATACAGGCTTAGGATGAAACATGCTCTGGACTCAGATTTGCCTAGCCTTTAAGTTGTGCAGTGAACAGATTTGGAGATTAGCAACCTGGAAAGCCTGAATTTACTGTGTAGTTGATTGACTGTGCTGGTAGATATGCAAGTTTCTACTGTAGTTCAATTAAATACAAATGGATCAACTTGGCTCAGAGTACTATGGGTTGCATAGTCTTAAGTGATGGTTTTAGGGAGGGTAAATTGGATTTGCATTTTGTTTTTGCTTACTTTTTCATATGATAAGTTAGAAAACTATATTTATATTAAAAAGTGGTAGTTTGAGTAGACTGACACAAACAGGAAGGCTAGGTTAGCTGAAAACTATTACATTAGTGAGCAAAATGCAATTGAATTATGCAAGAAGTTAAACAGGATTATCTATTTGGAAAGGACATAAAATGAAAATATGACTACAGGTGGAAGAAGAGATGATATGCAATCAGTTAGACAAGCTCAGTAAGTTCAGAAACTGAAAAATTAGTTAAAACCAAAGTAGATGGCATTAGGTTAAAAGTAATGTGAGGTTAGTTTCACTGAGGAGTGTAAATAAATCTGATAAAGAAAATATCAGAGGTGGGTGGTTTGATTCAGAAAGTCCAATTATCCAGGCGCGATTCGAAAAAACTGAAATCCATATATGTGTATATATATATATATATATATATATATATATATATATATATATATATATATATATATATATATATATATATATATATATATATACATACATATATATATATAAATATACAGAGCCCTTAACCTCTTCACTCCAGGGCACATCGCACGTCTGGCAGCATTAGCTGCCCGATGTGCGATGTTGCATCATAATAATCACATTATAAAAAATAAAGTCAGTGCTCAATCATTCATTCTCTTTCACCCGTGTATTTTGATAACCATAGAAAATTGATGAAGCCAGTTTAGAGAGAATGGAGATTACGTAGGTACGACTACAATAAATATAATCAAGATGCCGACGTCGGCATCATTGAGTACCCACTTGCTCCTCATGCCGCCTACCGTACATAGGCGTCACCATATGGAAGTGGTTAAATGTCTAAGTGCCACCCCAAGGAAAAGTTCTCAGTGATGCCCCCTCTTCCCCCATCACCACTTCCCATCACCACCATTCCTTACTGCCTATTATAGGTATTGGCTTGTGAAATCTTGTGAAATAATTAAACAGATTTTAAAAATGTTATTTAATGTCCCTTTTTTAATCATAATTATTTTATCAGCCTTGTGGGCGACATGTCCAGACTAGACTTGCCGTCCCCACTAAATGTGCCACCCCCGGGCATATGCCCCCTGCCCCCCCATGTGAGGGATATATATATATATATATATATATATGTATATATATATATATATATATATATATATATATATATATATATATATATTCGTGAAGTAAGGAAGCAGGTTTTCTTTGATGCATGTAGAATTAAATACGACAGCATTCTGACAATTGTTAAACTTTTTCTTAATGTTTTCTATTTGTCTTATCAACTTTTTTCCAGTTGTAGGGTGAGCTGATACAAGTTCTCCAAAGTTTTCCATTTAATATTCTCGAGCTTTCGTCTTCAAAGAGACATCATCAGGATTGACATAATTTCTGCAATAATGAATACAAATGTTGGTACATATAAGTTACAAAATAAATTACAAAAATACAAATACAAATAAACAGGTAGAACAAAAGATATATAACAAGAGTTATTACTTACGTCTATAAGGAAAGTACAAATGATAGAGAGAGAGAAAGGTTTAAATACATAAACTGCTATCCGAGTTCCCATTACGGAGTCTGGCGGATCGTCTGAGTGGTGGGGGAGTGGGGGGTAGGAGGGGAGGGGGAGGGGGAGAGGGGACCTCAATGTAGCGATGTCTCAGGTTAGCGCTACTGTACAGTTTAATGCTGGACGTCATGTCCGACTGGATATTTATAGTGGGGGCAGAGTCCCTGATGTGGAATGCCTCCAAGAGTTTCAACCTTCTAGGGTCCTCACTGTACGCAATAATTTTGGTACATTGAACTAAGGTGTCTCTGTCAATATTTCTATTGTGATATTTTGAATAATGGTCCTTGATCGCTCCGTCCTGTTGGTGAAAGGTTAGTCTTCGGCTGAGAGTACATCTGGTGTGCCCGACGTATGTGGTATCGCGAGACGTGCAATTCTCGGCTGGACATTTGAATAAATACACCACGTTGGCTTTAGATGTAAAGTCAGCTCGACTATTACAGTTGTTTTTCATCACCATTGAACAGGTTCTAGGGTTACGATAGTATATAAGGACTCGGATCTCATGGTTCTCTTTAGTGGGGTGACAATTTTTCTTAATTATGTCCTTGATTGCTTTTTCATCCTTTTTGTAGGCATCACTGAAGGTGTTACGATAAAAAACGTTAATAAAATTAGGCTTATTGGCGCTTTGGTTGGACCCAAGTTCACACAGTAATTTATTGGTTATGCGGTCAAAATCACAGTTAGCATAACCATTATTGGTGAGCATTTGTCGCGATACCACATACGTCGGGCACACCAGATGTACTCTCAGCCGAAGACTAACCTTTCACCAACAGGACGGAGCGATCAAGGACCATTATTCAAAATATCACAATAGAAATATTGACAGAGACACCTTAGTTCAATGTACCAAAATTATTGCGTACAGTGAGGACCCTAGAAGGTTGAAACTCTTGGAGGCATTCCACATCAGGGACTCTGCCCCCACTATAAATATCCAGTCGGACATGACGTCCAGCATTAAACTGTACAGTAGCGCTAACCTGAGACATCGCTACATTGAGGTCCCCTCTCCCCCTCCCCCTCCCCTCCTACCCCCCACTCCCCCACCACTCAGACGATCCGCCAGACTCCGTAATGGGAACTCGGATAGCAGTTTATGTATTTAAACCTTTCTCTCTCTCTATCATTTGTACTTTCCTTATAGACGTAAGTAATAACTCTTGTTATATATCTTTTGTTCTACCTGTTTATTTGTATTTGTATTTTTGTAATTTATTTTGTAACTTATATGTACCAACATTTGTATTCATTATTGCAGAAATTATGTCAATCCTGATGATGTCTCTTTGAAGACGAAAGCTCGAGAATATTAAATGGAAAACTTTGGAGAACTTGTATCAGCTCACCCTACAACTGGAAAAAAGTTGATAAGACAAATAGAAAACATTAAGAAAAAGTTTAACAATTGTCAGAATGCTGTCGTATTTAATTCTATATATATATATATATATTTATATATATATATATGTATTTACCTAGTTGTATTTTGCGGGAGAAGAGCTATGCTCGTAGGGACCCGCAGTTGTATCTTTCCACATCCAGTTCTTTCTTAAAGTTGTGTATAGTTTTAGCACTCACTGTTTTCTTGTGTGTATTTACCTAGTTGTATTTACCTAGTTGTATTTTGCGGGAAGGGGAGCTATGCTCGTGTTGTCCCGCCTTTGTGTGTGTGTGTGTGTGTGTGTTGAGACATTCTGACAAGTTAAAGTGGGTGGGAAGGGGAAAGACTGAGTCTTAATCCAAGTTTTATTCTTGACTAGTTTTGCTACAAGCTTTTTCAAAAAGAATATTGCTACAGGGCTAGAAGTGGCATATATGTACACATGCATACCTTTCTGAATGCAAAGGAACTCATATGTTACAGTGACAGAGGAATTAGTTAAATGGTGCTGGAAATTAATAATAAATCAATAACAATTTGGCAAGAAAAATACTATTATTAGAAAAGGAAAGAAATAATAATGGAAAAATAAAAATAATGCAAGAATAAAATTTGTTTGAACTAAAACGAAAAATGTGGCAAGGAAAGTATGAGAATTAGCCTGGGGGCCTGGTGCATGGTACGGATTGGATGTTTTTCCACTTATTGAGGGCATAGGTGGATGTTATTTTTGCTCACTTCAAGTCTCCTGTCCTTTTGTTTATGTTGTTGTAATTAGCCATGTGTAGAGAATCGATGATTTTTCTTTGTTTTTTGTGTAGTCCTTGGGCCAAGATGGTGGGTTTCTTCCAATCTGGTAAGTGTCCTTCTATGTCTGCATGGTTTACAAGGTAATTTGTCTCATGGTAGTGTCTAATGTCAGCTTTGTGTTCTTTGAGTCTGTCAGTACTCTGTATGTTTCTCTGAAGTATGCGCTGTCACATCCATTGCAGGGAATTTTGTAAACTATACTGGTGTTGCTGTGAGGTTTTGTATTATTCTTCCGAACCAAGTGCCCAATTTTCTTACCCATGTTGTTAAAAATTATTAGACCTGAAGGTCTAGATATCCTACTTAGTGTGTGAGAAAAGCCAGAATCTGGGACCACAATGAAATGTAGGTCTGGTTTTTCTGTATTTACTTTTCTATTTTTGATGTTGGTGGCTGAACTACATTACAGCAGCCTTTAAAAACCTCAAATACCCAGAAGGAATGCTCAGATCATCAATCCAAAAAGCCACCAACATCAAAAATACAAAAGCAAATACAGAAAAACCAGACCTATGTTTCATCATGGTCCCAGATTCTAGCTTTTCCTGCACACTAAGTAAGATACTTAGACCTTCAGGTCTAGTAGGTCTAGTAGGTGTTATTGACAAAAGAAAGAAAATTGGACACTTGGTTAGGAAGAACACAAAACCTCACAGCAACACCAGTATAGTTTACAAAATTCCCTGCAATGGATGTGACAGCACATGCTTTGGAGAAACATACATAGGACTGACAGACTCAAAGAACACAAAGTGGACATTAGACACTACTGTGAGACAAATGCCCTTGTAAACCATGTAGACATAGAAGGACACTTACCAGATTGGGAGAAATCCAGCATCTTGGCCCAAGGACTACACAAAAAACAAAGAAATATCATTGAATCTCGAAACATAGCTAATTACAAAAACACAAAAGGACAGGAGACTTAAAGTGAGCAAAAATTATATCTACTTATGCCCTCAATGAGTGGAAAATCTCCGATCTGTACCATGCACCAGGCCCCCAGACTAAATTTCACACTTTCCCTACCACATTTTTCATTTTAGTTCAAACAAATTTTATTCTTGCATTATTTTTTTTTTGCCATTATTATTTATTTTCTTTTCTAGTAATACTATTTTTCTTTCCAAATTGTTATTAATTTATTATCAATTTCCAGTACCATTTAAATAATTCCTCTGTCACTGTAAAATATGAGTTCCTTTGCACTCAGAAAGGTATGCATGTGTACATATACGCCAATTCTAGCCCTGTAGAAATATTCTTTTTGAAAAAGCTTGTAGCAAAACTAATCAAGAATAAAACTCAGAATAAGACTCCAGTCTTTCCTCTTTCCACTCACTGCATATATATATATATATATATATATATATATATACACATATATGTATATATATGTATGTATATATATATATATATATATAAGTATATATACATATATATATATATTTATATATACATATGTAAATATATATATATATATGTATAAACATATATATATACATATAATATATATATATATTCATATATGGACTTCAATTTTTTTTAATTGCACCTGGCTGGATAATCGGATAATTGGACTTTCTGAATTGGACCACCCACCTTTGGAAAATATACATATCAGGTCCTGTGAAATACAAGTGACCAAGTCAGCATTTTAACAATAGCTGGACAAGGTTTGCTAAGAACCAAGAATCAAAAAGTACAGCATATTGACTGGGTATTAAAAAGATTTGTAGCATCTAAATTGTATCTGGACTGAATATGAGAGATGGAATTGGATAGAGAATAGGGCTTAGAGGGGGATAGGGGTTACAAAATTGGGTTGCCTGAAAAAAGTAATTGCAGGGAAAATTTAAAGCCTAATAAAGTGATGTAATGGGATTAATGATGTTGCAAAGTAGGGAATAAAAATCAGACAATGTGTAATAAAATAACTAAGAATTTCAAGCATCTGTGTGGCTACAGTATATCTACATAGGGCAGGGGTTAGAGTGTCCCAACTGCACTGAAGTTACATATCATTCATTACTAGTGACTATGTAGGGTATTAGACACAAATTGCAATATAATTCACATATTCTTCATGTTGGGTTTGATTAAAGGGAATTAGGTATGTATTTAATCAATCATATGACAAAATTAGGTAACCTTGAAAAGTGGAACTGATCAGAAAGCATTATTATTTCCTATGGGTGTACATACACTGCCTTCCTACTTGTGAATGAACAATACAGGAGGACAAATAACCTTGGTTACTACTCTGTACCCAGGGGTACTTGATTTCATTTCATTAAGAAGTTCCTAACCTTTGCTCAATTTCCCTCCTAATATGGCAGGATAGGAGTAAAAATCTACAAAATTTTAGGAAAGCAATGGGATCTTTTTTGAGTACAGGTTATAATGGGTCCTAGTTTAATTAATTAGCCAAAGATAAAACCATGAATTCATAAATTGAACAGGTGTGTGCACACACACACACACACAGACACAAATGTAAATGATAAATTAAAAGACAAACACAAAATTGTAAAACTGCATGGAGATAAAGAATATATAGACGACACAGAAATGGCAGAAGTTATGATCAGACATTTCAGGTCTGTTTCTACAATTGAGAGCTCACAAATTTGGGAAGATGGACAACAAGAAAGATCACCCAAAATGAAAGAAAGGTAACACAGAAAGAAATAAGAGACCAAATAAAAAACCTAGATGTTAGGAAATTGCATGGACAGGATGGAATTGCAAATAAGATACAGAAAGAGTGTATAGATGAACTGACAGACAAATTATACAAGATAATAGACTTTTCACTAAAAGAAGGAAAGGTACCACAAGATTGGAAAGATGCAAACACAGTACCAATATATAAAGGAGGAAACAAAGAAGATCCTACAAACTTCAGATCGGTACCCCTTACAAGCACAGTAGCAAAAATATGCAAGATAGTTATCAGAAACAAATGGATCAAACACTTGGAAGAGAATAAAATACTAAACCCTAAACCATTTAGCTTTAGAAGTGGAAGATTGTGTACAACCTTAACATGCTTTTACTTGAGATTAATTGAGATAATACAAGAAAGAGATGGCTGGGCAGATTGCGCCTTCTTGGACTTGCAGAAGGTTTTTGACAAAGTGCCACATAAAAAGTTAATAAGAAAAATTGAAATAATAGGAGGAATAAAAGGTAAGCTACTGGAATGGATAAAAGATTTCTTAAGTGGGAGAAAAATGAGAGTGGTACTTAGAGAAAAAAATTCGAACTGGGAAGATGTGATATGTGGCATCCCGCAAGGCTCTGTATTGGTTCCTTTAAAGTTTGCCATATATATGATATGAATGAGGGAGTGAAGTGTTACATGAACTTCTTTGCTGATGATACCAAATTACTCAAGAGAGTAAGCACGGAAGAAGATTGCAGATTGCTACAAGAGACCTGGACAAAATATGGGAATGGAGTCAGAGGTGTGATATGAACTTTAACATTAAGAAATGTAGTATAATGAAATTTTGAAAAAGCAAAAATAGAATATCGGGTCAATATAAAATTGGTAAAAAGGAAGTCAAAAAAGTTGATTCAGAAAGGGACCTGGGAGTGATTATCTCAACTGACTTGACACCTGATAAATATGTAAATAAATTAGTTGGAGAGATTTTTAACTTAAGATCAATGAAAGTGGCCTTTGACTACATGGATGAATAAATGGTAAAAATAGTGGTTGCACTAATAAGACCTAAACCAGAGTATGCTGCAACACTATGGGCACCTAGCACACACACACACAAATACAACTAGGTAAATACAACTAGGTAAATAAAAAATAAATAAATAAAAAAAAATCCAAAGAGCAGTGACAAAAATGGCACCTACACTATCAGATTTGACATATGAACAAAGATTGGAGAAATTACATCTATCAACACTGGAACAGAAGAGAAAGTGGTGATTTGTTGACCATTTACAGAATTATAAAAGGGATGGAAATTATTGATAGAGACGACTTATTAAAATGGGACAGAAGAGAAACAAGAGGACATGAAAAGAAGCTAAAGAAGGACAGTTACAGAAGAAATTCGAAAAATAATAGCTTCCCACATAAAGTAATTGATGTCTGGAACAAACTAAACAAAGAAACAGTGAGTGCCAAAACTATACAAGATTTTAAGAATAAACTTGATGCGGAGAGATACGAAAATGGGTTACTACAAGCATAGCTCTCGTCCCATAAAATACAACTAGGTAAATACAAGAGGTCATGGAAGTATTTACAATTACATAAATAAACACTTGATTAATTGGAGAGTAGGAGACTGGACACAAGCATTACTCCTTTCTTGTATAGTACAATTAGGTAAACACATACCTCAAGTCTACTTGAACACAGCTATCTTGGAAGGTGCAAGGTTCACACAGGGATTGCTGACCTCAATGCAGATGAAAACACACACCAAATGTTTTATTTGGTTGAAATAATCTGCTTAAGATTTTAGAAAAGCTTTCAAAATATAATATATTTGATTTTCTTTCCCATTATCTATGACAGAGCACATTCTGTCCTTGAATGATTATCAAAATAATGTAAAGACTCTGTAGTATGAAAGTTCTCAATTCTCAACTTATCCTGATCATAGGCTGACAGAAATAAATGTTTCTAACATTTAAGTTAAAAACTAGGGCCTTTTCATCTCTTTTATGTTCACTCTATGATTCATAGAACCATTCTATCTTGGAAAATGAAAAAAAAAAAAAAAAAATTTACTTTTGGCAATTCCTTATTATAAAAATAGCCAAGAAAATATTCACTGATATTGCTAAAACTAATGGCAAAGGTGCATCAGAGAACAATAAGACATCAGAAGAAAGTATCATCATGACTAGCTCTTACTATCGATATATGTGTATTTACCTAACTGGAGTATACAAGCAAGGAGCAACACACATGAGGTCCTAGTTCTTACTCTCTAATTATCATACCTGGTTATAAATTCACATATGGATCCAACTTTGGCTATATCTCCTTATTCTCCATTTATCATCTTTGATCTAAATTCATGTATTGTTCTACTTTGGGGTATATTAGTTTCTAAGATATTCCAATTATTTATGCATCTACCGGTATGTGGAAAAATATAGTTTGTCATGTCCTTTAGACATTTAGTCTTTCTCTTAAAGCCGCGACCACCCTCACCATCCCCTCATGTAGAAAAGGAGAAGACGGGGAGAAATCCCTTTAGGCTGCATCAATTTATTTCCCACACAAACTCCCTCACCTGCAACCTCCACCCACTCTACCTCATCCATACACAACCATTCTCCATTCACCCTTATCTTCTGGCCTCTCCTGTCCTTCCTCAACAGACATTCCCCACTTTCCCAATACCCCTTTTACCCCATCCATCCATCTTATCCTATGTCAACCCCTCATGTTCACTCCTTCCACCTCTACCTTCCACAACTCTTTTACTAGTCTTTCTTCATTCTTTCCATGTGTCCAAACTATCCCAATACTCTTCTATTAATCCTCCCTCCCAATTCCCTTTCCACTCCCATTCTCCTCTTCACCTCATTTCTCACTCTATCCAGCCTAGTAACCCCTATCATACTTCTCAGGCACCTCATCTCAAGAGAGTAAGCACAGAAGAAGATTGCAGATTGCTACAAGAAGACCTGGACAAAATATGGGAATGGAGTCAGAGGTGTGATATGAACTTTAACATTAAGAAATGTAGTATAAGGGAATTTGGAAAAAGCAAAAATAGAATATAGGGTCAATATAAAATTGGTAACAAGTCAAAAAAGTCGATTCAGAAAGGGACCTGGGAGTGATTATCAATTGACTTGGCACCTGATAAACATGTCAATAAATTATTTGGAGAGACTTTTAACTTATTAAGATCAATGAAAGTGGCCTTCGACTACATGGATGAAAAAATGGTAAAGAAAATAGTGGTTACGCTGGTAAGACCTAGAGTATGCTGCAACACTATGGGCACCTAGCACAAAAAAGAACATACAAAAATTAGAAAGAATCCACAGAGCAGCAACAAAAATGGCACCTACATTATCAAAATTGACATACAAACAAAGATTGGAGAAATTACATCTATCAACACTGGAACAGAGGTGATTTGTTGACCATTTACAGAATTATGAAAGGGATGGAAATTCTTGATAGATATGACTTATTAAAATGGGACAGAAAAGAAACAAGAGGACACGAAAAGATGCTAAAGAAGGACAGTTACAGAAGAGATTTGAAAAAAAAAAAAAAAAAAGCTTCCCACATAGAGTGATTGATGTCTGGAACAAACTAAATGGAGAAACAGTGAGTGATAAAACTATACAAGACTTTAAGAATAAACTGGATGTGGAGAGATACAAAATCGGGTCACTACGAGCATAGCTCTGGTCCGATAAAATACAACTAGGTAAATACAACTAGATAAATACATTCAAACTCCTCTCTTATGTTCCATATTTCTGCCCTGTACAGTGCCGTCCTGCAAAATACAACTAGGTAGATACATTTTATAAAGTACCACACAAAAAACTAATAAGAAAAATTAAACCAATAGGTGGTATAATAGGAAAATTATTGGAATGAATGGAAGACTTCTTGACTGGGAGAAAAATGAGGGTAGTAATTAGAGACAAATAACCAACCTGGGAAGAAATGATAAGTGGTGTCCCGCAAGGTTCGGTATTGGCTCCGATCATGTTTGCCATATATATGAATAACATGAATGAGGATGTGGAATGTTATATGAACTTCTTCGCAGATGATGCAAAAATACTAAAGAAAGTACAGAGGAAGATTGTGAATCACTACAGATAGACCTGGATAAAATCTGGAAATGGAGTCAAAAATGGGAAGTGAACTTTAACATCAAGAAATGTAGTACAATGGAGTTTGGAAAAAGCAAAAATAGAATATCGAGTAATAATAAAATTGGTGAAGTCAAAAAAGTGAGCTTGGAAAGTGACCTAGGAGTAATTATCAACAAAGACATGTCACCAAATAAACATATCAATACAATAGTCGGAGAAACCTTCAACTTGCTTAGGTTGATGTAAGTGGGTTTTGACTATTTGAATGAGGAAATGGTAAAGAAAATATTAGTTACACTGATAAAACAAAAACTGGAGTATGCTGCAACAGTATGGTCACCCAGTAGTACAAAGAATATAAAGAAATTAGAAAGAATACAGAGAGCAATGACAAAGATGGCACCAACACTCTCCAAATTGACATATGAACAAAGATTGTCCAAATTGGAGCTACCAACCCTGGAACAAAGAAGAGAAAGAGGAGATCTACTGACTATTTGTAGAATCATGAAAGGTATGGAAGTCCAAGAGATGATTTATTAAAGTGGGACAAGAGAAAAACAGGACATGAAAAGAAACTCAAAAAGCATAGTTATACAAGAGATCTGAAAAAGAATAACTTCCCACACAGAGTGGTGGATATTTGGAATAAATTAGATAAGGTAGCAATGTGTGCAAATACTATTCAAGGATTTAAGAACAAAATTGATGCTGAAAGTACAAATATGGGTCACTATGAGCATAGCTCCCTTCTCATATAATACAACTAGGTAAATACAATCTTCTCTTAGCATCCATTCCCAAATGTCTATTTCTCACTTATCTCAATCTACATTCTACCTCCCCCTGCACTCCTCCCTCTCCCACCACATTCACACCGAACTATCTACAACTATCCACTTCTTCCAGTCTTTCTCCCTTAATACTCATTTTCAGTCTGCTGCCACTTTCTCCCCTTGTAAATCTCATCACCTTAATTTACCCACATTTACCTTCAACTTCCTTCTTTTGAACACCTTCCCAAACTTGGTCACCAACTTCCTCAGTCCCTCCTCTGATCCTGCATATATGTATATATATATATATATATATATATATATATATATATATATATATATATATATATATATATATATGGCCAGTAGATCTCTTCTTTCTCTTTGTTCTAGGATTGGTAGTTCCAATTTGGACAATCTTTGTATGTCAATTTAGAGAGTGTTGGTGCCATCTTTGTTGCTTTTTGGATTCTTTCTAATTTCTTTACATTCTTTTTTGTACTGGGTGTCCATAGTGTTGCAGCATACTCCAATCTTGGTCTTATCAGTGCGTCTAATATTTTCTTTACCATTTCATCATCCAAATAGTGAAAGGCCACTTTCACTGATCTTAGTAAATTGAAGGTTTCCCCCGAATATTTTGTTGGTATGCTTGTATGGTAACATGTCTTTACTGATACTCCTAGGTCCCTTTCCAAGCTAATGCTTTTTTACTTCCTTTGTACCAATATTATATTGTCCCAATCCAGATATTCTAATTTTTCCAAATTATATTATACTACATTCTTGATGTTCACTTACCACTTTTGACTCCATTCCCAGACTTTATCCAGGTCTTTCTGTAGTGATTCAGTCTTCCTTTGTACTTACTCTCTTTAGTAGTTTTGCATCATCTGCAAAGAAGTTCATATAACATTCCACATCTTCATCTATGTCATTTATATATATGGCAAATATTATTGAAGCCAATACAGAACCCTGTGGGACTCCACTTATCATTTCTTCCTAGGTTGAGTTTTTGTCTCTAAGTACCACCCTCATTTTTCTCATGTGCAAGAAATCTTCCATCCATTTCAATAACTTTTCTTGTACTCCACCTATTATTTAAATTTTTCTTAGTAGCTTTTTGTGTGGTACTTAATTGCTTTTTGTAAATCTTGGAAAGCACAATCCGCCCATCTGTCCTTTTCTTGCATTATTTCTATTAGCCTCGAGTAAAAGATAATCAAGTTAGTGGCACATGATCTTTCATGTCTAAAGCCAAATTGTTTTGGATTCGGTATATTATTTTCTTCCAGATGTTTAATCCATCGACTTTTGATAACTTTTTCACATATTTTTGCTATTGTGCTTGTAAGGTAGACCGGTCTATAGTTAGTTGGATTTTCCTTGTGCACCCCTTTATACATTGGTACAATATTTGCATTTGTCCAATCTTGTGGTACCTTTCCTTCTTTGAGTGAGTAATAAATTATCTTGTATATTTTTTCCATTAGTTCATCCATACATCCTTTTAATATCCAATTTGCAATTCCATCTGGACCATGTGATTTTCTGATGTCAAGGTTTATTGTTTGGTCCCTTATTTCCGTCTGGGTCACAGTTGTTTCTTTCATTGGGGGATCTTCCTGTCCTTCATCCCAATTTTTTGTACTTTCAGTTGTAAATACATATTTAAAAGGTTTGTTCATAATTTCAGCCATTTCTACATCTTCTATATATTCATCATTCCCTTGATGCAGTTTCACTATTTCTTGTTTATCTATTAGTTTACCATTCACATACCTGGTCCTTCCATTTTTCTATGTCTTTTTCATAATTTCTCTTTTCTTCCCTGCACATTTTTATATATTCATTTCTTAGTTTGATATATATTTGCCACTTACTTTTTTCCATCTTTTCCAAGCTTTGCCTCTTCTATCTTTAGCCTCTCTACATTTTTTGTTGTTCCAGCACTTAATGTACACCCTTTCTTGCTTCTGCTTTCATACGTATGACTATTCACTTTTTATGAATTTCTTTTTATAAGTTCCATTTCTCTTCCATCCTTGTTTCTTCATTTAAGAAGTTTTCCCAATTCACATTTTGTAAGAATTTTCTGAGTTTCTCAAAATCTATTTTGTTGTACATTAGTCTTCCTTTTCTACGTTTCTCATTTCTTCTCAAATCAATTTGTTCTTTTAGTTCAAACTCTATTAGTGTATAGTCACTTCCCAATTGGTGTCTTGTATTCTATTTTATCCACAATTTCAGGCTCTGACATATATATTAAATCTAGTCTCAATGGTTCTTCATTGTTTCTATATCTGGTCTTTTTCCTTTACCAATTGAGTCATTGTGTATTCAATGGTCATATCCAGTAGTATATTTTCCCAAAGGTCTTCTCCACCTTTTGGTGTCATTTTTTCACAACATATTTCTTGTGAGTTAGTTACCCATAATTACTATGTTTCCTCCTTCTTTTAGTAACTCAATTAATGCATGCTTTGTGTCTTCCAACATTTTGAAATGATCAGTCTCTGTCCAAGCCTGTGTTTTTGGGGGCACAAACTTTCTACTTTTCATGTAACTGTTTTCAACTTTTATGATAATCAATTCCACATTATTTTCCCTTCTGCTATCTTTGTCACATTTAAGCTTTTCCTTGTAAAAAACATGACTCCACCCTGTTTCTTTCTATTTTTCATCCAATGGTTGTATAAACCTTGTCCCACAGTATTAGGTGGTAATGGATCTTTTAATTTCATCTCCACAATTCCCATTATGTCTGACTCCTCTACTGCCAAATAGTCATTTAATTCATTTAGTCCTGAAATCATGCCATTTATGTTGGTATCTGTTATTATTTTTTTTTTTATGTTTCAGAAAGGAAAAAAAAATCAGTCTCTGTTCTTCTCATTTTTTTATTTGCTTCCTTTTTTAGTGTCTTTTCCCTCTCTTCCTTATTCATTTCTTTTTTATCCATACATTTTTGTAATTTTCACCATTTGTCAGCTTTGCTGCTTTTGATAGTACTATCATTTGAGACCTTAGTTTGATTTTTAGTGCTCTATATTTTTTTCTTTAGATTATTGTCCCATCTTATGTAATTCTTCTATTTCTTTGTCCATAACTTGTCCCTCCTCTTGTATCTCTTTCAGAATTTCTTTTGCAATTTTTTTTCTCTTTTTCTCTATGGTATTTGTATACATTATTTTTTTCTTTAATACCATAAACTACTATGCACTTTTTTTTATCCACTGTGTCTCTGACCCAATTCTCCTTTTCTTTAATTACTTTAATTATGATTTCTTTAGCTTTTTTCTCCACTTGTTGCTGTACTATTTCTTTAAAAGTTATTTTTTTATATTCTTGTTCCACTTTCCATTGATTTTTTATTTCTTGGAGATCTGTCTCTTTGTTTCTTCAATTTTCTCAGTCACTACTTGTATTTGTTCTTTCCCTTCTTTTTTCAAAGCCTCATTTTTGTTTTTGTCTTCATTTTTCATTTTTTCATTTTCACTTCTGACCATGTTTAATTAATCTTTTAGATCATTAAGCTTCTTGTTAGTCTTGTCATTAGCTCTTTTTAGTTGGTTCACCTCTCTGTGCATTGCCCTGTATTCAGCTTTCAGATCCATTAGTTCCTCTATCAATTCTGTAATCTCCCATTTTCTTAGGATATTTATATACTTATATTCTCTTTCCAATTTTAAACCTCTACTTAGTATTCTAACTTTGACAAAAGGTCTGGGATGGAAAATTTTGTTGCTGTGTTTCCATTGTAGTTTAGGGTAAAAATCAAAAGAAGTGAGGAATAATCAATAAGGTTGTTCACCTTATAAGTGTTTTTGTTACATTACAAATGACTAATTTTGAAGGTTTTCAAGAAATAAACTTATGAGGAAATAGATCTGGATGATAGAGGCCAAAATAAAAGGAAGAATTAGCCTCCTAATTTACAAAGACTTAACAATGGAAGTAAGTTAATTTGGAATCAAGTTGAAACACTTGAGGAAATTAATTTCCTTCCATGAGTCAGTTTCTTGAGCTACAGAGAAATTTTGAACAAGAAAAAACCCACAATCTTTGCTCAGAAAGCAGACATTTATCAATTTAACCCCTTCCATATAATGATGCCTACGTAGGAGTCATGAGGTGCGAGTTTGTATATAAGGATTCCAGCGTTAGCATCTTGATTATATTTTGTAGTGGTAGCTGAGTGATCCCCATATTCTGTGAACTGGCTTGATCATATTTGCTGTAGTTTTTAATATTCAGAGTGAAAGAGAACAAATAATATAGCTGTAACTTTATATTTTATAATATAAGTATTGTGATGCATAATCAAATCATACATAAGGCAGTTGATGCTTCCTGTGAGAATTTGACTCGTATTGAAGAGATTAAAATGGAAAATGACCTTAATAAATGAGAGAATTATTTCTCTCAATACCATTAAATTGAGACAAAATCAAATAATGATTTTGATGAACTGTTAAGAGGTGTAAGAGAGCTGGTTATCTGGTCAACACACAGAGCAGCAGAGAAGAGAATTATGTGTCAGACTGGAAGGAGTAGTAAGGTAATCAAAATATAAAAGACTACATCCATGATGTACCAACAAACAATTATTATTGTTTGTTGGGGAGGGGGGGACCATCACTTCATGAAAGTTATGCCTGCCAGAAATATGAGATGTAAAAGGCTAGGAAAATTATCTCCATATATATATAAATAAATAAACTAACCAGCAAGTCTTGGATTTTTTTCTTCTATTTTTATTTATTTATTCATCTTTTATTTATTTATTCATTATTTTTTTTTTTTTTCTATTTTTCTAAGGATTATGAAAGATGTGACTGAAGATGAATGTGCAAAGACAAGGGAACTTGTAAAGGAGACCAAGGACAAAAATGAAATGAAGATGGAAGAACAAAGTCTTCTCAAATGAAAGCAGTTTTCTGAAGAAAGGTAGGGTGAGCAATAATTTTGGGATCATTGGCTATGAGAAAAGCTTCCAGACCTAACAGG
Organism: Oratosquilla oratoria; assembly: GCF_046742065.1. NCBI lineage: Eukaryota > Metazoa > Arthropoda > Malacostraca > Stomatopoda > Squillidae > Oratosquilla > Oratosquilla oratoria. The sequence goes on along the minus strand of NC_134794.1, from coordinate 59,082,981 downwards.
ATCTCAAACTGGATACTTAATGAATGTTGTGAACAACTGGACAAAATTCAATCTTATTGTTTGTTAAATCATGGAATAGTGCTAGAGGATTGGAAAACTGCTAATATGATACCAATTCACAAAGGCAGAAGTAAGGAGACACCACTGACATACGTTGATATCATTGACCAGCACAATAGGGAAATTAAGTAAAAGGGTTGTAAAACAATCAATGGGTCGAATATCTTGAAGAAATTAACATTTTGACAGACAGTTGATCTGGCTTTAGATCTAAAAGGTCATATGTGTGGAACTTATAAAGCTTTTACTCAAAATTAATGTACTAGATGGAGGGCTGAGTAGATTGTGTGTACCTTGATCTAGAGAAGGCTTTTGATGAAGTATTTCATAGTCATTCTCTGTGGATACTGGATCATATTAGGGGACTAAGAGGTAAAGTATTCAAAATGATGATTTTCTGATGGGAAGATACAAGAGGACAGAAGTAAAGGATAACATGTCACGATGAAGAGCAGTGACCAGTGGTTTTTCAAGGATCTAAGATAACACCCATATGTTTTTTAACTACGTTAATGACATGATGAAGGTACAACAAGCTATACTAGTATGTTTGCAGATAATGAAAAGATCATGAGAAGAATGAAATAAGACTTTCAGATGTTGCAAAAAGACACTAAATCAATTTTTATTTAAAAAATTTAAAGTATTGGAAATGGGCAATAGATAAAAAAGAAACATCTTTTAACTATTTTTTTATTAATATCTACAACAAGTAGGAAATTAATTGTGAAGGTCCCTCAAACCATGAAAACTTGCATAACAAATCAGATGTATGAGATAGCAATGGGGCTGAATAGTGGGTCAAAATTCAAGATTATGAAGTGAGACATTTATAGAAATAAGTGTCCTGAGAGAAAAAAAATTCAGATCATGAATCAAAATTTTGATCATTCAAAAGAATGTTAGGAGTTTGGAAAGTTCTGGAACATTACTCATAAGAAATAGAACAACCAATCAAAGAAATAAATTAACTCAAAGAGGGTAAACAAACATATACAATGAGCATAATCAAATGGGGGGAAAAAGGGGGAGGGGGGATCTCAGAGAACTTGGTTGATAATTCAGGGGAATCAATCATCAATCTGTTACCCCAGGTTTTTTGTGGAGACCCACAGCTCCCAAGTAACCAGAAACAGCCACTGGACTTGCCCATAAATCATTTAAAAAATAAATATTGTGTTGTTTGGGTATGGCTAGGGTGGGGCAGTGTAAGATGAGGCATTTGGTCTGTGTAATGGTTGCATGTGGGAAGTTTATTTCTGTCCAGTTAGATTTTTCACATCTTTTATTTTCCTGCTTTCTGGAGTTGTGGGTTTGTATTCTAGATGATGATTCAAATGTGCATGATCAAAATGAAAATATGATTAGATTAGATCAGAATATGTAAAATGGAGCACATCTATTAGAAACTAAATTCAAGTCACAAATCATGACAAATAAGGTATATAACAAGTCTTGAAAGTTACCAGAATATTTGGGCCAATAAAGATGCTACTTTACCTGATTGTATTTACCTAATTGCAGTATACAGCAAGGGAGCTACACTCATGGGATCCTATCTTTTATTCACTAATTATCATACCTAATTATGAATTCATGTATGAATTCTGCTAGTGCTTTATAATTTTTCAGGTTACTCCTGGTTTTCATGCATCTGTGTGAAAATCAATATTTTTCACACCCTTCAAATATGTGGTCTTTTCCAACTTATTCACCTAATCTCATAATGCTCTCCTATTCCAAATACAAAGATGTTTTTTGCAAACTTTGTTTACCGCTTCAAGTATCTGAACAATAAAATAGTTTCCTTTTTCTCTTTAATCCTTTAACAATGGTAGGGAGAGATATCTAGAGAGCTTTTAAAGTAAGCCAAGGTTAAGAATAAGAACAAAACGAGAGAGAGAGAGAGAGAGAGAGAGAGAGAGAGAGAGAGACAAGAGAGAGAGGAGAAAAAGAGAGGAGAGAGAGAGAGAGAGAGAGAGAGAGAGAGAGAGAGAGAGAGAGAGAGAGGAGAGAGAGGAGAGAGAGAGAGAGAGAGAGAGAGGAAAAGAGAGAGGAGAAAGAAGAGAGAGGAGAAAGAAGAGAGAGAAAAGAGATACAGAGAGAGATAGAGAGAGGAGAGAAGAGAGATACAGAGAGATACAAAGAGAGAGAGATACAGAGAGAGAGAGAGAGAGAGAGAGAGAGAGAGAGAGAGAGGTACAGAGAGATATACAGAAAGAGAGAATGAGAGAGTTATAGAGAGAGTGAGAGAGAGAGAGAGAGAGAGAGAGAGAGAGAGAGAGAGAGAGAGAGAGAGAGAGAGAGAGAGAGAGAGAGAGAGAGAGAGAGAGAGAGAGAGAGACAGAGACAAAAACATGTATTTACCTAGTTGTATTTTACGGGAAGGGGAGCTATGCTCGTGGTGTCCCGTCTTCGTATCTCATTTTATCTAAACTATTTTTGAATTCATGTATTGTTTTTGCACACACTACTTTCTCATCTAACTTGTTCCAACTGTCTATTACTCTGTGAGGAAAGCTGTTCTTTTTCAGATTGTGAGACAGGGCAAGAAATCTAGAAATTGCATGTCCAAATGTGATGGCTTATCAACCAGGTTAGAATCAATGATTACCTATTAGTAAATGCTACCAAGAAATGTTGATTTACAACTGAAAAATGTAAATATGTAGTCTGGATGAATAATAAAAATCATAAAATGGAGGGTAGGGTAATTGAAGTTGTAAAAATTTATATAAAAATAGATAAATTAATCATGAACAATGGCAAGGCTGAGGCAATATATCTGAGAACTGAAACAAGAGAACAAAATAAAAGTGCCTTCACAGCATATGTACTACCCAAGATGAGGGAATGGAATAATGATGAATACCAAATGTTGTCAGTAACATATAGCTGAAATTAGGGCTTATTGAGGGAGTTAGTTATTCTCTGAATGAATAAAGTATTTCCTGAATGACCAGCACATAAGAACAGTAGCAATAGACAAGATGTTAGGATGGAGGGTGATGACTATAAGTTCCACAAGGGTCAGTTCTAGCACTAGTATTGTTCTTCAGTATGACTCAAATTTTCATATGCAGCATCAGCTGCCATATAAAATTTGCATCACACTACTTGCATTATAAAATATAAAGTCACTGCTGTATTACTTGTTCTATTTTACTGTAATAATAAACACAGAAAACATGATCAAACCAGTTCACAGAATCCAGGGGTTCATGTACAACTACAAAAATAAATATATAATCAAGACAGCGATGCAGGCATCCTCATGTACCCACTCGCACCTCATGATGCCTATGTAGGTGTTGTAAGTGTCATTGTACCAAAGTGGTTAATATACATCAACAACATGATTGAAAGTATAATAAGCTCCACTAGCATGTTTGTAGATTATGTAAAAATCATGAGAAGAATAAAAGATGAGGAAAAGAGACCAATAATGGAGAACTGCATGTGGTGGTCCTCCAAGATGGACAATTGACCAGCTCATTTACAAAACCCTTCAACCCCCTCACCTCCACCAGGAGGTGCAGCCCTGAGAGGATACTCGGTCTCTGGATTGGGTTCTATCAATTTCAACTGTATTTCCTACACTTTTCACACACAAAAAGCTGACCAATGATTGCTTCCCTCCCCCTACCATTTTCAGCCAGTGACAAAGAAATAGTCCCACATTAATACAACAAAGACAACAGTCCAAAATTTCTTCCCTTAATGATCTTTATGACAAAAAAAAAACAAAAAAAACTGAAAATTAACAAAAGCTCAAAAACCATCATCAATGAACTACTCAAAGGGAAATTGATCAATAACAAAAGCAAAGAGAAAGAGCTGGGAATGTTGGTCATAAATATATTGTTACCTGACAAGCATATCAGAAAAAATGTGGGTAAAACATATAATCTATTGCTAAACATAAAATTAATTTTTCTCAACATGGATGAGATGATGAAAAAATTCAGTGCCTTATCTACTACAAATCATAATATACAGTGGTTGTGTGGTCTCCACATAAAGTGAAGAATATAAACAAGAGAGAATACAAGTAGAAGTGATCCAATTGGTTCCATGCACTGTAGATGAAATGTACAAGGACCTGCCACCATCAAAACAAAGAAAAGAAATACCTAATTTGATAGCAAGATTAAAGTCATTAAAGGAAAGGGATAAAACTGAGACAGATCTATTGTTCTGAAGTAGGAGTCATGAAATTATGGAGAAAAAAAATTGGAGAACATCAAGAATCACAGTTCTATAAAGATACATAGATTCCTGGAATAAATCCATGAGAAAATTAAAAACTAGGTATAATAGTCAGGAAACCTCAGAACACTTCCCAATAAAGAATACTATAGAACTATATGGAAAAAAGAATACCCACATGCAAGACAACATAAAACTACAAAAAAGTAAATTGGAAATAGAAAAGAACAGTGAGACCTTTACCACAGTCCAGTTTCAATCCACTGATAGAGCAGTGGAGGAAATGGCAGTAACTATTCAGAAAGCCAGCAAGAGATATATTCCTTAAGGCTAGAGTACATCCCAACTATACACTGGAGATAGCCACTCTTAAGATGTAAATAAAATAATAAACTCAGAACTGTAACAACAATTGGCAAAGCTGTCACAAAACTGACAACAAAAGGGAAACAAAGAAAAACATCCATATGTTATAGAAAAACAAACACATGGAGAAAAAAAATTAACACATACCCTATCCATGAAGTAGGTGTAGCAACCCAGGGAAAAATGCCATCACCAAAACAACAATACAATATCATTAGCTAACACTTTTCCCAAAGAACCCCAGAAAGTAGTTAAATAAAGGAATACAACATATTACACTAGACACTGATCCCACATCCCCTTCCACGCAGAAATCTCAAACAAAATCTCACAAATTTATCTAACAACACCTCAGAGTTACCAACTCTGGAGCAAAGAAGAAAGAGAGGTGACCTACTGACCATCTACAGAATCATTAAGGGCACAGAAATACTCAATAGAGAGGACTTGCTAAACTGGGACAAGAGAACCACAAGAGGACATGGAAAGAAAAGAAAAAAAACATAGCTACAGAAGAGATCTGAAGAAAAACAGTTTTCCACATACAGTGGTGGACACTTGGAACAAACTGGACAATGAAATAGTGTGCGCAAAAACCATTCATGAGTTTAAGAGCAAACTAGACACTGTGAGATACAAAGGCAGGACACCATGAGGGTAGCTCCCCTTCCCGCAAAATACAACTAGGTAAATACAATACAGACCTTAATTGATACATTCAAACACTAATGCTTGTACAAACAAACATCTGGAAATTTGGAAAATATAACATATAATATCCATATCACAGCTACAGTAGGAGATGAACCATTAGATGGAGTAATAGGGAGGTTTGGGATGCCAAGTGAGAATCATATTGGAAAGATAATGTTGGAGATTTGATTAGAAAGGTACTGGGTAGCTAATAATAGCATGGTGTTTAAGAAGAGAGTCAAACATAACTATACATAGACCAAAGCTGGGATACGCAATGATACTATAGACACCCAGTACTCAAAAGAATATAAGGAAATTAGAAAGAATACAGAGAGCAACGACAAAGTTGGCACCAGCTCTTTCCAAATTAATATACGAACAAAGATTATCCAAATTGGAACTACCAACATTGGAGCAAAGAAGAGAAAGAGGTGATCTACTGACTATCTATAAAATCATGAAAGGAATGGAAATCCTTGACAGGAATGATTTACTAAAAACTGACAATGGAAAAACAAGAGATCATGAAAAGAAACTCAAAAAGGATAACTATACAAGAGATCTGAAAAAAATAGCTTCCCACACAGAGTGCTGTATTTCTGGAATAACTTAGATAAAGAAACAGTGTGTGCAAATACTATTCAAGATTTTAAGAAAAAACTTGATGCTCAAAGATACAAAGATGGGTCACCATGAGCATAGCTCCCTTCCTGTATAATACAACTAGGTAAATTGGAAAGGGTGGTGGATGAAAGAGTGGCTGATAAGGTATTAATAGACTATGTAGTGGTATCCAAAGGAACACCTAGAAAAGTTCTGGATTTTCATGTTTTCAGGGGAGAGAGTTGGGGGCTGTCATATAATTTTTTGGTAGTGGGCAATTTGAGAGTGGAGGAAAAGGATGGGAGGTAGAGAGATGCTGAGAGCAAACAAATTAAAGTAGAAAAAAAGAAGGAATATCAGAAGCCGAGAGAAATGTCGGGGGGGTGGTGAGAGTGGAAGGGGAAGTGGGAGTAGAAGAATAGGTACATTTCAAAGAGAAAGTAACAAAATGCACAAAGATGTGATTAGATTGTACAAAGGACTCCCCAAAAGAATAATATTCTCACCACAATTATTCAATCTCTTTACATGATATCTCCCAATGCTAGATCCAGAACATAACACCAATGCACTCATCTATGCAGATGAACAAACAATAATAATCCAGCATAGCAACTACAAAATAGCAGCTAAGAATGCCCAAAACTTCTTAGACAAATGAGAACTATAGCTTCAAAATAAGGAAATGGAGGATTAAAAAATCATCACTCAGTTTTTTTCTTGATCTTTTCTTATTTTTCTTCCATCATTAATATATATATATATATATATATATATATATATACATACATACAGATATACATATATACATACATATACATATACCAAAGGCTATTTCCCCCTACATGAGGGGGGGGTAGCCAAAAAGAAAAAGGCATAGAAATCACTCCCACCCATTCCATTTCCTATATATTCCACTCCCTCCACCCTCCTCCCTCCCTCTTATCTTGGCACCTCCTGGACGACGGGTCATCCCTGCATCCTATCCACTGCTCTGGGTCAAGACACAGCACATCCACAGCAAGGCCGCTTCATAAATTCGGTGACCCCCCCCTCTCTGTCCCCCCATGCAGAAAAGGAGAAGACAGGGAGAAATCTCATTTGCCCACTCCTGTTCCACCTTTTTCATACCTCATCTTTAGGTTCCTTGGCTATTTCATGTTTTGTTAAACCAGTCTTTTGGGTGTTTACTCTTAACAATCCCTTGACACATATTTTTCCATACCTATGTTACATATTTTCTTATAGAGGCTCCATTTCTATCTTAATTTTGTTAGTATTTATGAATTTCTTTCAATTTGCTTCTTCAAAAAGTTTCTTAAACTGGGGAGATTTTTCTTCCCAAAATTGTATCTACCTTATCTGTAAGATTCATGCCTCAGCATTATATCTCTTCCATCAACTGCCCTTCAACTGCTATATAATCACTTTTTGTTACAGGGCACATGTAACTCAAAGATTCAATAATGTCACATTCCTTTGTTAGTAGTGGGTAAGTACATGCAAATATATGTTAAAAAATCAGCAACCAAAATGGTTCCCAGCTTTGCAGATCAGCCATACAAGGAGAGACTTGAATTCAGCACTAGGCCTTCCATTATTAAAAGAACAAAGAAGAAGAGGTGATTTGATGGTGTTTAGGTCACTGCCAAGGGTGAACAAAATTGACAGATGATATTTTGCTTTGGAATGGAAGTGTCATGACATCATGGGAACAACTTGGAAAAACATTCTGAAGGCTATGAAGATATACAATTTTCCATACGCGTGTAAACTCCTTGAATACCCTAGATTATGATACAGCTCAAGTTGGAACCATACATGAAATTAAGACTAGGTATGATAATTAAAGAGTACAAGACAATATAACATAAACATAACTCCTTTCCTGCATTCTACAATTAGATAAATGTGCATCAGTGGTCTCTATCCTGGAGAACAACACTGCATTAAGAGGCAGTCCTAGAGATGGTAATGGAGAGATTTAAGTAGGGTAGTATAATGGAGGGATTGGAGTTGGAAGTTACACATGAAAAAAAAAAGAGACTTGATGGCAGTGTTCAGGTCATTATAGTAACTGGATAAAACAGAAAAGATCTTTTGATTTGGGACAGGAAAGATATATAAAATCATAGGAAAAAAATCAAGCCTAAAGAATGTCGGTAAACAGTTTTTCATAATATATGTCAATTCCTAAATAACTTTGCTTTGAAGATAATATAGCCAAAGCTAAAATCATGAGCAAATTCAAAACTACATATGATGATTGAAGAGACACGTCAACATGGGTATTTACCAAATTGTATGCAATTGGCAGAAACACCATGTGAGGATAGAGCCTCATTTCACTTGTCATGTACTTTGATAAATCTCTAACAAGTGAAACATCATACGAATAAAGGCTCTGTCCTCACATGGTGTTTCTTTTGATTTACAAAACTGAACCATACCAGAAAGGATGTACACTCATAAAATCCTCTTTTAGCCCAACTACATAACTAATTTTCAATTTGATTATGATTTTAGCTTGGACAATATCATTTAAGCCCAGAAGTTGATGCATCTGTACAGAAAACTGTCTTTCTTGAAATCCTTTGGACATTTCTTTCAAATTGCTCTAATGATGCGATAAGTCATCACAAACCAAGAGATCTTTTCAGTCAGTTTTATCTACCCCCTATAATGACTTGAACACTACAATTAAGTCACCCTTTTCTCATCTTTTTTCAACAATACAAAGTTCAATGTTTTTAATCTTTGTACATCTGGAAGTTTGGGGACCAATTTTTTGCTGCTCTCTGTATTCCCTCAATTTTGTTTATATTTCTTACTTTATGCAGTGCATATTCCTATCTAGGAAGAATCAGGCATTCCATTATTTATCTTTTTTCATCATCTCTTCATCCCTATAGTGAAAAACTACTTTTAAATTTGTAAATTCTCTGTTTCACCAACAATTTTGGCAGTGTCTGTCAATTGACAAGGTATCTGTGAATCACCCTTCCAGATCTTTCTATTCTTTTGTTTTTATAACTGATTCATTGATGGTCTTAGTTTCATCTTACTTTTACAGTACACTACCACAGAAAACTGCAAAGATACCATAAATAAACAGAGCTACTTATATCCACCATTTGCCACTGCTTTGCCAATTACCAAACAGTTGTAATACTTCTGTTCACCAAAACATAAACATGGCAAATGGTATTTTGCTTTTAATATTGGGAATCATTTTGCCGTCTTTATTCACTTTCATTTCATCTTTCACACCACAATAAGAAAGGAAACTATACATAAGCAAATGCCTTGACATGCAGTCTACTGACTGAGCTGATGCACTACAGAGTAAATGTGCCAATGGTGAATCAAATCAATACAATAGTTAAAATAGTCATAAGGTTGAAAAGGACAAAATAATATGCAGAGAAAACTACTACTTTATTAGCACAACACTGATATCCCAACATGATCAAAATATTCTGAGACTGGTTGATGTACTGCAGGAGAGAAAGGGCTAGGCAGATTGTGTGTATTTAGATCTAAAGAAGGTCTTCAACATGGTACCTCACAATCAACTACAATGCTAAAGAAAATGGAGCATACTGGAGGACTTAAGAGTTAAGCTATTTGATTGGATGAAAGATTTCCTGAAGGACAGGTACATGAGAACAGTAGTAAAGGACAAAATTTCAGGATGGAGGGCAGTGACTGGCAGTCCCACAAGGGTCAGTAAAAAAATCCTGTAATATTCATTATGACATGACAGAAAGTATAAGAAACTATGCTAACATATTTATAGACAATACAAATATCATGAGAAGAGTAAGAAATGAGGACTATAGGTTATTGCAAAAAATATTTAGATGATATATGTGCCCAGAGCCAAGCATGAAAAATAAAATTCAATGCCAGAAAATGCAAAGTATTAGAAATGTGTCATAACTAAAAATGACCATCACTGAATAATCTGATGAGAAATGAAACAATTAGAAAGGTGAAAGAGGAAAAGAATCTTGAAGTGTTGATAAGAGTAACCTGTCACTTGACAAATGTTACAAATGTCAGTAAGACATAAAAACAGCTTTTCACTACATGGATGAAGAGATAAAAAGAGAGAGAGAGAGAGAGAGAGAGAGAGAGAGAGAGAGAGAGAGAGAGTGAGAGACTAATCTACCCTAATTTGGTGGTATTGTCCCTGCACCAAGAAAAATATATGCAAGAATGAGAATTATCAAGAGTATCAACCAAAATTATTCCCAACCTTGCAGATACACCATATGAAAGACTTGATGCACTAAAACTGCCATCATTAAAAGAAAGAGGAAGAGTGACCTGATTGCAACATTCAGGTCACTGATGGGGTGGAAAAAATTGACATATCTCTTGCTTTGGGGTGTGATGATATTGTGAAGTCATGGGATGAAATAGGATTAAAACCACATGTCTGATGAATGTGAGGAGATATAGTTTTCTCTACAGATATTTAAATCACTGGAATAGCCTAGAAGAAGACATAGTTCAAGCTGTATCCATATATGAATTTAGAGTTAGGTATGATAACTAAAGGGATACTAGTTGGCTGAGTGGTTTAAAGTGTAGCTACTTGGGTATGAGGTTAGAGTGGACGCAGATCAAGTCCTGCCAAAAGAAAGTGAGTTCATACTAAGGGCCTAATACATTTAATTCCTTACTTCAAAAAGCCCTCCATAAGGTGGCACCATCCTAGCCAAATCAAATCCTAAACCAAATCAAATCATGATAACTGGGAAATAGGAGACAGAAATCCACAAATGTAGTTCCTTTCCTGTATACTACAATTAAGTACCTGATAAATGTATCAACAAAATTGTAGGTGAAACATACAGACCATTAACAAACATGAAAGTGGCTTTTCAGTACATGGATGAGATGAACATATCAACAAAATTATAGGTGAAACATACAGACTATTAACAAACATTAAAGTGGCTTTTCAGTACATGGATGAAATAGATAAAATCTGAACACCTGATATCCCCAGATAAGAATATGGTTTCCACACAGAGGATATAAATATGGTCTCCACACAAAGGATATAAATAAAATTATGAGAATACAGATAGCAGCAACCAAGCTGGTTCTCAGCCTTGCAGATGAAATATAAGATGAGAGATTAAACACTTCGGTACAGTGATGCCTACATAGACATCATGAGGTGTGAGTGGGTACACAAGGATGCCAGCATTCGAGTCTTGATAATAGATATTTTTTGTATTTGTACATGAGTTACCCCTGGATTCTGTGAATTGGTTTGATCATGTTTTCTGTGTTTATTATTACTCAGAGTAAAAGAGAATGAGTAATACAGCAGTGACTTTATATCTTATAATGCGAGTAGTGTGATGAATCGTACATATGGCAGCCAATGCTGCACTTGAGAATTTGACTCGTGCTGAAATGGTTAACCACTTCAGTACGGGACTTAAATCTCGCGGGCAGCAGCCAATGCCAGCCGTATGACGTAACGTTATAATATTCGCATCATAAAATATAGTCACCGCTTATATCGATCGTTCTCTCTTTCACCCGCGAATTTTGAAAACCACAGAGAATGGGATTCAGGGCGCATTTGGGAGAATGTAAAAACACAGGGGCGACTACAATAAATATAATCAAGACGCCGATATGGCAGCGTCGCGAATCCACTTGCTCCTCATGACGCCTACGTGTGCGGCACCGTATGGAAGGGGTTAAAGGCACTGGGCCTGCAATCATTGAGTGAAAGAAGAGAAAGATGACTGGTAGTAGTGTTCAAGTTATGAGAAGGAGTACATAAAACTAAAAGCAAAGATCTCTTGATTTGCAGCAGGATAAATCAATCTGTTGTCCCTAGGTCACCTTTGTAAAAGACAAACAGTTCCCAGGTAACCTGCAATGGCCAATGAACTGACCCACAAGTACCCAAGGAAAAATTACTTGGTCACTGTCTGGGTAGAACAAGAGGGAGACAGTGTAAGATGTGTTCTGTGCCTTTGGTGTGGTGACTGCAACTAAGGCATGAATCTGTGGGTAGTGTTGGTACTGTTTCTATGTACATGCCATTGTGGTTCTTGTTTGTCATGGGAAAGACTTCTGATTGGGCAGATGTCTGGGGGAGTGCAAGTTTGAGGATGTGAGTATGCAAATATTTTTTTGTATGGAATTGTTTTTGTGAAGATAAGCCAAAGGCTATTGTAAATGTTTGAGTATTATGATTTCTTTTCACTCAGTCACTTGGTTCTGCTTGTATCACATTATGACAATGACTGAAGGTTTCAGGGCTTTTGTTGTTATGTAAGGAGGATTTTGGTTTCTATGTGTGGATGTTATATTGGGAAGGTTTTAGTGCTTCAAATTACTACTGACACTAATGATGGGTACTTGCTTATGTTGGTCCTGTGAGATATATAGGGGCAAAGCTCATTTTTAAATTCCATCAACCCTCTCACCTCCATAGTCTATCAATTTTAACTTGAGCCCTAACCACAGCTCAATGAGACTGCACTACTGTCACATCACTTCATCACTCTCCTCAGAGGCACTTGCTACTTCTCTCTCCCTCTTCCCCCCTTTCTCTTTATACATACATACATACATATACCAAAGGTTTTTTCCCCCTTACAAGGGAGATAGCCAAAAAACAAAGGCATAAAAACCACTCCCATCCATTCCATCACTATCACACTCCACCCCATTTCCTCCCTCTTATCTTGGCACCTCCTGGATGACGGGTTCCCTGCATCTTGTCAACTGCCCTGGGTTAGAAGCAATGTCACAAGACACAGCACATCCATAGCAAGGCCGCTTCATCAAATCAGTGACCCCCCTCCCCCTCTCTGTCCCCTTATGCAGAAAAGGAGATGGGGAGAAATCCCTTCGGGCTGCGTCAAATTTTTCTCACACATACTCCCTCTCCCCCCACCCCCCACCCATTCCACCTCATGGATCACAACATTATCCATACACAACCATTCTCTATTCACCCCTATCTTCTGTCCTCTCCCATCCTTCCTTCCATGTGTCCAAACCATCCCAATACTCTTTCATCAACCCTATCTCCCAGCTCCCTTTCCACCCCATTCTCCTCCTCACCTCCTCATTTCTCACTCTATCCAGCCTAGTAACCCCTATCATACTTCTCAGACACCTCATCTCAAACACATTCAAACTCCTTCTCTCTTCTTGTCTTATGTTCCATGTTTGTGCCCCATACAGTGCTGTCAGCACAATCACTCATATGGGGCAGCATGCTACTCGATATGACCATTGAATACACAATGACTCAGTGGATAAAGGAAAATACCAGATACAGAAACAATGAGGAACCTTCGAGACTGGATTGAATACTTACATCAGAACCTGAAATTGTAGACAGAATAGATTACAAAACACCAATAGGAAAGAGTGACCATGTACTAATAGAATTTGAATTAAAAGAGCAAATAGACCTAAGAAGAAATGAGAAACAAAGAATAGAAAGACCAATGTACAACAAAACGAATTTTGAAACTTAAAAAATTCTTTCGTAATGCAAACTGGGAAAAGTTCCTAAAGAGAGAAACAAGGATGGAAGAGAAATGGAATATACTAAAAGATATTTATAATGAGGGAGTGAGCATATATGTACCATAACAAAAGCAAGAGAGAGCATAAAGAACTGGTACAACAAAAAATGTAGAAGCTAAAGATAAAAGAGATAAAGTCTGGAAAAAATGGAAAAAAAAAGAGCAAATAGCAAACATACATCAAACTAAGAAACGATTATTTAAAAATACGCAGAGAAGAAAAGAGAATTTATGAAAAAGAAATAATAGAAAAATGCAAGGAACAACCTAAACTATTTTACAGATATGTGAATGGTAAACTGAAAAAGATTGAAAAACTGCACCAAGGAAGTCATGAATATACAGAAGAACAAGAAATGGCAGAAATTATGAGCAGCCCTTTCAAATTGGTAGTCACAATTGAGAACTCACCTAACTGTGAGGGAATAGAGAGACATAAATCCCCCCCAAGGAAGGAAATAATTGTAACAAAGAAGGAAATCAGAGACCAAATAAAAAACCTTCATGTCAGAAAATCAATTGGTCCAGATGGAATTGCAAATTGGATACTGAAAGAATGTGTAGAAAAGTTAACAGATAAAATATACAATATAATCAAATGCTCACTCAAAGAAAGGTACCACAAGACTGGAAAAATGCAAACATTGTACCAAAATATAAAGGAGGAAATAAGGAAAATCCAACTAACTACAGACCGGTCTCCCTAACAAGCACAGAAGCAAAAATATGTGAAAAAGTTATCAAAAATAGATGGTTTAAACACCTGGAAGAAAAAACTATACCGAACCCAAATCAATTTGGATTTAGACAAGGGATCATGTACAACAAACCTGATCTGCTTCTATTTGAGACTAATAGATATGATACAAGAGAGGGATGGATGGGCAGATTGTGCCTATCTAGACCTACAAAAAGCATTTGATAAGGTATCATACAAGAAATTAATAAAATAGAATCAATAGGTGGCATCAGAGGTAAATTATTAGAATGGATGGAGGACCTCCTGACTGGGAGAAAAATGAGGGTAGTAATTAGAGACAAATACTCGAAGTGGGAAGAAATGATGAGTGGTGTCCCACAGGGGTCGGTGCTGGCTCCAATCATGTTTGCCATGTATATAAATGACATGGATGAAGGAGTTGAATGTTATATGAATTTCTTTGCAGATGACACAAAAATACTAAAGAAAGTAAGATCAGAAGAGGACTGTGATTCATTACAATCACACCTAGACAAAATCAGGAAATGGAATCAAAAGTGGGAAGTGAACTTCAATACCAAGAAGTGTAGCATAATGGAGTTTGGAAAAAGTAAAAGCAGAATTTCAAAAAATTATAAAATTGGTGAAGAAGAAATAAAAAAAGTGTACACGGACAGGGACCTTGAAGTAATAATCAGCAAAGACATGACACTGGATAAACGTATCAACAAAACAGTCAGAGAAACCTTCAACCTATTAAGGTCAATGAAAATGGCATTTAACTATTTGGATGAAGAAATTACTTAAAAAAAATTTTTTAAATTAATTAGACCAAAACTGGAATACACAATGACACTATGGACACCCAGTACTAAAAAGAATATAAGGAAATTAGAAGGAATACAGAGAGCAAAGACAGAGTTGGCACCAGTTCTTTCCAAATTAAGATATGAACAAAGATTATCTAAATTGGTACCAACATTGGAGCAGAGAAGAGAAAGAAGTGATCTACTGACTGTCTATAGAATCATGAAAGGAATGGAAATCCTCGATAGGAATGATTTACTAAAAAATAACAAGAGGTCATGAAATAACAAATATAACAATAACAAGAGGTCATGAAAAGAAACTCAAAAAGGATAACTATACAAGAGATCTGAAAAAAAAAAAAAAAAAAAATAGCTTCCCACACAGAGTGCTGGATATCTGGAATAACTTAGACAAAGAAACAGTGTGTGCAAATACTATTCAAGATTTTAAGAAAAAACTTGATGCTGAAAGATACAAAGACGGGTCACCATGAGCATAGCTCCCTTCCTGTATAATATAACTAAGTATCACAACTAGGTAAATATAACCTCCTCTTAGCATCCATTCCCAAATGTCTATTTCTCATTACACTTTTTAATCCACCAAGGTATTTACTTGCTTCTCTCAATCTACATTCTACCTCTATCTCCACTCCTCCCTTTCCTGCCATGTTCACACCCAAGTATCTAAAACTATCCACTTCCTGCAATCACTCTCCCTTAATACTCACCTCCAGTCTGCTGCCACTTTCACCCCTTGTACATCTCATCACTTTACTTTTACCCACACCTATCTTCAACTTCCTTCTTTCACACACTTCCCAAACTCTGTCACTAACTTCTTCAATCCCTCCTCTGATCCTGCTACAAGCGCAGTGTTGTCCGCAAACAACAGCTGCCTCATCTCCCACTTTTCTCCATTTTCTTTAACCATTGCCAATCCCTGACCCACCACCCTTGCATTTACCTCTCGCACTACCCCATCCATGTACAAATTGAACAGCCAGGGTGACATAACATATCTCTGATGATGAAATCCCACCTTTACCTCAAACCACTCACTCTCTCCATTTCTAATCCTGACACATGTTCTACTACTCTTGTAAAAACTCTTGGCAGCTCCTAAAAGCTTTCCTCCTACCCTGTATATCTGCAATACCTCCCACAGTGCCTACCTGTCTACCCTATCATAAACCTTTTCCAAATCCATAAAGTTAAAAAAACATCCTTACCTTTTCCTATAGCTTTCTCACATATCTGTCTTACCACAAAAATCTGATCTATGCAATCTCTACCTGTTCTAAACCCAAACTGTTCCTCACCAATTATTCCTGTTCCTCTCCTAATCCTCTCAATCAAGATCCTCCTATAAGCTTTCCCAACAACACTTAACAAACTAATCCCTCTAAAACTACTACACTCACACTTTTCCCTTTTCCCTTGTAAAGCTTGTAAAGTGGAACTATACACACACTCCTCCAGTCCTCTGTCACTTTAACTTCTCTAAAACAAACATTAAATAACCTCACCAGCCAGTCCACCATCACTGTACCTCCTTTCTTCAGACATTCTGCGTGACACACATCCAGACCTGGTGCCTTACCTGCTCTCATCATCTTAACAACTGCCTTCACTTCATCCTTCCTTATTTCTCCATTTTCCTCACTCCTCACAATCACTTTCTTTGCACTTCCCACTGCAACTACTTTTCCCTCCCTATCCTCCTTCATATTTAGCAACTCCCTAAAATACTCTGCCAATCTTCCTCTGCCTTCTCTTCCATCATCATCTCTCTATCTGCACCTTTTACCTTTTCTTCTCTACTTGATTAACCTCCTCTTCCTCTCTTAATTTCTTTCCAAAACATCTTTTTATTCCTTTCAATGTTTTCTGTCATACTATTATCCCATTTCACATCTGCCCTCCTCTTTGCCTCCTTTATCTTATGCTTTATTTCTCTTCTCTTTTCTCTGTACCTCTCATATGATTCCCTTGTCCTATTTTGTAACCAATCTGTGAAAGCTCACTTCTTCTCTTCTACAACCTTCTTTACTTCCTCATCCCACCATTCACTACCCTTCCTTCTATATCCTCCTGTCCTCCTTGTTCCACACACCATCTTTGCACACCTTGTGACTTCCTCTTTGAACCATCCCTATTCCTCCTCCACTCCTAGTTCTACTCTATCCTTCACTCCCTCCCACTCCTCTCTCAGCTTCTTCATGTACTCCTTCTCCTTTTCTTTCCCATTTAAGCAGTTCACTCTAAGCATCTTACTACTTTTTGTCCTTTTCCTCTTTCTCCATCTATCCTCCACTCTCAACTTACCTTCCACCAGAAAATGATCTGATATTCCCCACTCTCTCCCCTTAGAACATGTACATCCTTAACTCTTCCTATTATACTCCTATCTACCACTACATAGTCCATTAATGCTCTATCTACCACCCTCTATCCTAACACCACACACTTGTATTATGAATATATATATATATATATATATATATATATATATTCCATCAACAGATAATGTACACATTAACAGTGAGACCATGTACCAGTCATCACCAGATGTATAAACAATGGAGTTTTCCCCCAGACTATGCCACAGGGCTCAAATTAGTTGATAGAGGGGCTGACACTCAGTCTCTGGACTGGTTCAAGATCTACCTGTATAATTTTTAACAGTATTTCTCACACCTTTCCACACATAAAATTGACAACCGGTAACTGCTCCCTTCCTTCTATTACTTTCAACCAGTGGCATATAAGAAATCCCACACCAATACAACACAGACAACTGTACAATGTTTCTTCCTGGAAAAATTAATGAGAGGCCTGCAGTGGGGGGCTGAAGGTTTCACCCTTAGTGAAGTTCAAGGCAATGATTATTATTATGTTACTACTCTTAATACTTTATGCTGTTTGTAAGACATTTTTGTCTTCTTGAGAAAAATCATGTTGTAGAGCATACTCAGGTGCAGTTCTTGTCAGTTATTTGTATACTGAGATTTGTGCTTATTTATTCTGGCCCAAACCAGAGCTTGCTAGTGACCATAGTATATTTAGTTTCTTGTTTATTTTCACTGCCAGGCTCTTGATGTGTAACCTGAAGGACATATAAGTGAGGCCTATGATTTTTGGGTGTCTGTCCTGTGGTAAAAGTTGGCCATTCAATTTCACTGTTGGGTTTTTTCTTTAATTAATGTTTGTCTACTATGAGCAATGTCAGTGATGATTTCTGAAGGGAAACTACCACTCTGTTTCATCTCATTCACAGTTTCAGTTTTTCTAAGGCATATTTGTGTGTTTATGGGAACTGTTTCACAGTTGCTGTGCTGGGCTTTGAGTGTCAGATCATCTGCATAATACAGAGAGAACACAACCAAGCCTTGTGCTTCCATATAAGTCACCTCTATCCAATCTAACAACTAATCTTTCATTGCTTATATATATCTAATGTTTAGCAAGTCTCTTATCCATTCCAATGTACTCCCCTAAATACCTTTAGGAAAAGGGTAAATTAGTATAATTTAACAAACACTTCTCCAAAAGAAGTTTCAAATCCACAACTATAGAAATAGGAATAACTATGGATATATGAAAAATCAAACTAATTACAGATATCAACCCTCTTCCCCAACAGAGATGTAGAAGAGGAAATAACAAAATTGAAAAACTTCCATGCAGAAGGCCCATATCTGCAGCATCCATCAAAACACCTTGGCCATCATGCAATAAAGGCCTTCACTGATATTGACCACTCCTGGTTATACAAATATCCCAACAAACCAAGCAAACCACCAGAAAACCCAGCATCCTGCAGACCAATCTAATTACTATCCACAGTATCCAAGTTGAAAAAAAGCCTAATTGTAGAAAAATAACTAATCTACCCACTTCCCAAACCAACATGGTTTCAAGGAGGGTCATTCCACCAGCACTCTCCTAACATTACACAGCAGGTGCTGGAGGGATACAACAAGAGACCACTGGAAAGAGAAGCTATGGTCACAATAGTCATAAACAAGGCATTTGATGAATTTCTCAGACACATACTTTCAAAAAAGATCATAAGGACTGACATCCACTAACATGACAAAAATGAATAACACACTTATTTGTAGGCAGGCAGTGTAGAGTAACTTAAAACAAAAATTCTGTGATTAAAAACTATATAGTAGAATCCCCCATGGAGCCATACTCTCACTAGCATTTTTCAACCTCCTCACAAGTAATCTCCCTTCATAAGATCCAGAACGAAACACTAGTGTTCACTTATAAAGATGGCTTGATAATAATAATAATCCAACATGGCCACTACAAAATAGCAGCTATCAACACTCAATCTTAGACAAACTAGAACAATAGTTTGTGAAAAATATAAATGAGGCTCTTAATAATCATCAGTAAAATTCCTCATTTCAGATACCCTAAAAATTGTAAAAAATATATAGTAATAATAATAATAATAATGATAATAATTATAATAATAATAATAATAATAATAATAATTTAATAATGAAGAAACAAAAGTGGAAGAGAAATGGACAATTTGGAAGGAAATCTATAATAAAGGAGTGGATAAGTATGTACCTAGACAAAA
The DNA here is from genome assembly GCF_046742065.1 of Oratosquilla oratoria. Classification (NCBI taxonomy): domain Eukaryota; kingdom Metazoa; phylum Arthropoda; class Malacostraca; order Stomatopoda; family Squillidae; genus Oratosquilla; species Oratosquilla oratoria. Next base: position 59,063,349 of record NC_134794.1, on the reverse strand, counting down.
ACAGGAAAGGGTATATACAAAATCCTGGTATAATAAAAAGTGAAGTGAGGCAAAAGACAGAAGAGATGAAGCCTGGAAAAAGATAAAAAAAAAAAAAAAAAAAAAAAAAAAAAAAAAAAAAAAAAAAAAAAAAAAAAAAAAAAAAAAAAAAAAAAAAAAAAAATCCTGAGAAATGGAAAATATACACCAAACTAAGAAATGAATATGTAAAAATATGTAGAGAAGTAAAAAGAAATTATGAAAAGGACATAATAAACAAATGTAAAGACCAACCCAAATTATTTTATTGATATGTAAATGGCAAACTAAAAAAATAAACAGGAAATACTTAAATTATGTCAAGGTAACAAAGAATACACAGAAGATGTAGAAATGGCAGATATTATGAACAAATATTTCAAATCTGTATTCACCAAAGAGGAAAACAATCTACAAAACAGTGATCAAAGAATTAAAGTAATATTTCCTCCAAAGAAGTTATTAAATATTACTCAGAATGAAATAAGGAATCAAATATCAAAGATTGATGTTAACAAGTCACATAGCCATGACGGAGTTGCAAACTGGATACTAAATGAATGTATAGACAAACTATCAGGAAAAATATACAAAATAATTGAATGCTCACTCAAAGAAGGAAAACTACCAGGAGACTGGAAAAATGCGAATATAGTGACAATATATAAGGGGGGAATAAGGAAGACCCAACAAATTATAGATCGGTGTCCTTAATAAGTACAATAGTTAAAATTTGTGAGAGACAAAGTTATTAAAGAGAATAAACTCTAAAATAGACTGTGACTCATTACAGAGTGATCTGAGCAAAGTCTTAGAGTAAAGGAAGAGATAGGTGGTAGAATTCAACATCAAGAAGTGCAGTATAATTGAATTAGGGAAAAGCAGGAATAGAATATCAGGACAATAAAAAATTGACGGAAAAAGGAAATAAAGAAAGTACAGTAAATTCTGAATAGGACCTAGGAGTAATCATCACCAAAGACATGTCACCTGATAAACAAAAATAAAATAGTTGGAGAAACATACAATTTGTTGAGATCAATAAAGGTGGCCTTTAAATACCTGGATAAGGAAATGATTAAGAAAATATTACAAACACTGATAAGGCCAAAACTGGAACATGCAGTGCTGATATGGTCACCCAGTACAAATAATATAAGAAAATCAGAAACAATACAAAGAGCAACAACAATTACGGCCCCAACACTTTCAAACCCAACATATGAACAAAGACTGGCTGAACTGGAATTACCGACCCTGGAACAAAGAAGAGAATGAGCGGACCTACTAAACATCTACAGAATTATGAAAAGAAAAGGATGCCTTGATAGAGAGGACTTATCAAAGTGGGAAAGAGGAAAAACAAGAGGACATTCAATGAAACTCAAAATGGACAACTACAGAAGAGACCTGAAAAAGAACAGCTTCCCACACAGTGATAAATACATGAAACAATTTGAATGAAGAAATAGTGTGTGCAAACACAATACAAGAATTTAAGAACAAACTTGATCTTGCGAGATACAAAAACGGGTCACCACAAGCATAGCTCTTCCTGTATTATACAACTGGGTAAATATATATATATATATATATACACACACACACACACACACACACACACACAATGTGCATTTCTAGACCTAAAAAAAGCTTTTGACAAAGTACCACATAAGAAGTTGCTTAAGAAATTAGAAACTGAAGGAGGAATACAGGGCAAACTGCTAAATTGGATGGAAGACTTTTTGCAAAAAAGAAAAATGAGAGTAGTGATAAGAGACCAACACTCAAAATAGGATGAAGTAATAAGTGGTGTTCCACAAGGAACAGTTCTGGCCCCAATAATGTTTGCTATATATATTAATGATATGGATGAAGGAATTGAAAGCTATATGAGCTTCTTTGCAGATGATGCAAAACTATTGAAAAAAGTGAACACGGAAGAAGATTGTGAATCACTACAGAAAGATCTAAATAAAGTGCAGGAATGGAGTAGGAAGTGGGAGATGGAGTTCAATACAAAGAAGTGTAGTATAATGGAATTTGGAAAAAGTAAAAACAGAATAACAGGATCATATAAATTGGGAGAAGGAATAAAAAAGTAGAAAATGAAAAGGACCTGGGAGTCATTGTTATGAATAATATGTCACCTGAGAAACATATAAATAAGATTTTTGGAGAAACCTATAATTTAATAAGAACAATCAAAGTTGCATTTACATACCTGGATGAAGAAATGGTGAAGAAAATTCTAATCACCCTGATAAGACCAAGATTGGAATATGCAGCAACGATATGGTCACCAAGTACAAAAAAATGTATAACAAAACTTGAAAGAATACAAAGAGCAATTACAAAATTGGCACCTACACTCTCAAAACTATCATATGCAGAGAGACTAGCAAAACTTGAACTACAGACACTAGAGCAAAGAAGAGAGGAGATTTGATAGCTATTTACAGAATCATGAAAGGCATAGAAATTACTGATAGAGAGAATCTGATAAAATGGGATGACAGAAATACAAGAGGACATGGAAAGAAAATAAAAAAAGACAGCTATAGAAGAGACCTGAAAAAGAACAGCTTTCCTCACAGAGTAATAGACAGTTGGAACAAGTTAGATGAGAAAGTGGTGTGTGCAAAAACAATACATGAATTTAAAAATAGTTTAGATAAAACGAGATATGAAAACGGGACACCACGAGCATAGCTCCCCTTCCCGTAAAATACAACTAGGTAAATACAACTAGGTAAATACACAATCATCAAATTGACAGCAAAGATTGGAACTAAAAAAAAAACAACACAATTTTCATGGATATCAACAATGAGGGAGTACCTGTGTTGTATTAGTAGGGAAGGGGAAAGCTCATGGTGAAGTGCAAAGATGAAGAAAAAGGAGAAGGGGAGGGATTATTGAGGAAATTGGAAGAAAATGAGGAAGGGGACAAATGGGCCCCAGACATCAAAAGATATGTAAACAAGAGGTGTGCAGACGACACAGCTGAAGTTGAAATCAGTAAAGGCATAAAAATTAGAAATATAAATAAGAGCAGTGCAAAAGAAAGTGGAGATAATTATTTCTATGGATTTAATGAGGGAGGAGATGACAACATCCCCCGATTAGCAAGTCTAGAGGAAAAACTAACAAAAATGAACCAATCATGCTAGGTTAGGTTTAGTCAACTTGCACTGATTACACACAAAGAGCTGATAAATTGGAAGAACTAAAGAAGAACCAAAACCTAAATAAAGAAATAGAAGAATTAAAAAGACAGTTAAAAGAAGTAAAGGATAAGAATGAGGAATTAAAAAGGAATAATAAAGAGAATAAAGAGTCCATAGCAAAAGAGGCAAGTGGTTGGAAAAAGGTTCAGGAGAATAGTAAAATTGAATTTAGCAATATAGTGAAACAACAGATTAAGGAACACACTAAGGACACAGTTATTAATGTGATGAGAGAGAAGGAGAATATAATATGAGACTTTGCAGATAAAAAGAAATGTATAATTATATTAGGAATGGAAGAGAAACATAATCCAAGTAGGACTACAATAGTAAGAGATGAGAATGAAAGAGTGAACAAGTTACTAAAAATATTTCAAGAAGGTGAACAGGAAATAGAGAAAGATATTGAAGAAATATATAGACTAGGGAAATACAGTATAGATAAGACCAGACCAATTAAGGTTAAATTCAGGTCACAAACAACAGCAGAGAATGTCTTATCAAAAACAGGGAAACTAGCAGAAAGTGATCAGTACAAACAGGTATGGATAAAAAGAGAGATGAATAAAGAGGAAAGAGAGGAGAAAACAAAAAGAATCAGAGAAACCTTCAACCTATTAAGGTCAATGAAAGTGGCATTTGACTATTTGGAAAGCACAGTGACACTATGGACACCCAGTACTAAAAAGAATATAAGGAAATTAGAAAGAATACAGAGAGCAATGACAAAGTTGGCACCAGCTCTTTCCAAATCAACATATGAACAAAGGTTATTCAAATTGGAACTACCTACACTGGAGCAGAGAAGAGAAAGAGGTGATCTACTGACTATCTATAGAATCATAAAAGGAATGGAAATATTTGATAGGAATTATTTACTAAAAAATGACAATGGAAAAAAAGAGGTCATGAAAAGAAACTCAAAAAGGATAACTATAGAAGAGATCTGAAAAAAATAGCTTCCCACACAGAGTGCTGGATACCTGGAATAACTTAGACAAAGAAATAGTGTGTGCAAATACTATTTAAGATTTAAAAAAAAAATTGATGCTGAAAGATACAAAGACAGGTCACCACGAGCATAGTTCCCTTCCCGTATAATACAACTAGGTAAATACTAAAGAGAATAAGTGCAGAGGAAGATTGTGAATCACTACAAAAACACCTTGACAAAGTCTGGTAATGGAGTCAAAAGTGGAAAGTGAATTTCAACATTGAGAAATGTAGTATAATGGAATTTGGAAAAAGCCAAAATAGAATATTGGGACAATATAAAATTGGTACAAAGGAAGTTAAAAAAAGTCAACTTGGAAAGGGACCTACGAGTAACTATCAGCAATGACATGGCACCATACAAACATATTAGCAGAATAGTTGGAGAAATTTTCAATTTACTAAGACCAATGAAAATGGCCTTTGACAACTTGGATGAGGAAATGGTAAAGAAAATATTAGTTACATTGATAAGATCAAGATTGGAGTACATTGTGGCACTATGGACACCTAGTACTAAAAAGAACATAAAGAAATTAGAAAGAATTCAGAGAGCAATGACAAATCTGGCGCCTACACTCTCCAAATTGACATACAAACAAAAATTTTCCAAACTCAAACTACCAACCCTTGGAACAAAGAAGAGAAAGAGATCTACTAACCATCTATAGAATTAGAAAAGGGGTGTAAATCCTTGTTAGAGATGATTTTCTAAAATGGGATGGAAAAAAAAAAAAAAAAAAAAGACATTAATTTTTTTTCCTTTAATGATAGTTACAGAAGAAATCTGAAAAAAATAGCTTCCCACACAGAGTTGTAGATATCTGAAACAAATTGAATGAGGAAACAGTGAGTGCAAAATCCATACAAGAATTTAAAATCAAATTGGATGCTGAAAGATACAAAAGCCACTATGAGCATAGCTCTCTTCCCATAAAATACAACTAGGTGTATATGTATATATATATATATATATATAGCCGCGGGCTTCGCCAGGGGCTTGGCTGTGCAAACAGCGGCCTATGGCCGCAGCTTTCCGCGCTCTAATCACTCGTTTTCCCCCTCGGCCTCGGGGCGGAACCCCAACACGGGATCCCTAGCACGAAGTAGAACGCGAAGAAGAACGCGAGGAAGAAGAACGCGAAGAACACGAAGTAGAATGCGAAGAACACGAAGTAGAATGCGAAGAACGCGAAGAACACGAAGTAGAATGCGAAGAACGCGAAGAACACGAAGTAGAATGCGAAGAACGCGAAGAACACGAAGTAGAATGCGAAGAACGCGAAGAAGAATGCGAGGAAGAAGAAGAACGCGAAGAAGAAGAAGAACGCGAAGAAGAACGTGAAGAAGAAGAACGCGAAGAAGAAGAAGAACGTGAGGAAGAAGAACGCAAAGAGGAAGAATACCACCTGACCCCGACTTACCCAAGAGCTTTTTCAAGAATATTTTTAGGACAAAGTGTCACCGTAATACCACCTGTCCCCGAATTTCACAGCGTTTTTTAGGAGAATATTTTTATTTAGACTTGTGTATATATATATATATATATATATATATATAAATACATACATATATATATATATATATATATATATATATATATATATATATATACATAAATATACAAAAATATTATATATATATATAACCACATATATATATATAAATATATATATATATATATATATATAAATATATATATATATATATATATATACATATATATATATATATATATATATACATATATATATATATAAATGTATGTATGTGTCCATAAGATTGGATAAATTACATCTATGAACACTGGAACAGAGAAGAGAAAGTGGTGATTTGCTGACTATTTACAGAATTATGAAAGGGATGGAAGTTCTTGATAGAGATGACTTATTAAACTGGGACAGAAGAGAAGCAAGAGGATATGAGAAGCTAAAGAAGGACAGTTACAGAAGAGATTTGAAAAAGAATAGCTTCCCACAGAGAGTGATTGATGTTAACAAACTAAATAGGGAAACAGTGAGTACCAAAACTATACAAGATTTTAAGAACAAACTGGATGCAAGAGTGACCACTGGGAAAGAGAAACTAAATGAAGCAGAGCACTTTCATATATTACATCTTCAGTGCAAAGTACATGGAAAGAAAGGATTACAGGAATATAAATACACATACACAGAGGAATACGGGAAGGTAATAAGGTGAGATGCTGGTCCTGATTTGGGGCCCCCTGGAGTGATGTAGGGGATGAACTAAACATTGGGCTAGACCCCATGGAGGCTGCTGGGGGCTTCTTGGGGTCACAAGAGGCCACTTAAGATTTAGGTATTACATTCTTAATGATTTACATATTTGATGACATAAAAAATTATCCAATTTATATAAACCTTGATGAAGATATGGAAATATATAATCATCCTGTTGACTGGATCAACACTCAATCCATTTCTTTTAGTGATAATATGGTGGTAAGAATCTTAATAGAATGTAGTTTGATCCACACCATCCAGGATTATAATATAAATCTTCTTCAAGGTTTATAAAAATTATATAATTTTATGTGTCAACAAATATGTAAATCATTAAGAATGTAATACCTAATTCTTAAGTGGCCTCTTGTGACCCCAAGATGCCTCCCCCCAAGTCTCCATGGGGGTCTAGCCTAATGTTTAGCTCATCCCCTACGTCACTCCAAGGGGCCCCAAAGCAGAACCAGCATCTCACAGTATTGTTCTTCATTATGTGATGTTCATACTATGCCATGTGTTTACATTGTGTTTTCATTCTGCATTTTTGAAACAAATAAATATTGAACAGAAAAATTGATTTTTTACGGTTTAATTACCATTTTATACACAAACTTATGGTAACTAATGCAAAATCTTATGGCAAGACACTATAGTAGTTTAACAGGTATTATAGTGAGAGAATTCCTTTCTCATCGTCGTTTGCATCACTGGTGTCAGAAGTAGGATTAAAGGGTTTAGATTAAATTTACGAGTAACGTGGTTTTCATTTGCTGGTAGTTACAAAACAGAGTCAAGATGGCTGATCATACAGTAACCATAGTGATGAATTGTTCGCAAGTGGTTACGCAGAAAATATACCACATGAAGGTGATGAGGCAACAGAACTATTTTAGAAACGATGATGGGGAAAATGGGAGAATAATTGCAAGAATTTTTATTCTAATGCTTTGGAATTCTGACATGTGCAATGCGAGGCGTAGACGTATGTTGATGAAAGTGTTGCCTGCATGTGAGACAAAATATAAGAAGAATTACGGCTCGTTAGGCAGGAGGTTGAATATGTGGCGAGAAATGGACAAGAACCGGGCTGAGGCCCAGAGCCAAGGTGTTGGGATCGGGCAAGGATTGGATTATCGCCCTTACAGCCAAGCTGGTTCAGCACATGTGGTCCTCCAAAATACTGCCCCACATGTTTCCTCCTTTCCTCTTCTTTGTGACATACAAACACATGCAGGTAACCCACTAGCATCACCACCAGTGTCTCCTTGTCGTAAGAAATATAGGAAACCTATCAACTTTGACAGAAAAGTGGCATAGGAAGCACATCACGCTCAGTTTGAGCTGTTGGCAGATGCTCAGGACTGGGACGATGAAGAACGAGCAGTACAACTTGTTTTGTGCCTACGAGGGCCAGCTGTAGATTTTGTTGGGCCACTTGACTCAGGGACAATGTACATCGTAAGAGAACGTCGTGGTGGCTCTCCAATGTTGGTTTGGCCAACACCACCAGGCTGAGGTGTACTGCACATAAGCGAAGGACAGAGTAGGGGCACAAGGTGAACTGCCACAGCTGGCACAGGACACTGAGTTGCTGGAGAGGCAAGCATACCCCACAACTGTGGAAGACATGTTGATTATGCTTGTTCAAGACCACTTCATGCATTTCCTGCTAGATCAACAGCTCCAGATTTATGTGAAGCAGGTACACCTACTGGGTTTTTGGATGGCATTGGTAAGGGCCATGAAGTTCAAAGTGTCCATGCGCATCACCTGTACTTTGCAGGCATCTGTACTCCCTCATCAAGAAGTCAAAGCTCATCAGGCACAGGTGAGGAAGACTAATAAAGCACGGAATCCTACCCCCCAAAAGCTTCAGAGAAAGGTGCTACCAATGTGGCCAGGTAGGCTACAAGAGGCACTGGTGTTGAGCGGTACGAAGGACACATTCTCTAGACAAACTGGATCCGCCTATGTTCCTGCTGTGCTGTAGGAACTGTGGTCAGTATGGCCACAGGATGGATTGTCTGGAAGTCAAGATGGTGAAGCAGGCGGGAAACCCTACTGGGATGGGTACAGGGTCCAAGACCCAACTATCATCCCCAGGGCCCCATGCAGAATAGGCTCTTTCAGTACCACTATGTCAGATGCTCAGGTGGATGGTATCATGAACGGGAAACCAAACAGGATGGTCATAGACACAGGAGCATCAAGCATCCACCGAGGAGAGTTCCTACAGTGAAATGAGCAAGGATTGAATGAACTGTGCAGGAGATAGCAGCTTTGGGTCTGGTGTAGAAGTCTGATAGATCTTGGTTGTCGCCAGTGGTGCTAGTAACAAAGAAGGTTGGTAACAGACAGTTCTGAGTCAACTACCGGACCCTGAATGCCGTGACTATGAAAAATTTGTATCCCTTACCCAGGATCGACAACATGCTTGATGCACTGACAGGAGTACAGCGACTCCCCACATTACCACCAAGTAGAGATGGAAGAGAAAGCCAAGAAGACCACTTTCTCGTTTAGACAAGGTTGGTGGCACTTCAACATGATGCCCTTCAGCCTGTGTAATGACCCTGGGTGTTTTGAGTGCCACAGGGACAAGTTTCTTGAAGGGCTACAGTATAAGACAGCTGTAGTGTACCTGGGCAATGTGCTGGTCTTTGGAAGAATTTTTTAGCAAGAGCTGGAGCGATTGAAGTTCTAGGCTACCTTAGGAAGGCGAACCTCAATATCAGTCCCAAGAAGTAACATTTGTGGGTCACTTTGTGGGCAGGGATGGAGTCCACACCAACCAGCAGAAGGTGGCAGCCGTGGAAAGTTGGCTGGTGCCCACCTCTGTGTCAAAGGTATGGAATTTCCTAGGTCTCTGTACCTATTACAGGAGGTTCATGGAGGGGTTTGCAACCATAGCTGGTTTGCTCCACCACCTCACATGAGAAAGTGTATGCATCAACTGGAATGAAATATCCCAACAAGCTTCCAGCAACTTGAAGCAGGCTCTGATGTATGCTCCTGTACTCCCATATCAGGAACCGAGTCTTTCGTATCTGCTTGGCAAAGACACCAGTACAGAGGGTGTCGAGACAGTTCTGTCTTATGTTCGGGAGGAACAAGAGTGAGTGGTGGCTTACTATAGTGCCAAGTTCAGCAAGCCAGGGTGAAACTACTGCAATATGAGTAAAGAGCTTTTGGCAATAGTGAAGAGTCTGGCCCAATTCCACCACTACCTGTGGGGGGCAGAGTTCACATATGTATGTATGTATGTATGTATGTATGTATATATATATATATATATATATATATATATATATATATATATATATATATATATATATATACATAAGTGACCACTAGAAAAAGTAAACTAATGAAACCAACAAGTATGGGACAATTGCTCATAAGTGGTATATTACAATTTCAATAATTTTGAAATTTCATGGCAAATAGAACTATGTAATTAATACAAACCTTGATGGAGATTAACATTTATTCCCTTACTAGATTTGATCAAACTGCATTCAATTGAATTTCTTTCTGTGATGTTGTTGTATGTGATGACTTTAGCGACATCTCAGTCAACTGGGTAGTTAAAACGGTTCATGTGGTTGAATATGCTACTAGATTGGTTTCCCTCTCTAATGTATTTCTTGTGTTGGTTGATTCATGTTTTGAGTTGTTTAGCAGTATGACCAACATAAAACTGATCACATGATTTACAAGGTATTTTGTACACACACCCTTTTTCACTATATTGACAGAATTATTTATGAGCAATTGTCTTACAGCGGTCTTATTGTTAAAAACTACATTAACGTTGAAATAACATAACATATTTGGAATGTTTTTCAGGTTCTCTTGGTACGGTAGAATTAGCAAGTTATTCATATTAAAATTTCAACAATAACATCACAGAAATTTAATTGAATGCAGTTTGATCAAATCTAGTAAGGGAATAAATGTTAATCTCCATCAAGGTTTGTACAAATTAGATAGTTCTATTTGGCATGAAATTTCAAAATTCTTGAAATTGTAACATACCAGTTATGAGCAACTGTCCCATACTTGTTGGTTTCTAAGATGGTATCAAATGTCATGTGTACTTCTTCCACTAACTCTCCGAATTCCCTCTTTACCATGTCTCAATCACTCATATATTCTGTACATTGTTTCTTCATTTTATAATTCCTTCTTTGTATCAGCACTGAAGATGTAATTATATAAAAGCATTCTACTTCATTAGTTTACTTTTTCTAGTGGTTACTTATGCATTTGTGAACACACGTTCCTAGAGTTTTTATTGCATATACTGTATATATATATATATATACTATATACATATACTATATATATACTATATATATATACTATATATATATATATATACATATATACAATACATGTATGCACATGTATATTTACCTAGTTGTATTATATGGGAAGGGAGCTATGCTCGTGGTAACCCGTCTTTGTATCTTTCAGCATCAATTTTTTTCTTAAAATCTTGAATAGTGCTTGCACACTGTTTCTTTATTTAATTTATTCCAGGTATCCAGTACTCTATGTGGGAAGCTATTCTTTTTCAGATCTCTTCTATAGTTATCCTTTTTTTGTTTCTTTTTGTGTCCTCTTGTTTATCCATTCTCCCATTTAAATAAATCATCCCTATCTATGATTTCCATTCCTTTCATGATTCTATAAATAGTCTGCAGATCTTCTCTTTCTCTTCCTTGTTCCAGAGTTGGTAGTTCCAATTTGGGCAATTTTTGTTTGTATGTTAATTTGGAGAGAGTTGATGCCAACTTTGTTGTTGCTCTTTGTATTCTAATTTCTTTATATTCTTTTTAGTACTGGGTGTCCATAGTGCTGCTGCATATACTCCAGTTTTGGTCTTATTAGTGTAACTAATATTTTTTTAATCATTTCCTTATCCAAGCAGTCAATTGCCACTTTCACTGACCTTAATAGGTTGAAGTTTTCTCCAACTATTTTATTGATATGTATGTCCGGTGTCATGTCTTTGTATACATATGTATATTTATGACACATATATATATATATATATATATATATGTATGTATCCATAATATATACACATATATACTTTCAGGTGCTGAATGGTCACTATCCATTTGTGACATGTGGGCTAGGTTCAAGCCCTCAACTCAATAATGATTTAGTTTCCAATTATGCTTCCATCGACCTACATGCTCCTGTTAGTCTGAATTGCATTTGTAAGGAATTGAAATTGAAACGTTATTGTCGTTAATAAGATGAAAATCATATATATATATATATACACAGTACAACGTATACATATACACATATATATATATATATATATATATATATATATATCCTGGAATGTGCAAAAAGCACAACTATTGAGGCCATGCTCATGAAACATCAACTGCAGTGGTTGTCATGTGATCTGTATACCTGACCGATGGCTCACAAAATAAATTTTATATGGGCAACTAAGAATTGGACACCAAAACCAGTTGGTCCTAAAAAGTGCCATAAAATCCAAACTAGGACCACTTTAGAGAAATACAAAATTGTGCCATCTAACATAGAAACCCTCACTAGTGACCATACAACTAAGAAAACAACAATAAACAATGTGGTTGCAGTCTTAGAGCAGGTTGGTACTGCCCAACACACCTTAAAAAGGGAACGACATCACAGAAGAGGAAGAGTTACTTCTTCCCACAACTTCAAATAATGTGCCAAACTTCTGTTATGATGGGCAAGTCATGCATAAACTTCGTGAGCCATACGACAAAACCAGCAACCTCCCTGAGAATACACCATTCGATAATCAACCATCATTCAAGTAACATATGCTGTCATCATTGGCCATAATGGACTTTTGTAATGAATGAATGAAAAAAATATATATGGATAAATATATATATATATATATATATTATATATAAATACAGTATACACATATATATTATATATACATATATATATATATATATATATATATATATATATATATATATATATATATTATATTGCAGTAATTCACAAGGCACACGTGAAAATAATATGCAGAAAAAAACACTGGGAAATAAGAAGCTTAGTCCGAACATTTTCGTCTATTTAAGACATTCTCAAGGAATACACAGTTACAGAGACATAGGCGGATATATATATACATAAAGTAGAAGACAAGCTAGGAACATGGGAAGGACACACAAGATGCTTCATAATCAGATTGAGACGTATGTTTACTTTTAATGACGTTTGGTCACATGACGTTACGTCACCCCGGCCTAGTAACACTTGGAGAATGTTTTACAATTTTATCAATAACAAAATCATCAAGTTTATATAATCCTAAACTTAAATTAATATTATGGTCAAAGGTTTGCTTAATGTGACTGGATTCGATAATGTTTCTTTCTAATAAAGATCTACAAGAAATTATTACATTAGAATTATCCCGGGCAATAGGATGGTTGTGGTCTCTTACATGGATAAAAAGGCCACTGGAATTTTGCCCACTCCTTACACTATATTTGTGCTGATTTATCCTAGTTATTAAGTCTTTACCAGTTTGGCCGATATAAAATTTGTTACATTTAAGGCATGGAATAGAGTAAACACAACCCTCATTTACTTTTTATAGTATTGTTATTTTTGAAAACCAAGTTGATGTTGAATTGTTTGAGAATATTAGGTAGACCAACTTATTTCTCACTGTAAGGAAGAACCAAAAGGTTCTTTTTGTCAAATATTTTTCTTTCGTGTGAGGTGTTATGGAAAATTTTGTAAGCCATTTTATGAGAAGTGTCTACTAAGTGTTTTGGATATTTTTATTCAGAAGCTATGCTATATATCTTCTTATGTCTCTGTAACTGTGTATTCCTTGATAATGTCTTAAATAGACGAAAATGTTTGGACTAAGCTTCTTATTTCCAAGTATTTTTTTCTGCATATATATATATATATATATATATATATATATATATATATATATATATATATATATATAATGTTTACTATATATATCAATGATATGGATAAAGAAATTGAAAGTTATATGAGCTTCTTTGCGGATGATGCAAAATTGTTGAAAAAAGTGAACACTAAAGAAGATTGTGAGTCACTACAGAGTGATCTCAACAAAGTATGGGAATGGAGTAGGAAGTGGGAGATGGAATTCAATACTAAGAAGTGTAGTATAATGGAATTTGGAAGAAGCAAAAACAGAATAACAGGATCATATAAATTGGGAGAAGAAATAAAAAAAAGTAGAAAATGAGAAGGACCTGGGAGTCATTATTATGAATATGTCCCCTGAGAAACATATAAACAAGATTTTTGGAGAAACTTATCATTTAATACAAACAATCAAAGTGGCATTTACATACCTGGATGAAGAAATGATGAAGAAAATAATAGTCACTTTGATAAGACCAAGATTGGAACATGCAGTGATGACATGGTCACCAAGTACAAAAAAATTTATAACAAAACTTGAAATACAAAAAGCAATTACAAAATTGGCACCAACACTCTCACGACTATCATATGAAGAGAGATTAGCAGAACTTGAGCTAAAGACATTAGAGCAAAGAGGAGAGGAGACTTGATAAACCATTTATAGAATCATGAAAGGCATAGAAACTATTGATAGAGACGATCTAATGAAATGGGATAGTAGACATACAAGAGGACACGGAAAGAAAATCAAGACAGTTATAGAAGGGAACTGAAAAAGAACAGCTTTCCCCACAGAGTAATAGACATCTGGAACAAGTTATACGAAAAAGTGGTGTGTGCAAAAACAATTCATGAATTTAAAAACAGTCTAGATAAAATGAGACATGAAGATGGGACACCACGAGCATAGCTCCCCTTCCCGTAAAATAGAACTCGGACCACCACCAATACAAGCATAGCTCCCCTTTTCATAAAATACAACTAGTTGCTCATTTAAAAAAAAAAAAAAAGTCTGGAAAAATGCTAACATTGTACCAATACATAAAGGAGGAAACAAGGAAGAACCAACTAACTACAGGCCAGTCTCACTAACAAGCACTATAGCTAAAATTTGTGAGAAAATAATCAAGAATAGATGGGTAAAACACCTGGAAGACAATAATATAATAAACCCAAGACAATTTGGGTTCAGACAAGGAAGATCATGTACCACAAACTTAATATGTTTCTACTCAAGGTTAATACACATAGTGCAAGAAAGGAATGGATAGGCTGATTGTGCCTTCCTGGACTTACAAAAAGCTTTTGACAAAGTACCACACAAAAAATTATTTTAAAAAACTGGAACATATAGGAGGGATACAAGAGAATCTACTTAAATTGGATGGAGGACTTCCTGATAGGTAGAAAGATGAGAGTAGTGCTCAGAGAAAAATACTCAGGTTGGAAAGAGGTGATCAGTGGAGTACTGCAAGGATCTGTATTGGCTCCAATAATGTTTACTATTTATGTGAATGAGATGGATGATGATGTGAAATGTTAGATGAGCTTCTTTGCAGATGACGCCAAACTGTTAAGGAAAGTAAAAACTGAAAAGGATTGTGAAGCATTGCAGGAATACCTGAATAAGGTATGGAACTGGAGTCAGATATGGGAAGTGGACTTCAATATCAACACCTGTAGCATAATGGAGTTTGGAAAAAGCAAAAATAGAATATCAGGACAATATAAAATTGGAACCAAGGAGGTAAAGAAGGAGAGATCTGAGAAAAGATTTGGGTGTAATTATCGCAAACAACTTATCCTATGATAAACAGATAAACAAAATTGTCGTAGAATCCTATAACTTGCTATGATCAATAAAAGTGGCATTTACATATTTGGACGAAGAAATTATTTAAAAAAATGTTGGTCAAACTGATAATGACTAGACTAGAATATGCAGTGACATTGTGGTCACCCAGTACCAAAAAGAATATAAAGAAAATAGAAAGAACCTAGAGAGCAGCAACAAAAATGGAACTGCACTTGCAAACTTGTCATATGAGGAGAGATTGGCTAAACTGGAGTTACCGACTCTGGAGCAAAGAAGAGAGAGAGGTGACCTACTGACCATCTACAGAATCATGAAGGGTACACAAATACTTGATAGAGAAGACTTGTTGAACTGGGACAAGAGAAGCACAAGAGGACATGGAAAATAAAAAAACATAGCTACTGAAGAGATCTGAAGGAAAACAGTTTTCCACATAGAGTGGTAGACACTTGGAACAAACTGGACAATGAAATAGTATGCGCAAAAACTATTCATGAATTTAAGAGCAAACTAGACACTGTGAGATACAAAGGCAGGGCACCACGAGCATAGCTCCTCTTCCCGCAAAATACAACTAAGTAAATACTACTAGATAAATATGTGTGTGTATATATATATATATATATATATATATATATATATATATATATATATCTACACACACACACACACATTTTACGGGATGAGAGCATAGCTCTTGTTCTATAAAATACAACTAGGTAATACATCTAGTTGTATTTTATGGGAAGGGGAGCTATGCTCGTGATGACCCATTTTTATATCTCGCAAGATCAAGTTTGTTCTTAAATTCTTGTATTGTCTTTGCACAAACTATTTTTTGTCCAATTTGTTCCATATATCTATCAATCTGTGTGGGAAGCTGTTCTTTTTCAGATCTCTTCTGTAGCTGTCCTTTTTGAGTTTCATTGCATGTCCTCTTGTTTTTCCTCTGTCCCACTTTAATAAGTCCTCTCTATTAAGACATTCTTTTTCTTTCATAATTCTGTAGATGGTTAGTAGGTCCCCTCATTCTCTTCTCTGTTCCAGGGTCAGCAATTCCAGCTCGGCCAGTCTTTGTTAATATGTCAGGTTTGAAAGTGTTGGGGCCATTTTTATTGTTGCTCTTTGTATTCTAATTTTCTTATATTCTTTTTTTGTACTGGATGACCATATCAGTGCTGCATATTCCAGTTTTGGCCTTATCAGTGTTTGTAATATTTTCTTAATCATTTCCTTATCCAGGTATTTAAAGGCCACCTTTATTGATCTCAACATATTGTATGTTTCTCCAACTATTTTATTTATATGTTTATTTGGCAACATGTCTTTGGTGATAAATACTCCTAAGTCCCTTTCAGAATTTACTTTCTTTACTTCTTTTCCATCAATTTTATACTGTCCTGATATTCTATTCTTGCATTTCCCAAATTCAATTATACTACACTTCTTGATGTTGAATGCCACCTACCATCTCTTGCTCCACTCTGAGACTTTGTTCAGATCACTCTGTAATGACTGGCAGTCTATTTCGGAGTTTATTCTCTTTAATAACTTTGCGTCATCCGCAAAGAAGTTCATGTAACATTCAATACTTTCATCCATATCATTCACATATATAGCAAACATTATTAGAGCTAGCACTGACCACTGTGGGACGCCACTACCCATTTCTTCTCAATTTGAATATTTGTCTCTGAGCAGTACTCTAATTTTTCTTCCATATAGGAAGTCCTCCATCCAATTCAATAGTTTTCCATGTATACTTCCTATTGTTTCCAGTTTATACAGCAATTTTATGTGTGGTACCTTATCAAATGCCTTTTGTAAGTCCAGTAAGGAACAGTCTGCCCAGCCATCCCCTTCTTGTAATATATCTATCAATCTTGAATAGAAACAAATCAAATTAGTGATACATGATCTTCCCTGTCTGAATCCAAATTGCCTTGGGTTCAGTATATTGTTCTCCTCCAGATATTTTGTCCATCTATCTTTGATGATTCTCTCACAAATTTTAATTATTGTACTTGTTAGGGACACCAGTCTATAATTTGTTGGGTCTTCTTTATTTCCCCCCTTATATATTGGTACTATATTGGCATTTTTCCAATCTCCTAGTAGTTTTCCTTTTTTGAGTGAGCATTGAACTATTTTGTATATTTTTCCTGTTAGTTCATCTATACATTCCTTTAGTATCCTGTTTGCAACTCCATCTGGGCCATGTGATTTGTTAATGTCAAGCTTTAAAATTTGATTCCTTATTTCATTCTGAGTAATATTTAATTCCTTCATTGGAGGAAATCTTACTTTATTTCTTTGACCACAGTTTTGTAGATTTTTTTTCTTTGGTGAATACAGATTTGAAATGTTTGTTCATAATATCTGCCATTTCTACATCTTCTGTGCATTCTCTGTTACCTTGACATAATTGAAGTATTTCCTGTTTATTTTTAGTTTGCTGTTTATATATCTATAAAATAATTTGGGTTGATATTTACATTTCTCTATTATGTCCTTTTCATAATTTCTTTTTTCTTCCCTATGTATTTTTATATATTAATTTCTTAGTTTGGTGTATATTTTTCATTTCTCAGATTTTTTTTTTTTCCATCTTTTCCTTTTGCCTCACTGCACTTTTCATTATACCAGGATTTTATGTATACCCTTTCCTGTTTTTGTCTAGGTACATACTTATCCACTCCTTTGTTATAGATTTCCTTCCAAATTGTCCAGTTCTCTTTCACCTTTGTTTCTTAATTTTTTAAATTTTTCCCAATTTGCTTCTTGAAAGAATATTCTAAGTTTCCCAAAATCTGTTTTGTTATATACTAGTCTTCCTTTTCTGTGTTTTTTATTCATTTCTATATTTGTTTCTTCATTTAATTCAATTTCTAGTAGTATGTGATAAAAAAAATTCCAATTGGTGTCTTGTATTTGACTTTATCCACAATTTCAGGTTCTGATGTGAATATCAAATCCAATCTTGAGGGTTAATTGTTATTTCTATATATGGTATTTTCTTTGACTCATTGCATCAATGTGTAATCATGGGTCATTTCCAGTAATATGTTTCCCCAGTGATCTCCACCTTTCACAGTCAATTCTTCCCAACATATTTCTTATGAGTTAAAGTCATCCATAAAACCAGATTTCCTTCTTTAGTATTTCATTTAGTATTTTTCTTGTATCTTCCAGCATTTTGGAGTGTTCACTTTCATTCCATGCATAAGTTTTAGGTGGGACATAAATCACTGCATACTTTCTATTTTTCATATCTCTATCCTCAACTATTATCATAATCAACTCCACATTGTTCTCTCCTGTGATTTTTGTTGCATTTAAGCCTTTCTTGGTTTGCAACATGACTTCTCCACCCTGTTTTGTTTCTCTGTTTCTGATGCAACAGTTATATAATCCTTGGTCTATACTATTTGGTTGTAATGATCCTTTCAATTTTGTCTCCACAATCCCTATTATATCTGGTGTGTATTTACCTAGTTGTATTTTACAGGAAGGAGAGCTACGCTTGTGGTGTCCTGCCTTTGTATCTCACAGTGTCTAATTTGCTCTTAAATTCATGAATGGTTTTTGCACACACTATTTTTTTGTCCAGTTTGTTCGAAGTATCCACCACACTATGTGGAAAACTGTTCTTCTTCAGATCTTCCTTGTCTGAACCCAAATTGTCTTAGGTTTATTATATTATTGTCTTCCAGGTGTTTTACCCATCTATTCTTGATAAATTTCTCACAAATTATGGCTATCATGTTTGTTAGTGAGACTGGGCTATAGTTAGTTGGTTCTTCCTTGTTTCCTCCTTTATATATTGGTACAATGTTAGCATTTTTCCCACTCTTTTGGTATTTTTCCTTCTTTAAGTGAGCACCTTATTATATTATGTCTTTTGTCCATTAGTTCTTCTTTGCATCCTTTTAGAATCCAATTTGCATTTCCATCCAGGCCATGTGATTTCTGGTCATCCAGGTTTGATAAATGTTCCATTTCTTCTTTTTGTGTTATTATTATCTCACTCATGGGGGGGAGATCACACTTCATTTCCTTCATCCCAATATGGTGCCTTCTCTCTAGTGAAAACAGACTTGAAGTGATTATTCATGACTTTGGCCATTTCTAGATCTTCTGTGTATTCTATATTTCCTTGGCATAGTTTCACCATTTCCTGTTTATTTTTAAGTCTACTATTCACATATCTAGAGAATAGTTTGGGTTGCTCTTTGTATTTATCTATAATGTCTTTTTCATAATTCCTTTTTCCTCTCTTCACACTTTTACATACTCATTTTTATAGTTTATATATATTTGCCATTTTCCATTTTTTTTATTTTTATTTTTTATCTTTTCTCCATCTTTTCCAAGCTCTGTCTCTTCTATCTTTTGTCTCATTGCATCTTCTGTTGAAACAGCATTTAATGTACACTCTCTAGCTTCTGTCTTGGTACATTGGTACATGCTTATTCACTCCTTCATTATAATTATCCATCAAGATATTCCATTTCTCTTCCACTTTTGTCTCTTTCATGTAAAAATTTTCCCAATTTGCATTCTGAAGGAATTTCTTTAGTTTTCCAAAGTCCATTTTGTTGTACATCAATCTTCCTTTCCTATGCTTTTCATTTCTCTCCATGTTCAGTCTCTATAAGTATATGGTCACTCTTTCCAACTGGTGTCTTGTACTGAATTTTATTTACAATTTCAGGTTCTGTTGTAAATGTTAAATCTAGTCTCGACAGCTCCTCATTATTTCTGTATCTGGTGTTTTCACTGACCCACTGTGTCATTGTATATTCCATGGTCATGTCCAGTAATACATTACCCCACAAGTCTTCTCCGCCTTTCACTGTCATGTCCTCCCAACAAATTTCTCTGCAGTTAAAGTTCCCCATTATTACTAGGTTACCTCTGCCCATTAGTATCTCATTTAAGGAATGCCTTGTATCTTCTAGCATTTTCATATGCTCATTCTCTTTCCAGGCATTCATTTTTGGGGGCACATAAGTCCCCACAAACTCTCTACTTTTCATGCCCTTGTCTTCAACTTTTATCATGATCAGCTATACATTACCTTTGCCCTCTGCAATTTTTATCACATTCAAGTTTTTCTTGTCCAAGTACATGATTCCTCTTCCCTGTTTCTCATCTCTGTTTTTGATCCAGTAATTGTATAGCCCTTGTCCAACATTGATGGGTGATATTGCATCCCTTAATTTAGTCTCCACAATTCCCATTATGTTTGGTTTTTCTTCTAACAGGTAGTCATTAAGTTCATTCAGTCCTGAAATTAATCTGTCAATGTTAGTATAGGCCACTTTTAATTTCTTCCTTTCTCCATCTTTTTTCTGTTTTTGGTTCGCCCATTCTGATGTACCATTTTCTCAGTCTCATGTCAATTACTCTCCAATATACTCTTTGCATTTTTTTCCCTTAGCTTCATCTCATAGTGTCTTCTCTTTTACTTATTCCTCAATACTCATTTCTCTTTTTATCCATATCTTACTGCAATGTTCACTCCTTGCCAACTTGCCTACTTTTTCAAATATGTCTACTACCATTTGTGATCTTAGTTTTATCTTTCGGGGTCAATTTCTTTCCTTAGAATAATGACCAATTCTATATATATCATCAATGTCTTTCTCTACTTCCTGGTCTCCATCCTGAATTTCTTTTAGGATTGCTATTGCTGTTTCTTTTTCTCTCATGTACCTTGCCAGACCATGTTTTTCTTTTAGTCCATATACCACAATACATTTTTTTCCTATCCACTGCATCTCTTACCCAATTTGCCTTTTTATTACTTGGATAATTGTTTCTTTTGTATTTTCCTGCATTTATTGTTGGACTATTTCTTTAAAGGCAATTTCTTTATTTTCTATGTTTTCCTTCCATTTCTTAATCTTTTAGATACTTTCCTCACCTAAGTTTTCTTCAATTCTTTTAGTCATTTCTTGTATTTTGTTATTTACCTCATTTTTTAGGTTTTCATTATTGGTAATATAATTCATTTTCTTCTTTTCATTTTTACACTTCACCTCTCTTACATAATTTTTCATTTCCCTAAGTTCAGTTCTTAGTTCAGAGTTAGTTTCCTTAGGTCAAATATTTCAATGTTAGCTTGTGCTAAGTAATCCATTAGTTCAACAATTTCTTTCCTTAAGTCCATGATTTCATTCTCCCACCATTTTCTATTTTTGTTCATTCCCCCTTCTATATCTAAGATTCGACTTAAACTCCTTCTTTTGTACTTACCGAATCCTGAGAATGAATCGTCATAAAATTGCATGGCCACTGGTGTTTCAGATCTTCTGTTTATATCATATTTTGACATGGTGCCTCTAGATGACTCTACTGTCAAGTAGTCGTTTGAGTCAAACTTTTTGTTGTTTCCTTAATTTTTTTTTTTTTTACTTATTATGTCTTATGCCTTATTCCATTTATATATATACATATATAATATATATATATATATATATATATATATACACACACACACACATTATATATATATATATATATACATATATATATATATATATATATATATATATATATATATATATATATATATATATGTATATATTATAGAGAGTGAACCCTTATTTGAAGTTTAATTCATTGCAAAACATCACTCATTACTGTAATTACTAGTCAACTGAATTTAATTTTCCCATAAGAAAAAAAAAAAAAGATGTAATGGATTTTGGACCTTGAACATATTAATTTAAAAAACACAATTCCACTGAATTAAAGCAGGTCTTTTGGATAATCTAAGATAAATATCATATTAAATGAATGTTTACTTAAAATAAATATAAGATTAACAAGTTTAATTGAAATAAAGTGATCACAAGCAACATTAAGATACTAACACAATGAGTGTTAAATGCTGAGGAAAGCAAGAAGGCAGTAGACTGGTTGCCAGAGCTGCTATATTTGTAATCTATTTTTTACGATTTATTCTCTGTGGTGAATTTTCTTATATTTGTTACAACAGTGTCATAAGTTGTTACTATACACAATGTTTGATAAACATTCCTGAAATTAGGGCAAATATAAAATACTTTCAATGTTTACTCAAACGAATCCCATACTTAAAAATCTGTTATATTCCAAAAGTCTGCTAAATACAATCAACTGCACAAAATGCCAACTCTGGCTGGGAGTAAGTTACTAGTAGGATATAAGGGAGCTAATGTTGTCTCTTCACGGCTCATTATGTGAAGCGCTGCTCATTAGGAGAATAATTTTAACAAAATTTGGGTTTGTTATGCAAGGTACTCATTAATCGAGATTCCACTTTATACTATATATATATATATATATACCTTATATATATATATATATATATATATATATATATATATATATATATATATATATATATATATATATATATATATATGCAAGCAATCACATCACCATGATGCAAAAATACAAAATAACCATAGGAGAAAGGAAACTTGTAGATAGTAAGTACTTTTGTATATTATATCTTCAGACTAAATGAGATTCAGAGTTGCTTAAATATGAGTATCAGGTAGCAACAGTGGGAGAGGAGGGGGGAGACAATACAATGCAGAGGGGAGACCTACCTCCACTGACCTAACACAAAATGGTTCAATCTGGCAGAAACATCTTGGTCACCATCTTGGTAACCCAAATGGTGACCATCATGTTTCTGGCAGATTGAACCATTTTGTGTTAGTCAGGTTGATGGAGGTCAGGCCTCCCCTCTGCATTGTACTGTCTCCCCTCTTGCTGTTGCTTCCTGATACTTATATTTAAACAACTCTGTATCTATTTCATTTAGTCTGAAGAATATACAAAAGTACTTACTGTCTACAAGTTTCCCTTCTGTGGTTATTTTGCATATGTATATATGTTCATATATGTATACACACACACACACACACACACATATATATATATATATATATATATATATATATATATATATATATATATATATATATATATATATATTTGTACAAGGTGTTAGGGATAAATTTGACACTTTTGGAAAGAAAAGAAAAATATCATATCTTGGCCAAAAATTTATGTATTCTCAAAACTCAAAGTGCATCTCTTAGAGGATCTTTTGTCAAATACAGCTCACTCAAAGAAGCCCCCCTGAGCCTCCACTATGGCCTCCAGGTGGAACCTGAACCTGCAACCTTCATGGTGTCCTTTGAGAGACACCTGAACACCAGTTTGATCCTGGCAATCAACTCGTCCTTGGTGTTACATTGCAGGCAGTACAATTGGTGTCTTTTTCAACTACACCCCCACATGTAATAATCCATGGGGTTGCAATATGGCCAGATGTTGGGACTATTGAAGTCGTAGAAGTTCTCAGACAGCCCCTTCTGGGTTTTCCTGGAGGTGCGACATGAAGCAGACTCCTGCTGCCACACATATGGTCTTCCAGCAGCCACCCTCTCCACCCAGGGCTTGACAACAGTGGACAGAAACTTAATATAGCCATCTGAAATGAGTCTGAGTCCCTCTTCAAAGCTGTGGGGCGGTATGATGTAGCCTTTCCTGGAAACACACCCAAAGACCATTGGGTCAATACAAAATTGGTACCAAGGAAGTCAAAAATGTTGACTCAGAAAGGGACATTGGAGTAATTATCTCAAGTGAGTGACTTGACACAAGGAGAGAGTGAGTGGTTTGAGGTAAAGGTGGGACTTCGTCAGGGATGTGTTATGTTGCCCTGGCTGTTCAACTTATACATCGATGGGGTGGTGCAGGAGGTAAAGCCAAGGGTGGTGGGTCAGGGATTGGAGATGGTTAAAGAAAATGGAGAAAAGTGGGAGGTGAGCCAGCTGTTGTTAGCGGACGACACTGCGCTTGTAGCAGGATCAGAGGAGGAATTGAGGAAGTTAGTGACAGAGTTTGGGAGAGTGTGTGAAAGAAGAAAGTTGAAGATAAATGTGGGTAAAAGTAAGGTGATGAGATGTACAAGGGGTGAAAGTGGCAGCAGATTGAAAGTGGGACAAAAGTGAAACAAGAGGACATGAGAAGAAGCTAAAGAAGGACAGTTATAGAAGAGATTTGAAAAAGAATAGTTTCCCACACAGAGTGATTGATGTCTGAAACAAACCAAATAGGGAAACAGTGTCAAAACTATACAAGACTTTAAGAACAAACTGGATGCAGAGAGAAACAAAAGCAGGTCACTATGAGCATAGCTCTCATCCCGTAAAATACAACTTGATAAATATAGTTAGAGGGAATTTGGTCTTCATGAAATGTGGTACTTTGTGTGGACCATAGGCTAGCCACCTATTGTTCTGCACATTGTGCAACAGGTCCTGGCAGAAGTTCTTATCTTAGAAGAACCAGAGCATACCTGGCTTGACTGGGTGTTTGACCTTGTTGAAGAGTTTCTTGGCTTTTGTAAAGTGGTTATCTTGGGCCTTGGCAGTGAGTAGTTGGCCCTTGTACCTCTTGTATAAGCAGTAACAAAGATCCTCATTCAGCGATTTCTTCATAGATGCCACTCCAATGCTCATCTCTCTCGCCAAGGACAGTATTTCCTTGCCTGAATCTTGCCACACCTTTTTTTGCAGCTTCTCAATGAATTTCGTTGAGTGGACAGAGTCAGTACACCTGTTATGATGATCCTTTCTGCTAGCCACTTCTTCCATGTCTCTGTTAATTCTCCAGCTCACAATATTCAAGGAGCACTGAGCTAAAGCTAAAATTCCCAAATTTTTTAATCTGGCACAAATCATCATGATGAAGATCACTTTCTTCCAATATTCCAGTGCTTTCCAGTCATCCATGCTCTCTAGCTCTCACACCAACCAATAGTACACAATATCAGCTATCTGTTGCACTTTACCACTATTAAATCCTTCAAATGGTTCTGAAATGACAGAACATAAAAAAAAAATCAAATTTATCCTGAACACTCTTTATTTATATATATATAGATATATATATATATATATATATATATATATATATATATATATACAGACGCTCCTCTGCTTACGTTCATTCGTTTTACGTTTTTTCTATTTTACATTTGAACTGACTGTTAAAAAAAAAAATTGTATTTTTTTTTTTTTTAGTGAATTCTTTAGTTTAGCGCGCTCTCCGTAGTTCAAACGATACTTACGCATGACGCTGCGTCCATTGTTTACATGGCACAAATGACAGACTGAACGTGCCTTGCCTCATCCTCCTCCCCCTCCTCCTCCACCATCTCAATTTATGTTGCTTGAATTTAATTTATTTGAAATTAATGTTATTATTTTACAATGCTATGTGTATAATTAATAATTTAGGGGTGTTTTAAACGATACGGTAATAAAATTTACGGATGTATAGTACAGTAACAACTTGCATTCATTTTCAACTTACGTTCGGTCGTTCAGAACATAACTAAAACGTAAGTTGAGGAGCATCTGTATATATATATATATATCTCTTTCAACCACAAATCACTTTTAATCTTATGCCATCGCAATTGAGACTGAGAGTCGCTCGAAGGAGGCATCCGTTGGAAATTGAAACGGACGAGCCGAGGATTCGAACCCAGCTAACACGTAACAAAGTTACAGTGACGTAAACCAATACGCTACCAAGAGAGATTACGTCACTGTAACTTTGTTACAGGTTAGCCAGGTTCGAATCCTCGGCTCGTCCACGTTTCAATTTCCAATGGATGCCTCCTTCGAGCAACTCTCAGTCTCGATTGCGATGGCATGGAATTAAAAGTGATTTGTGGTTGAAAAAGATATTAATTGATCACTGGGAACCATTCAGTGTGTATGTGTATATATATATATATATATATATATATATATATATATATATATACATATATATATATATATATACTATATATATATATATACATAATTTTTTTTTTTTTTTTTTTTTTTTTTTTTTTTTTTTTTTTTTTTTTTTTTTTTTTTTTTTTTTTTTTTTTAATTAGAGCTAGGATAAAAATGGAATAAAATGAAAAGGGTATTTCTTAAAAGTAGATGGGCAATAAATGTAAAAACAATATATTTTACAGAATTGTAATCTGAAAAGATTGCATAGACAGTTACATACCATACTTGAAAATATATCAGTGACAGTAGTACCAATCATGCAACATTTAAAATTTGAAGAAGAAAAGAGGGAAGTGATGCTCCATGGTGCCAAATTCAAATTGCATGCATCTTAATGAATCAAGAATCTATGCAGAGATATCTTCATGTGGAAAATACAGAAGATCTATAGATATCAACATCAATAAAAACAAATTCCTTTTCACAAACCAAAGATATTTCTATATCTTTGGTTTTTGATAAGGAATCTGGTCCTAAACTGTGGCAAGCCAAGAGTGCAGATATAACAGTCCTGAGGACCCCAAAAGAGGTGTGGCTGAAGGTGAGATATGTGGAGTCATGCACCAAGTGATTCTACCAATCACCCAATGGCAATTTTTTAATTTGCAATGTGTATGATACATTTTTACAAATAGATAAGGAAAGTATTTTCAAATTTTCAAATTGAGTGACTACAGCAATGCAGAATGAGAGTAATAAAATGCAGCAAATTTATTATATACGACTGACACTGAGAGAATAGTATTTGAAAGTACAAAGAGCAGAGGTAATGAGAGCAAACATGAAGAAAAACTACAGCAAACACATTGACAAAGAGCAACGTCACCTACGATAGTGGACATTTTGCAAGGGAAGATCTAGCTTCCAGGTGAGAGATGTAACTCACACATAGTAAGAGAACACAAAATGAGTAGCTAAAATAATTACCAACAAGGGCATAAGTTGATGTTAGGTAGGGAAGGAGATGTGTTACTTTGCATGATTTCAGGTCTCCCCGACTTTTTCTTGCAAAGATTTTAGGACATATCTAACTGGGGAGGAAACTCTTGCTAATGTATCATCCTGCTTACATACCTTTTAGCCATGTCAAGGATGTATATGTATTTGTATAATAAACTGTCAGCATAGCACCGTGTCTACTCTGGCAGAAGAAAACATAAGCACGCAGTCTTTTCTTATTTAAGATTTGGACACCAGATTAAAAGCACTTTCAACATCAACAACATTTTAGTTACAGCATTACTGTCCTAATTACTCAACAACATTATTACAAGAATGCAACTGAACAAAGCTCTCTCATTCAATCTGGAACCTGAACTGAGATATTGATGACACTTCAGGAAGAAATTGATGAGAAGACTAACTTCAGGATTTAGCCTTCAATTTCTCCTCAAATACACAAAACTCAAGAAATTCAGGAACAGATGTTGTGAGAAAGTACTACAATCTCTTCAGTCTCATTCTACAGGGTGACATCTACTCATGAAGCTTAAGATTTAGTTAGTTCAATAAAAGTGAACTCTGCTATTCATCATCACACTCAAAATTAATGGTGCATATTTAAGGACATAGTATCATGTTCCACAATCTGTCTAAACTTGTACTTACACCACTGAGTGTGATGGTGCATAATAGGTAAGGGATGGATGTTGACAACTACAAGACTGTGTAAAGGAAGAGGTTACAATAGGAGGGTGTTATGATTGTAGGTGACGTTACTACCAATACTGGTGTAGTGTCTGGTGAGTAAGAGAGAGAATGCCCTCTGCTCTAGGCGTGCCATAGCACACGACCCACCACCACACCCGAAGCCACCACCACTTCCACCACCAACTCCACCACCACTGCTTGAACCACCGCCGCCGCTGGCGGGGGTCCCTCCTCCTCCTCCTGCTGAGCGGGGCCCCCCTGGAGAGGTGGGACTACTGGGGTCCTCCGGGGTAACCAGACCTCCAGAGCTCACCCCAGAGGTCCCCCCTCCTGCAGTGGTGAAAGCACGGACGAGGCGGGCGCGTGTACCTTGACTCTTGCAGCGTCGCATGTTGTCACCACGCTCGCTGCCCCCCCTCCGACACATGACACCCCCCACACGGACACCCGTGGGGGACAGGCACACCCCATTCAGCTAGAACAGGTGCCCAGTCCATCAATGGTGCGCTTACACATACACAGGCAACAAAATATAGTGCAAAGGTTGGCTCCTACAGCTCAGCACAGAGGTTAATAGAAAAGTGCTGTAGAATCACACAATTCCTAAAGGCATAACTAATGAGAATATTTAAAGGCTGCTGGTGATGGACTTCGCCTGGGTAAAGCCAAAATTGTAAAGATTACAAGAGTAGCAGGAGGCCCAGCAAGCATGTAAGAAAATACAGGTAAGTACTACTGCCCATAGCAGTACTGTTGGGGCATTACACAGCGGCAAAACCTTTGGATGGTGCAAACAAGTACATGTATTGATATTTTGTCAGGTGACTGAAATACACTCATATGGATACAAAAAACTTCATGATTAATATCATCAATATACAATAAAAGCTATTACAATGATAAGCCATTTAAATACCAGTACACATAAACTATACACACATGTACATGCATGTATGTGGGTGCATGTGCATGTACATGTGTGTGTATTTGTATTTACCTTATTGTAAATACACAATTAGGTAAATGTGTGTGTGTGTGTGTGTGTGTGTATTTGTATTTACCTTATTGTAAATACACAATTAGGTAAATGTGTGTGTGTGTGTGTGTGATTCACCATGGTCTTGGATCATGTGTTGGACTCGTGATCGACAGTTATCAACCTCTTGGATGAGAGCTCAGAGATCATGTGGCCAATTTATGGGTAATACTGTGACCTTACACGCACACACACCCCCAACTCCCCACCCATGAGAGTTGGAGTAAGACCCCACAACGAAGTGATACTGAAATTATTTCAGCCCTGGGTGGGAGTTGAACCCAGACCGCCGTGATGGCAGGCGTGAACTCTAACCACAGCGCCATGAGGTATGTGTGTGTGTGTGCATGTGCGTGTGTGTGTGTGACATTCACCATGGTCTTGCATCACATGTTGGACTCGTGATCGACAGCTATTTCCCTCCTGGAAGAGAGCTCAGAGCTCACATATGACTGATCTATGGGTAATGCTGTGACCTTACATGCACACACACACCCAACTCCCCACCCAGGAGAGTTGGAGTAATGACTCGCAGTGCAGCGATACTGAAATTATTTCAGCCCTGGGTGGGATTCAAACCTGGACCACTGTAGTGGCAGCCATGATTGCTACCACCATGCCATCGAGTCGTGTATTTGTGTGTGTGTGTGTGTGTGTACTAGTGCTTTCACTTCCAATTACTAAACCATCAAGTGGTAGCACTTGTGATAATGTGGCACTGCTGTTTCTATTCAACCCCATTATAGTGGTCAGACACTGAAGCTCCTATACTACTACAATCTGTACAATATGCTCTCATAAGAAAATAACAAAAATCAATATGATGAAGCATGTGCCTGGAATTCCTATTCATACTGATGGTACTAAGACCAACATAAGTGTTGGGTATTTAACTGTAGGTATTTATAGGTATTGCTAGTCTGGAGCACGCACTGCTGTAAGGGATTCCTGCCATACTGAGATGGTTGTATAGTGCTAGACTATGGAGGAATAACATATGAACATATTGCATTACAAAAATTTAGTGCATGTTAAGTATACCTGTAGATCAGAATGATGGTGATGCATATACGGTGTTCCACAGTGGATAAAATACCAGTCAATTGTAATGGAAAATAACCAAAGAAGGAAAAGCAGTGTCTTTTCACAACATTATTTAACACCATTTACCTATATCACTCAGGTTGCACCATGTTATACAATACTGCCTATATGTTATCAGTGTTTTTACCTAATTCTTTTTATATAGATTTAATATACAGGATAAGAAGTAAGCTCATGAGGTCCTGTCGGTGTTTGCAGTGATCAATCCTGGTTTCAAATTCTTTAATGTTGTCTGACTGGACTATTTCTTATTCAATGTTGTTCCTCAAATCAGTCTATTTGTATGGAAAATTGTATTCTTTAATATTCAAACACTTTCTTTTCAATGTTCTTTGGTTATTCTTCCATTCTTAAATATGAAGACTTCTCTGTCAATTATGAACATTCCTTTCATATTTCCAAAAGCAGCAATGAAATTTCTTATCAATTTATTCTTCTCATGGTAGCAATTACAAATTATTTAGGCTACCATAAAATGTTCTGTCATCTATGTTATGAATAATTTTGGCTAATGCTTTTTGTATTCTTTAAAGTCTTTGTATCTTTTCCTTTCTGTTGACAAGACACCAAAGCACCATACTCTGAAGCTTCCAAACCATGTAGTGAAATGCCACCCTTACATTTACCAACCATGTACATGTGTGTGTATATATATATATATATATATAAATATATATATATATATATATATACATATATATACATATATATATATATATATATATATGTATATATATATATATATATACACATATATATATATACTGTACTGTACAGTAATTAACATTTATTATATAGTAATTAAGGGGGATCAGAGGCACTGATAGAAAAGTATTAGAAAAAAAAATTGTATGTCGACTTGATACAATCAAATTTTTATTTTCCATATTCCATGAGCATTTGAACAATGTATGTCCGTCTCTTCATCCGTCAGTCCGTATGATGTCATTGATGACCTCACAAATGTTTTCCGATCTTAATACTTTACCTAGACTAACCTGTTTTTGCATGTAAAATCTCAAATACCATACAAACAGCTTGTAATTTTGTTTTTTCCTAAAATCTTAATAGATCAAGATATACATAGGTTATTAAATGCATGACTTTGTGATGTCGCACTGATAGCATTTTTTTCTCATAAAATTCCCTCTAGTGATATTATTTATCATTTTAATAATTTATCAAAACATACACGAGAAAGGCACAACATTCATGTGTTAGCATGGTAAGTTTTAAGAAAAATTGATTATTTTTTGATGATTTTTTTTATGAATATTTTGGAAAAACCTGTGAAGCATTGAAGCCGCAAAATGTGAAGCGCGAAGTGGCAAGGGAACACTGTATATACATATATATATATATATATATATATATATATACATACACACACACTATGTGAAGGAGATAAAGAATATATAGATGACACAGAAATGGCAGAAGTTATGATCAGACATTTCAGGTCTGTTTTTACAATTGAGAGCTCACAAATTTGGAAAGATGGACAACAAGAAAGACCCCCTAAAATGAAAGTAAAAACTGAAAAAGATTGCAACTCACTCCAGGAAGACCTGAATAAGGTATGGAACTGGAGTCAGAAATGGGAAGTGGACTTCAATATTAACAAGTGTAGCATAATGGAGTTTGGAAAAAGCAAAAATAGAATATCAGGACAATATAAAACTGGAACCAAGGGGGTAAAAAAGGAGAGTTCCAAAAAAGATTTGGGTGTAACTATCTCAAACGACTTGTCCTATGATAAACAGATAAACAAAATTGTTGGAGAATCCTACAACTTGCTAAGATCAATAAAAGTGGCATTTACATACTTGGACGAAGAAATTATTAAGAAAATATTGGTCACACTGATAAGGACTAGACTAGAATATGCGGCAATATTGTGGTCACCCAGTACCAAAAAGAATGTAAAGAAAATAGAAAGAATAGAAAGAACCCAGAGAACAGCCACAAAAATGTCGCCTGCACTTGCAAACTTGTCATATGAGGAGAGATTGGCTAAACTGGAGTTACCGACTCTGGAGCAGGGAAGAGAGGTGACCTACTGACCATCTACAGAATCATGAAGAGCACAGAGATACTCAATAGAGAGGACTTGTTAAACTGGGACAAGAGAAGCACAAGAGGACATGGAAAGAAAAAAAAAAAAAACATAGCTATAGAAGAGATCTGAACAAAAATAGTTTTCAAAAAAAAAAAAAAAAAAATGCACAAAAACCATTCATGAGTTTAAGAGCAAACTAGACACTGCGAGATACAAAGGCGGGACACCACAAGCATAGCTCCCCTTCCCGCAAAATACAACTAGGTAAATACATATACACATATATATATATATATTTCCATCCCATCCCTCCTCCATCCATCCCCTGCCCCTTCCCTTCCTTGCTCGATACAGAAAAGAGAGGGGACAGGGAAAGAATTCCTTTGCACTGCAACACAATCTCATCCATATTCTCTGCTCACCCATATCTCATGCCTACTCACTTCCTTGCTCAACAGTCATTCCCCTCTTGCTCAAAGTCTCTATCACTCCATCTATCCATCTAATCCTCAGTTGTTCCCTCACATTCCTTCCATCCACCCCTGCCTTCCACAACTCTTTTGCTAATTTTTCTTCACTTGTTTGTGTCCAAACCATCCCAATACTCTTTCATCAGCCCTATTTGCCAGCTCTTTTCCACCCTGCTCTCCTCACCTCCTCACTCTATCCAACCTTGTAACCATTAACCTCTTCACTCCGGGCCAAAATCTCGCAGGCAGCATTAGCTGTCAGACGTACGATGTGTTGTAATAATACTCACATCATAATATATAGTCACCGCTTATATCGATCGTTCTCTCTTTCACCCGTGAATTTTGATAACCATAGAAAATGTGATGAAGACAGTTTAGAGAGTATGTCATTATGCAGGGGCAACTACAATAAATATAATCAAGACACCGATATGGCAGCCTCGCATATCCACTTGCTCCTCATGCCGCCTACGTATGCGGCACCGTATGGAAGGGGTTAACATACTTCTCAGACACTTCATCTCAAGTGCATTTAAACATTTCTGCATCCCTCAAACTCCAAGTCTCCACCCCATACAGCGTCATCAGCACAATCACCTCTTCATATAATATTCTCTTAGCATTCATTCCCAAATGCCTATCTCTTATGACACATTTTAGTTCCCCAAGACATTTACTTGCTTCTCTCAATATACAATTTACCTCCACTTCCACTCCATTGCCTGCCACATGTGACTCCAAGTACAAAACTATCTGATTCCTCCAGTCCCTCTCCTTTAAGATTTAATTCTAATTCACGGCCATCCTCTCCCCTTGTACATCTCATCACCTTACTTTACCCACATTTACCTTCAACTTTCTCCTATCACATACCTTCCCAAACTCCATCACAAACTCCTTTAATCCTCTCTCTAACCCTGCCACAAGTGCAGTGTCATCTGCAAACAACAACATCTGGCTTTCCTCCCACTTCTCTACACTATCTTTAACTATCTCCAGCCCCCTGCCAATTACCCTTATATTTACCTCCCATGCTACCCTATCCATGTACACTTTGAATAGCCATGGCAACATGACACAGCTCTGATGCAGTCCCACTTTTACCTCAAACCACTTGCTCCATTTCCTATTCTAACACAGGCTCTATTACTCTTGTAAGATTTCTTGACTGCCCTTAACAGCTTCCCCCAATCCCATATATTTGTAATAACTCCTACAGTGCCTTCCTGTTTACCCTGTTTACCCCAGCATTAGCTGCCAGACATACGATGTTGCGTCATAATACTCGCATTATAAAAAATAAAGTCACCACTGTATTGATAGTTCTCACCCGTCAATTTTGATAACCATAGAAAATATGATGAAGCCAGTTTACAGAGTATGGGGGTCATGCAGGTACAACTACAATAAATATAATCAAGACGCCGATATGGCAGCCTCGCGTACCCCCTTGCTCCTCATGAAGCCTACGTAGGCGTCACCGTATGGAAGGGGTTAATCTGTCATATCATTATATCTAAATCTAAGGTGTGTTTCCCCATTTTTTCATTCTTATGTAATGTCCTCTTTTCATTCCAACCTCATATTTCAACTTTTCCATCATACATTTTGGAGTACTAATATTCTTACCATATTGGCTTGAGGGTAATAAATAGTACATCTGGAATTAAAACATTTAGGGATACATATATATATTTACCTAGTTGTATTTACCTAGTTGTATTTTACGGGAAGGGGAGCTATGCTCGTGGTGTCCCGTCTTCATATCTCATTTTATCTAAACTTTTTTTAAATTCATGTATTGTTTTTGCACACACCACTTTCTCATTAAACTTGTTCCAAATGTCTATTACTCTATGGGGAAAGCTGTTCTTTTTCAGATCTCTATATATGTGTGTGTGTGTGTGTATATATATATATATATATATATATACACATATATTATATATATATACACACATATATCTATATATACCATATATCTATATATAGACAAATATATATACTGTATATATTTACCTAGTTGTATTATACGGAAAAGGGAGCTATGCTTGTGGTGACCCGTTTTTGTATCTCGCAAGATCAATTTTGTTCTTAAATTCTTGTATTGTGTTTCCACACACTATTGTTTCATCCAATTTGTTCCATACATCTATCACTCTGTGTGGGAAGTTGTTCTTTCTCAGGTCTCTTCTGTTGTTATCCTTTTTGAGTTTCATTGAATGTCCTCTTGTTTTTCCTCTGTCCCATTTTAATAAGTCCTCTCTATCAAGGCGTTCTTTTCCTTTCATAATTCTGTAGATGGTTAGTAGGTCCCCTCGTTCTCTTCTTTGTTCAGCTTCGGCAATTCCAGTTCAGCCAGTCTTTGTTCATATGTCAGGTTTGAAAGTGTTGGGGCCATCTTTGTCATTGCTCTTCGTATTCTTTCTAATTTTTTTATATTCTTTTTTGTACTGGGTTACCATGTCATTGCTGCATATTCCAGTTTTGGCCTTATCAGTGTTTGTAATATTTTCTTAATCATTTCCTTATCCAGGTATTTAAAGGCCACCTTTATTGATCTCAACAAATTGTGTTTCTCCAACTATTTTATTTATATGTTTATCTGGCAACATGCCTTTGGTGATGATTACTCCTAGGTCTTTTTCAAAATTTACTTTTTTTCACTTCCTTTCCATCAATTTTATACTGTCCTGATATTCTCTTCCTGCTTTTCCCAAATTCAATTATACTGCACTTCTTGATGTTGAATTCTACCTCCCATCTCTTACTCCACTCTAAGACTTTGATCAGATCACTCTGTAATGAGTCACAGTCTATTTTGGAGTTTATTCTCTTTAACCACTTCCATACCGTGCCGCATACATAGGCGGCATGAGGAGCAATTGGATATGCGGGGCTGCCATATCGGCGTCTTGATTATATTTATTGTAGTTGCCCCTGCATAATGACATACTCTCCTATACTGTCTTCATCACATTTTCTATGGTTATCAAAATTCACGGGTGAAAGAGAGAACGACCGATATGAGCAGTGACTATATTATATGATGCGAGTATTATTACGACACATCGTACGTCTGGCAGATAATGCTGCCTGCGAGATTTTGGCCCGGAGTGAAGAGGTTAACCTCTTCATTCTGGGGCACATCGCACGTCTGGCAGCATTAGCTGCCCGACGTGCGATGTTGCGTCATAATAATCGCATTATAAAAAATAAAGTCAGTGCTCAATCGTTCGTTCTCTTTCACCCGTGAATTTCGATAACCAAAGAAAATATGATGAAGCCAGTTTAGAGAGAATGGAGGTTACATAGGTACGACTACAATAAATATAATCAAGACGCCGACGTTGGCATCATTGCGTACCCACTTGCTCCTCATGACGCCTACGTAGGCATTACCTTATGGAAGTAGTTAATAACTGTGTCATCCGCAAAGAAGTTCATGTAACTTTCAATACCTTCATCCATGTCATTTATATATACAGCAAACATTATCAGAGCTAGTACTGACCCCTATGGGATGCCATTACTCATTTCTTCCCATTTTGAATATCTATCTCTGAGCACTACTCTCATTTTTCTTCCATGTAGGAAATCCTCCATCCAATTCAATAGTTTTCCATGTATGCCTCCTATTGTTTCTAGTTTATATAGCAATTTCCTGTGTGGTACATAATCAAATGCCTTTTGTAGGTCCAGGAAGGCACAGTCTGCCCAGCCATCCTTTTCTTGCAATATATCTATCAATCTTGAATAGAAACATATCAAATTAGTGGTACATGATCTTCCCTGTCTGAATTCAAATTGCCTTGGGTTGAATATATTATTCTCCTCCAGATATTTTGTCCATCTATCTTTGATGTGTGTATATATGTATGTGGTGCTCAGATAAGAGGGAGGGTGGAGGGGTGTGGAGTGTATTCAGGGATGGAATGGGTGGAAATGATTTTATGCCTTTCCCTTTTTGGCTACCTCCCTTGTAAGGGGGAAAAAGCCTTGGTATATGTATGTATGTATGTATGTTATATATATATGTATATATATATATATATATATATCTATATATATATATATATATATATATATATATATATATATATATATATATATATATATATATATATGTTGTATTTACCTCGTTTTATTATATGGGAAGGGAGCTATGCTTGTGATGACCCGTCTTTTTATCTTTCAGTATCAAGTTTTTTCTTATAATCTTCAATTGTGTTTCCACACACTGTACCTTTATCTAGATTATTTCAGATATCGAGCACTCTGTGCGGGAAGCTATTTTTTTTTTCAGATCTCTTCTATAGTTATCCTTTTTGAGTTTCATGTCCTCTTGTTTTTCCATTGTCATTTTTAGTAAATCATTCCTATCAAGGATTTCCATTCCTTTTATGATTCTATAGTCAGTAGATCACCTCTTTCTCTTCCCTGCTCCAGTGTTGGTAGTTCCAACTTCGATAATCTTTGTTCGTATGCTAATTTGGAAAGAGCTGGTGCCAACTTTGTCGTTGCTTTCTGTATTTTTTCTAATTTCTTTATATTCTTTTTAGTACTGGGTGTCCATAGTGTTGCTGCCTATTCCAGTTTTGGTCTTATTAACCCCTTCGATACGATGACGCCTAACAAACATGTCAATAAATTAGAGAGACTTTTAACTTATTAAGATAAATGAAAATGGCATTCGACTACATGGACGAAGAAAAGGTAAAGAAAATAGTAATTACACTGATAAGACCTAAATTGTAGTATGCTGCGACATTATGCATACCTAGTACAAAAAAAACTACAGAAATTAGAAAGAATTCAAAGAGCAGCAACAAAAATGGGACCAACACTATCAAATTTGACATACAAACAAAAATTGGAGAAATTACATTTATCAACACTTTAACTGAGAAGAGAAAGAGGTGATTTGTTGACCATTTACAGAATTATAAAAGGGATGGAAGTTTTTGATGGAGATGACTTATTAAAATGGGACAGAAGAGAAACAAGAGGACACAAGAAGCTAAAGAAGGACAGTTACAGAAGAGATTTGAAAAAGAATAGCTTCCCACACAAAGTGATTGATGTCTGGGACAAACTGAATGGGAAAACAGTGAGTGTCAAAAACTATACAAGATTTTAAGAACAAACTGGATGTGGAGAGATACAAAAATGGGTCACTACGAGCATAGCTACCGTCCCGTAAAATACAACTAGGTAAATACACAGCCTTTGACTACATGGATGGAGAAATGGTAAAGAAAATATTAGTTACACTGATAAGACCAAAATTGGAATATGCTGTGACACTATGGACACCTGGTTCTTAAAAAAAAAAAAAAAAACAATCTTAAAAGAATTCAAAGAGCAACAATAAAGATGGCACCAACACTCTAATTTAACATACAAACAAAGATTGGATAAACTAAATATACCCTGGAACAAAGAAGAGAAAGAGGTGATTTGCTAACCATCTACAGAATTATGAAAGGGATGATAATTCTTGATAGAGATGACTTACTAAAGTGGGACAGAAGAAAAACAAGAGGAACAAGAGGACACGAGAAGAAACTTAAGGACAGTTACATAAGATGTCTGAAAAAGAATAGCTTCCCACACAGAGTGATAGATATCTGGAACAAACTGAATGAGGAAACAGTGAGTGCTAAAACTATACAAGATTTTAAGAACAAACTGGATGCAGAAAGATACAAAAGTGGGTCACTACGAGCATAGCTCTCTTCCCATAAAATACTGCAACTAGGTAAATACACACACACACATACACTAGATGCTGAAAGATACAAAAGTGGGTCACTACGAGCATAGCTATCTTACAATAAAATACAATTAGGTAAATACACACAAATATTTTCTAATGCTGTGGGCAAAGTTCCTTGGAGGATGCAATAGGAATTGGTGCTCACTATATTTTATTGTGGCTATGGTAACATCTTCCAGCAGAACAGTTAGGTCTGTGATCTCTTCCAGTATTCTCCTCATAGTTGGCAATGATAATTGGCAAGAGACATTTAGTTTTGCACTCAAGCCTGATTGATGAATGCACTTGCTCAAGCACCACTCTTAGAAGAACTCTCCTTTTCTGTGTCAGCTGGATCTGTAGGTCTCTCACCTGCTCATTTTTCCCAATCTCAATGCATAATGCTCACAATAGCACTCAGGAGCATGGTCTTTTTCACGATCTATTATTTTTGTTGAGCTATTCAGGCACTGGTGGGTTTGTGGAGACTTATGTTTTGTCTAGTAGTGATTCTTAAAGGTTTCATTTAGTAAATGGCTGGTTAGGTGTCTCGATAGAGTAGTCCTTGTTATCCCTATGAAGGACTGAGGCCAATAATTCTCATGGTTGTGTGAGTGAGACATTTCATCAATCCCCAAGCTCAATACAGCCACCAAAGATATTTGGAACAAAATAGGCCCTGTATGGCTTCAGAATCTTGTAGAGTCTGTCCCTAAATATCTCCATGACTATTTCTGGAGAAAAAGGTGCCCAACAAAGTACTATAGAGCTGGTAGGTACCTGAGAAAATTTATTATTTGAGGAAATCATTGCTCTTACTCATACCTAAATTTTGGTTCCAGGATGTATATTGTGCTGAATTGTGGGTAAAGCCTACAGACTATTTACAAATATAAAGTGGCATTTCTCTACATTGACAAGACAATGAAAAATACAAATTTATGAGCTGCCTGACCAACCCTTGACTAAAATATGCAGCTGTGGTATGGCTTCCATAAAATATAAAGTTTAAGATATAAACAAGATTGAGAGAATACAAACAGCTGTCACTAAATTGGTTCCTGGTCTTGCAGATGGAACAGATGAAAACAAATAAATACAAGACCTGCCATCATTGAAATAATGAGATAAAAGTGATATGATCATAATGTTTCATTAATTAAAACAGGATAAAACTGACAGGGAAGACCTCTTGGTTTGAGTCAGGAGGGCATTACAAACTGAAAAAGAACACATCCCTAAAGGATGTCCAGACTCCTTTTCTTTCCATAATGCATCAACACCGGAAATAGCTTAAGTTATACTAGCTAAACTAAAATCACAATTGAATTCAAAACTAGATATGACAGGAAGAAAAGACATGGAATTCCACAAATGCAAATTACTGTAAATTACAATAAATTTGAGACACACAACTTTCCTTCTGAATCCAAATTGGTTATCTGCCAAGATCTTCCTCTCTTCCAAATATTTTGTCCACCTATCTTATAAATCATTCACACATTTAGCTCACATGCTGACTGAGGCCACTGGTTTATAATCTAAGGGTTCCTCAATGTAACCTCCATTATAAATTAGCACTAGATTGAGCCTTTTCCATTCTCTAAGTATTTTCCCTTCTAATGAGCACAATTAGCTCATGCATCTTGTCCAGCAGTTGTCCTCTGCATTCTTTAAGTATCTGATTTTATCAAACACCAGGGTTTTCATAACTAAGAGTGATTTATATATTTCCCAAACTTCTACTTTTATGTTTCTAGCTATTCCTTCAATGTCATGTTCCTTTGTACATATGAATATGAGGCCATGTATAATAAACTGGAGAGTTGGAGATGGAACCCAATGAGCATTGCTCTTTTCCTACATAGTACACTTAATAATCAGTATTTCTTCCTTAAGTGACTTATAGGCCATTCCATTAGCATTTGCCAGTGACCTGTAAGCTGAGGATCTCCTTCATAAGAAATCTGGGCCATCAAATTTGTTGAATAGAAACTGGAAATTTTTATTCATTATCTTAGTTTGTATTTTTGCATCTTCATGGATTATTCCATACACATTCTGCTTGATGATTTTTCCTCTACTTCTGAGATTAATAACAGGTACCTGCATGTGGCGATCCTGATGATGGGCAGCAGAAAGAATAATTTCCCTACACCCTTCCCTCCATCTTCAAAATCTGTCAACATCTTCACTTCCATTTGGAAATACATCCCCAAGTGAATGAGACTTAGTTTACAGACTGAGCCAAAGACCTCTGCCAATTGTGACTGTACTTCCTCCTTTTTACATAAGGAGAGCTGATGAGTGACTGCTCCCCTCCTACTATTACTTCAAACCAGTGAAACAGAAGATCTGGGGGTACTGATACAAGACAACCTGTCACTAGACAGACATATCAGTATGATTGTGGGAGGCATATGGATTGCCACAAAACATTAAAGTGGCAAGTGGCTTTTCACTATATGGACAATGAGATTAAAAAAAGGCATAGAAACCACTCCAACCCATTTCATTCTCTACATATTCCACTCCCCTTCACCCTCCTCCCTCCCTCTCATCTTGGCACCTCCTGGATAACGGGTCATCCCTGCATCCCGTCCACTGCCCTGGGTCAGAAGCAGTGTCAAAAGACACAGCACATCCATAGCAAGGCTGCTTCATAAATTTGGGGACCCCCACTCTCCGTCCCCTCATGCAGAAAAGAAGACGGGGAGAAATCCCTTCGGGCTGCGTCAAATTTTTTTCTCATACATACTTCCTCACCCCCCCATCCCCCACCCACTCCCCCTCATGCATCACAGCATCATCCATACACAACCCTTCTCCATTCACCCCTATCTTCTGTCCTCTCCCATCCTTCCTCAACAGACATTCCTCTCTTTTGTAAAGCCCCTTTCACCCCATCCATCCATCTCATCCTAGGACGCCCCCTCATATTCACTCCTTCCACCTCTGCCTTCCACACCTCTTTTACTAATCTTTTTTCACTCATTCTTTCCATGTGTAATTGGAAAATAAGATGTAGCCTATATACAAATTTATAGTCAGGTATGATAATTGGATAGTAAGAGACAAATTAGAATAATGGCTAAGACAAAACTAAATGGAGGCCTCTCCTCAGAAATCATAAGTGATTTTGCTCACAGATAGATAACCATGAATCAAAGAAACATCCTGTGGTGAAATTGAAAGGTTAATTCCTTCCATTGGACACTGACTCTAAAATTCTGAGCCTCACTATTAATAATCACATGTCCATCAACCCACACATCAAGGACCTAATTATGAAAATCAACAAGAAAATATACAATTAACAAAGATCTATACTGTTTGTAAACTAATCACTGTCTACCAACTGTTCTTAAAAAACTCACTAAACTATGCCTCCATCAAGGACCTAATTATGAAAACCAACAAGAAAATAAGCATTAATTAACAGACTATGATCAACAGCAAGTGTTATGAAACTGTAATCACTGTCTACCAACAGTTCTTAAAAAACTCACTAAACTATGCCTCCATGGCCTAGTTTACATCAATTAAAACAAAAATAGATACCCTACAAACAATCAAACATTTACATGCAGAAACCAAAATCCTCCCCACATAATATTACATGAATATAATAGGTGCACAGTACTATGCAAGAACTCCAAATCCTACACAGCCATCCCATTGAATACCACTAGCACAACAAACTGGCCACATAAAAGTATACTATAACATCTACCACAAACCCAACTCAATACACCTATACAAAACCATATACACACCCATATCACAAAACAAGCACCCTAAGACCAGCAACAAAACTTCCTAATTCACCAAACTCCCCCTGAAATCAGTCCTACCAAGATATTGCTTTCATAACAAGCAAGAACTACTCTAACACAATACCAACATAGAATAGGATTATACATATTTGCCAACTGCCCCAGGTGCAACAATCACTCAGAAGACACCAAACACTTACTACATTGCCTAAATCTAGCTTTACCCACAAAACACAATATCTCTTCTATGAGTGTCTCACAAGGCAGGTTACATCCACATCTTAATGGTTCATAACATTGCCATTAAATTGCCTCTTCTCTCTTCTTACATCAGCAGCCCCAGAATGTCCAGTCTCTCTTTGCATGTTTTATCAGCAAGAGTTGGAACCATTTTCATCATTGCTCTATGAATTTTTGTTATTTTGTTTACATCTTTTTGTGTGGCAACCACACTAGTGCAGCATACTCCAGCCAGAGTTGAATCAGATTTTTTAAAACCATCTTCCATTTCTTTGTACACATGACAGA
Source organism: Oratosquilla oratoria (assembly GCF_046742065.1). Lineage (NCBI taxonomy): Eukaryota > Metazoa > Arthropoda > Malacostraca > Stomatopoda > Squillidae > Oratosquilla > Oratosquilla oratoria. The sequence continues at coordinate 59,020,843 of NC_134794.1, read as the reverse complement.
ATGACACAGCTTTTTCAACAGATTATAAGGCTCCCTGGTATTTACCTAAATGTACTATGCAGGAAGAGTTACAAATGTGAGATTCTGTCTTTTAATCTCCAACTATCATACCTGTCTTTGAAATTTTCTGCACATTTGTTTTCCTAACTTTTAAATGTGAAGAAAGATTTCCCATTTCTGGTTATATTCATGAATTCTTCCGAGTCTGGTTCTTCAAAGACTTTAAGCCTGAGAAGCTCATTCGCAATTATATTTCTCCACATACTAATTAAAATTCAAGTGTTGCATGATCCATTTTTCCTACAGAACAAAGGTATTTCAATGAGTAAATGACGCTTATCTCTTTGGTATGTAGCAAATCACGGAAATGTCATCCCTCAATACTCGAGTCTTCTCCATTACCTACTGGGTTTGTGTGTTTTCCACTGCTATATTCAACAAGGAATTACCTCATTAATCTGCCTTACCACATGCTTCACACCCCTCCAAATTGACCTCATTGTGATTAGAAAGCCTTCAACAAGTTTTGTTTTAAGGAGGAGAGTCATGTCCAAAAAACATTTCTTAATATTTAGCTTCATTCCAATCTCTTGTCTTGGACTGGATATATGTTACCATAAGGTCTCTTCTATATAGCCCTATTGTTCCAATTTTCAGATGGATTGCTTCAGCCTTGCCCTCACTTGCATCGCTTCCTCCACCATTATGCTATTTCTTTCAACAATCATCTTACCACCCATATCTTCTCCAGATGGTATATCTATTACTCCCCAATTGTAGATCAACATTTTTTGGGAACTTTATCTCAACTATGCACAATATATCAGGCTAGCTTAACATGAAGTTATCATTTATCTCCAACCTGACTAATAATAATACTGTATACATAAGCATAGGGTACTTTTTGTTTCCTTGCATTATTTCCTTTGCTACTGTTCTATCCTCTCTTTTGAACACATTTCTTCAGGCTCTGATTGAGAACTCTACAGAAAAAAGTCCTCTTTCCATTTTTTCCTTGGCTCTTTTACAAGTTCCTGTGTTTTTGGGTTACAAGATGAACATTATTTCTATCAGATATGCACCATTCTTCTTGTACTGACCTACCCTATACAAATTATCAATATGACTGTTCATATCTAAATCATTTCCCATTACCATAGAAATATTTTTTGTGGCATTTTGTATATCATGTTCCTGGCATACTCTCCATAAAGTTATGTGGCATTCCAACCAGCAAATGGTTATAACACATCTGGTCTTGTTAATTACATCTCTGACAAAAGATTCCTTTTTTACTAAAAACCTTCACTAATTCTTCCATCTTAATACATTCTTCCATTCTCTGCAACTCCATGATCTCTTTTAAAGTTTAATGCATCTTGCTGTTGGTCAGATAACCAACCTTCCCAAACACCCAACAGCTCACTTATCTTTTCCTCATTTATTTTATCCTAACATTGCTTACCTTTATGATATTGAGAGGATTAATCTCCTCACTTGTCAAAATCTACATTTTCCCTTTTAAGTAGACAAATTTCTGTTTTCTGAACCAAGGTGATGACATTTTCTTGCTCAAATTTTTGTTCCAGATCATGAAACTTTGACTCCTGTGAGGAAAGTATATTTCAAAACAATCTCAACTTGGCTGCAAATTTACTTATTTCCAGTATTAAGTCCTTGTAACCTAGGAGGCTATCCATTCCTTTTATATCAGGTTCAGTTTTTTCCTAGGCAATTTCCCTAACAAGATTTAATTAATAAACAGAGCTCTTAAAGTTAGCGATTTCTTATTTAATCAAAAGCTGCCAAAAAAAAGTCTCAACATTTTCCCTCCTAGACTTCTTTCCAAATTTGAAACTGCCAATTTTGTGCTCTAAAATGACATCTAAACCTTCTTGCTCCTTGCTGTGTATCTACCTAACAGTATAGAAAAAGACAATAATAATGGGTTCCTCTCTCTTATTCTCCAAACATTATTCAAAATTCATGTATAGTACTATGGGGTAAGAAGCATACGTCAGGAGGTGCGCAGCTGCAGCCAAAGTGGTCACCTTTACCTAATGCACTTGGACTCTTGGGGCAGGTAACAGTTACTACTGGAAATCAGAGAGGAGTATGTGATTCAAACCCACAACTTCCAATTATGCTACCTGTGTACTTGTTACAGTCCTAGCTTGGGTTATATTGCCTTATTCTCCCATGATCATACCTAGATTTAAATTTTGTATGGTTTCAACTTGGGCTATATTGCCTCTTATGCTATTCAAAGAGTTTATGCATCTGTATAGGTACACTTAATTTCTTTACATCTGAAGAGACATTTAGTTTTTCCAATTTGTTCTCATGACCTCATGAAGTTCTCCCATACCTAACCAATATGTCTCCTCTCTCAATACAGCCTATGCCTTTTAGCAATCTGACCACTAATCTTGCTAATACCTTTCACTCTGTAGAGAATTTTTTCATCATTTCTTCATCTATATAGTGAAAAGCCACTAATATTCTGAAGCAATCGATGTGTCTCCCACAATTTTGTTGATATATTTATCAGGTGACAGGTTGTCTATTATCAATATTCCCAGATCTTTCTTTTTTGTTTCTATTGTGGATTTACTTCCCAAAGTGCCACTGTGATAAGCTACCAAAGGACACACTGCCATGTAGTAGAGGACAGTGTACATATGAAAAGAAGGCCCCATCAAAGACACAACCACACAGATGCAATTCAATGCACAAACCAAATTACCACCCCCACAGGGAAGTGTGGCCTTGTGGGGCTGGTAACTGGTTTCTAGATATCACCCCAAAACTCACCTTTTTCACTTACTACCAATCTATCTACTTATGTTTCATATAACTTTTTTCACAAAGTAGGTTTGTACTCTGGCACCTACCCTCTAACATTTTCCCCTTCTAGCTGGAGATATATGAGTTAATCCAGGCTCTACACATGTCCTACATGCACAAAACCCATAAACTCCGCACACACATCTTTCAAGTACACTATATGCTAAATATGGGTCCACCTCACATGCATCACACTTACCAACACAACCAATACACAAAGAATTGCACCTGCAGCCATCTACATACACTCCTAAACCTTTCAAGTACAAAAATACACCCTAAATATATTACAATCAAAATGAACTATCACAAATATATTGAGCTACTACAATTTTTACAACACAACATACCTACACAAATACAAATAAATACCACAAAGCACACTACCCACTGAATACACAACAGAGAAGACAATATTCAACACAAAGGACTCATCAATAATACAAAGCAGCACACCTGCAACAGCACAAGAACTAAACATTCACTAAAACCATAACTATAATAATCACAATCCAAACATGGATTACGAAAACTTCTTATATCACAAATAGCTACAAAACACCCACCACTTCAGCTCCCCAGGGCTATATCCCACAACTCCAACCTCTCAACACTAACAAATCACCTGAGAGGGTCAATGGGTTTTGAAAATGGGCAGTTTCACTGTCCATCTTGCAGGACCAACACATACAAGTACCTATCATTAGTCTCAGGTATTTCCCACAACCATGGAAGTAATTTCCCTAGCCTTTAGCATCTCATTTTCCTGGCATAATTTTCATGAAGTGATGGAGTCTTCTCACCATCCAAAAATTAAGACAAATATGTCCTTATCAACTATATTTCTAATAAGAAAATTTCTTTTTGATAGCCTTCACTATTCCTTCTTTTAGCCTAATTTGTTCTCTTATCTGCTGCTCCATGATATATTAGTCTACTGTATCCTTCTGTTGAACAGATAACCAGCCTTCTTTTCTCTTAGACAGTTCATTGATCTTATCCACATTTGATTTTGTCATGGCCTTGCTTACTTTTTACAATATTATCATCTCAATTATCAGTCTCATTTTCCCTTATAGTTGATAAATTTCTGCCTTATAAGTTAGTCTTGTCCCTTTTTCTTGCTCAAGCTTTTGCTCTAGGTTATGAAACATCCCATCATGTCCTTAACATAGATAAGAAACATTTCAGATGTCCTGAAATCTCATCCTTTACTACTGTCCACATGTACCTCCTTTCAGATAGTTTTTTCATCCATTCAAGTAGTTCACCTCTGAGTCCTCCAATCTGTTCTAGTCTCCACAGAAGTTGACTGTGAGGTATTCTATGTAGCCTTCTCTAGACTGAGGAACATGCAAACTAAGAATCCCTCTCTTGTAGCATAGAAGCCTGGGAGAATTTTGTGCAGCCTAATTTTGAGAAGGTCTTTGACACAATACCTCACAGTCAACTTTCCAGATCTAAAGATAAACTGTCAAACTGGACATCTCTTCAATCTATCTGACCCATCAGTTTTTCACAATATTTTCATATAACTTCACTTTTGTACTGGTTAATAATATCTACCTGTAATTCAGTGGTATCACTTTACTGTGTGTATTTACCTAGTTGTATTTACCTAGTTCTATTTTACAGGAAGGGGAGCTATGCTTGTGGTGTCCCGCCTTTGTATCTCACAGTGTCTAGTTTGCTCTTAAATTCGTGAATGGTTTTTGCACACACTATTTTTTTTGTCCAGTTTGTTCCAATTGTTCACACTCTGTGTGGAAAACTGTTCTTCAGATCTCTTCTATAACTATGTTTTTTGAGTTTCTTTCCATGTCCTCTTGTGTTTCTCTTGTCCCAGTTTAACAAGTCCTCTCTATTGAGTATTTCTGTGCCCTTCATGATTCTATAGATGGTCAGTAGGTCACCTCTCTCTCTTCTTTGCTCCAGAGTTGGTAACTCCAATTTAGCCAGTCTCTCTTCATATGACAAGTTTGAAAGTGCAGGGGCCATTTTTGTGGCTGCTCTCTGGATTCTTTCTATTTTCTTTATATTCTTTTTGGTACTGGGTGACCACAATGTCACCGCATATTCTAGTCTAGGCCTTATCAGTGTGACTAATATTTTTTTAATCATTTCTTCATCCAAATATGTAAATGCCACTTTTATTGATCTTGGCAAGTATTAGGATTCTCCGACCATTTTGTTTATTTATCATAGGACAAGTCGTTTGAAATAATTACTCTCAAATATTTTTCAGATCCCACTTTCTTTACCTCCTTAATTCCAATTTTATATTGTCCTGATTTTTACTTTTTCCAAACTCCATTATGCTACACTTCTTAATATTGAAGTCTACTTCTCATTTCTGACTCCAGTTCCATACCTTATTCAGGTCTTCCTGTTGTGATTCACAATCCGTTTCCGTTTTTACTTTCCTTAACAATTTAGCATCATCTGCAAAGTAGCTCATGTAACACTGCACATCATCATCCATGTCATTCACATAAATAGCAAACATTATTGGAGCCAATACAGATCCTTGCAGAACTCCACTGATCACCTCCTTCCAATCTGAATATTTTTCTCTGAGTACTACTCTCATCTTTCTACCAATCAGGAAGTCCTCCATCCATTTTAGTAGGTTCCCTTGTATCCCTCCTATATGTTCCAGTTTCTTTAATAATTTTTTGTGTGGTACCTTGTCAAAAGCTTTTTGTAAGTCCAGGAAAGCGCAATCAGCCCATCCATCCCTTTCTTGCACTATGTCTATTAGTCTTGAGTAAAAACATATTAAGTTTGTGGTGCATGATCTTCCTTGTCTGAACCCAAATTGTCTTGGGTTTATTATATTATTTTCTTCCAGGTGTTTTACCCATCTATTCTTGATAATTTTCTCACAAATTTTGGCTATCATGCTTGTTAGTGAGACTGGTCTATAGTTAGTTGGTTCTTCCTTGTTTCCTCCTTTATATATTGGTACAATGTTAGCATTTTTCCAGTCTTTTGGTATTTTTCCTTCTTTAAGTGAGCAACTTATTATGTTATGTATTTTGTCCATTAGTTATTCTTTGCATTCTTTTAGAATCCAATTTGCAATTTAGTCTGGGCTGTGTGATTTCCTGACATCAAGGTTTATTAAATGTTCCATTATTTGTTTTTCTGGTATTATTATCTCACTCATGGGGAGAGATCGTACTTCATTTCCTTTGTCCCAATATTGTGCCTTCTTTCTAGTGAAAACAAACGAAGTGATTATTCATGACTTTGGCCATGTCTAGATCTTCTGTGTATTCTATATTTCCTTGGCATAGTTTCACCATTTCCTGTTTATTTTCAAGTTTACTATTCACATATCTGTAGAATAGTTTGGGTTCCTGTTTGCATTTGTCTATAATGTCTCTTTCATGGTTCCTTTTTTCTTCTCTGCACTTTTACATTCTCATTTCTATAGTTTATATATATTTGCCATTTTCCAGTTTTTTTTTCCCCCATCTTTTCCACACTCTGTCTCTTCTATCTTTTGACTCACTGCATCTTCTGTTGAAACAGCATTTAATGTACACCCTCTCTAGCTTGTGTCTTTGTACATGCCTATTCACTCCTTCATTATAATCATCCATCAAGATATCCCATTTCTCTTTCACTTTTGTCTCTTCCATGTAAAATTGTTCCCAATTTGCATATCTCTCCATCTATATTTCTTCCTTTAGTTCAGTCTCAATAAGTATATGGTCACTCTTTCCAATTGGTGTCTTATATTGAATTTTATCCACAATTTCAGGTTCTGTTGTAAATATTAAATCTAGCCTCGACAGCTCCTCATTATTTCTGTATCTGGTGTTTTCATTGACCCACTGTGTCATTGTATATTCCACGGTCATGTCCAGTAATACATTACCCCACAAGTCTTCTCCATCTTTCACTGTCATGTCCTCCCAACAAATTTCTCTGCAGTTAAAGTCCCCCATAATTACCAGGGTACCTCCACCAATTAGTATCTCATTTAATGAATGACTTGTATCTTCTAGCATTTTCATATACTCATTCTCTTTCCAAGAGCTCATTTTTTGGGGCACATAAGTCACCACAAACTTTCTACTTTTCACGTCCTTGTCTTTGACTTTTATCATGATCAGTTTTACATTGCTTTTGCCCTCCGTAATTTTTGTCACATTCAAGTTTTTCTTGGCCAAGAACATGATTCCTCCTCCCTGTTTCTCCTCTCTATTTTTAATTCAGTAATTGTATAACCCTTGATGGGTGGTATTGAACCCCTTTAGTCTCCACAATTCCCATTATGTCTGGTTTTTCTTCTAACAGGTAGTCATTAAGTTCACTCAGTCCTAAAACTAATCCATCAATGTTAGTATAGGCCACTTTCAATTTTTTTCTTTCTCCATCTTTTTTATGTTTTTGCTTCACCCATTCTGATGTACCATTTTCTCAGTCTCATGTCGATTACCCTCCAATAGGATTCCTTGCTTTCGGTCTCTGTTCTCTTTGCATTTTTTTTCCTTAGCTTCATCTCTTAGTGTCTTCTCTTTTTCCAATTCCTCAATACTCATTTCTCTTTTTATCCATATTGTAATGTTCACTCCATGCCAACTTGCCTACTTTTTCAAATATGTCTTGTACTGCCACTTGTGATCTTAATTTTATCTTTAGGGGTCGATTTCTTTCCTTAGAATAATGTCCAATACTATACACATTGTCTATGTCTTTCTATACTTCCTGGTATCCATCCTTAATTTCTTTCAGGATTGCTATTGCTTTTTCTTTTTCTTCTTTTTCTCTCATGTACCTCACCAGACCATGTTTTTCTCTTAGTCCATATACCATTTTTCTATCCTCTGCATCTCTGACCCAATTTGCCTTTTCATTAATTGCTTGGATGATTGTATCATTTGCATTTTCCTGCATTTGTTGTTGGACTATTTCTTTAATGGCAATTTCTTTATTTTCTATGTTTTCCTTCCATTTCTTAATTTTTTGGATACTTTCCTCACCTAAGTTTTCTTCAATTCTTTTGGTCATTTCTTGTATTTTGTTATTTACCTCTTTTTTTTTTTTTAGGTTTTCACTAATGGTAGTATCATTAATTTTCCTCTTCATTTTCACACTTCACCTCTATTATATAATTTTTCATTACCTTAATTTCGGTTCTTAGTTCAGAGTTAGTCTTTCTTAGGTCAGAAATTTCAATGTTAGCTTGCACTAAGCAATCCATTTGTTCAACATGATTTCATTCTCCTACCATTTTCTATTTTTGCTCATTTCCCTTTCTATAACTAAGATTCGACTTAAATGCCTTCTTTCATACTTACCGAATCCTGAGAACATATCTTCGTCATATATTCTTCTAGCCACTGGTGTCTGGTATCATCTGTTTACATCATATTTCGGTGTGGCACCTCTAGATGTCTCTGCTGTCAAGTCATCATTCGAGTCAAACTTATTTTTGCTTTCCTTCATTGTTACTTATTACATCTAATTAGCACTACAAATATTTCATTGCAGACACCCACAATTGCTCCCCTCCCATTCAATACAAACCAGGTTTCCTTCTTTTGTTGTATAACCAAGAATTTTACTCCTCTCTTTTTATCCATACCTTTTTATATTGTTCACTTGCTGCTAGTTTCCCTGTTTTTGTTAAGATATTCTCTGCCGTCGTTTGTGACCTAAATTTAATCTTAATTGGTCTGGTCTTATCTGTACTATACTTTCCGAGTCTATATATCTCTTCAATTTGTTTCATGATTTCAGGTTCATCTTCCTGAACTAATTCTAGTAAACTGCTTACTTTTTCTTTTTCCTCATTGATTCTTGAAGTTCTATCTAGGTTATGTTTCTCTTCCATTCCTAATATAATTATACATATCTTTTTATCTGCTAAGTCTCTTACTATATTCTCCTTCTGTCTCATCACTTTGATAACTGAGTCTTCAGTTTGTTCTTTTATTTGCTGTTTAATTATGTCAGTAAATTCAACTTTACTGTTTTCTTGGATTTTTTTCCAACCCTGTGCTTTTTTTGCTATGGCCTCTTTGTTGTCTTTGATTCTTCATTCTCCTCTTTTACTTCTTTTAACTGTCTTTTTAATTCTTCTATTTTATTAGTTAAATTTTTGTTCGCCTTCTCTAGTTCTTCCAGTTTTTCAACTCTCTGTGCAATTTTGGCTACGTTACCGAACCTGTTTTCCCAATGTTTGGTCATCTTATCAAGCTTCTCCTCTAGTCTTGCCAATTAGGGGAGGTTGGTATCCCCCCCACCCTCTTTAAATCCCTGGAAACTACTATCATCACCTTCCACTGTGCTGCTCTTATCTATACTTCTAATCTTTACATTTTTGTTGATCCCGTCATCACCAAAATCATTATTGTCAGTCCGCCTCTTGTTTACAAGATGCCTGGCCTCCTGGACCATGTCCCTCTCTTCCTCATTTCCCTCCATTTCCCTCAATAATCCCTTCCCTTCTCCTTCCCTATCACTCCCCCACCACACCACAAGCACTCCCCTTCCCTATAAATACAATAAGGCACTTCCTGGATGTTGAGATCCACGTAGATTTTCCTTTTTCTTCGGTACACCAATTCTCGCCATCCATTCGACGAAAGTGTGTGTGTGCGTGTATGCAGAGACCTTACATGCCTACGTGCCACCCCAGGGCAAAGTTCTGTGAAGTCCCTCTCCTTCCCCCATTATCACTTCCCATCTGCACCATTCCTTACTGCCTATTATAGCTATTGGCTTGCGAAATAATTAGATTTAAAAATGTTATTCAATGTCCCTATTGCAGAAAGAACAAGGGAAAAATATTTCATATTCTGTTGATTCTAACACAAAATTCATATATTGTGATAAAATATTCAGGGCTGCTTTGACCATTTTTTATTTTAATTATTTTGTCAGCCTTGTGGGCAGCATGTCCAGACTAGAAATGCCACCCCTTAAATGTGCCTCCCCATGTATGTGTTTGTGTGATTCACCATGGTCTTGGATCATGTGTTGGACTTATGATCAACAGCTATTTCCCTCCCTCAAGAGAGCTCAGAGCTCATATATGACCAATCTATGGGTAATGCTGTGACCTTACAGGCACACATACCCTAACTCCCCACCCATGAGAGTTGGAGTAACGACACACGAAGCAGCAATAGTGATATTATTTCAGCCCTGGGTGGGATTCAAACCCAGACCACTGTAGTGGCAGCTGGGAACTCTACCACTGCGCCATTGAGTCATGTGTCTATGCATGTGTGCATATCTATGTGTGTATCATTGAAATGCTAATTTATTAGCAAGTTCAAAATGAACATCAATATAATTTACACTTTTCAAAATATACACACGTGTACAAATTAGAAGTACAGTACTCACTTTTACTAATACCACTACCATTAGGTGCTATAAATCCAATATTCTAATTCTACTTGTGTCTTCTGATGGTAAAGTTTATAAACATATTACTGACCAAATATCACGCACAAAACTTGTGAAATTTATATTTATGTTCCAATATTAAATTGGTTCAAATCAAGAAAATATAAATACATATATTAATTGCCAGACTCAATATCTATAACTATATATAGTTATATATATATATATATATATATATATATATATATATATATATATATATATATATATATATATACATAAATACAAAATAAAATGAGATATGGAGATAGGACACCATGAGAATAGCTCCCCTTCCCGTAAGATACAACTAGGTAAATACATACACACACACACACATATATATATATATATATATATATATATATATATATATATATATATATATATATTATATATATATATATTTATACACACAAACACAGACATATCCATATATGTATTTACATCATATATATTTATATATATATATATATATATATATATATATATATATATATATATATATACATATATATATATATATATAGTATATATATATATTTATATATATATATATATATATATATATATATATATATATATATAAATACACACACACATACACACACACACACACACACAGTGGTGAATGTCTAGAACAAATTGGATGAAACAATATGGTGTGCAAACACCATATATGAAGTTAAGAACAAACTAGATGTTGCAAGATACAAAAATGGGACAACATGAGCATAGCTCCCCTTCCCATAGAATTCAACTAGGTAAATATATATGTGTGTGTTTATATATATATATATATATATATATATATATATATATATATATATATATATATATATATATATATATATATATATATACAGTCGTACCTCGGTACTCGACCGCCTCTATACTCGACCAAATCGGTGCTCGACCAAAAAATTCGAGTAGAAAATGCATCGGACCTCGAACAGATTTTCGGTACTCGACTAGCTCGAACAGCGGGTAAGCGTCAGTTCGACTCAGACCGCCAGCGGAGTAAGACGTACGCAGTTTGTTCGAGTATTTCTTCCCAGATTTAAACTTTTTCGTGTTGCTCTAGCCCTTAATAATGGGTCCAAAGAAAGACAGTGATAAGGGGAAAATTGGTTTCGGTGTTCGAACAAATCGGTGCTCGACCACCACCTCAGAACGGATTATGGTCGAGTACCGAGGTACGACTGTATATATATATATATATATATATAGATACACACGTATGTACGCCGTCGTAGAGGAAAGAGGTACAAACATAGAGCTCCGGCCTAGCGCTTTGTTGCTGAATCAGGAAAAATGCCTTGTTGTCATTTTTGGGATGTGGCAATATGTTTTTGTGTCACCAGTAATGTATCCAATCCAGTTCTTAGAAAACACAGTTTTTAGCACAGAATGGAGGGTAGCAACGATGAAAAAAGATTCAATGAACCAAGATGGGATTGAATTTGACTAGAGTGGAGAAACACTGGGAGTGATCCCAAAGAAGACATGTATTAGTGTAATTCCAAAGATGACTTACAGGTACAATTCTGATTTACTTTCAGGATTTAGGAGGGAAGGGGGAGCAATGGATAAAACTACGGACATAGAAAGAGATATTAGGATAAGCAGAGCAATAAGGAATCTAGACATCAACAACTTGGCAGAAGAACTGATTGATTTAAAATTAGACCATAAAGCTTTACAATTAGAGGTATCAAACTTATGCAGAATTAACGATGAGATAATAAGACAATTAAATTATCTAGAAAGTGAACTGAGTATGATTAAAAGAGAAAATGAAAGGAAAATGAGGTTAGAAACAAAAATGAAGAACTAAAGAAAGAGGTAATAGAACAATTACAAACAGTAACTGAAAAGATGGAAGAATCAAAGAGACTGATCTTTATGAAATAAAAAAAAATCAGTATAAAAAGGAACATGAAAATCAAAAACTCATTCAAAGAAATAGTACAGCAGCAAGTAGAAGAGAATGCAAAAGAAACAGTGATTAAGGTGATCAAAGAAAAGGAAAACTGAGTGAGAGAGACAGTGGACAAAAATACATTGCGGTTTATGGTATCAATGAAAAACACAATGTACACAAATACCAAAGAGAAAAAGAGAAATTGTGAAGGAGATACTGAAAGCAGTTCAGGACAAGGGGCAGAATTTGGAAAAGGAAATTGATGATGTGCATAGAATGGGTACATACTCATAAGAAATAAACTAGAGGCCAATGAAAATCAAACTAAGAACTCAAATGACAGCAGAAGAAATACCATCAAAAGCAGTAAAACTAGCAAACAGTGAAAACTAAAAAAAAATGTGTGGATCAAAAAGGAAATGAATGAAGAGGAAATAGAGAAAGATGGCACACTGAGAAGTGAAGCTAAAGAAAAAAAAAATGAGAAAAGAATGGAGACTTTTTTTTGAGAGTGCTGGATCTGAGACTGAGAAAATGGTACACCAGAAAAATGGAAACATAAACCAAAAAAGAGAATAAAGAAAAAAATTAAAAGTGGCATATACAAACATGGATGGTATGATTTCTGGAATAAATGAATTAAAAGACTATTTGTCAATCCAGACATAATGGGAATTGTGGAGACAAAACTGAAAGGTCCTATACAATCAAGTATGGTGAGGCAAGGTTTATACAAACCTTTGGTCAAAAAATTGAATGGATATACAGGGGGGAGGAGTCATGTTATTGACTAGAAAGGGCTTAAATGTAATAAAGATAGTAGGAGGTAAAGAAAATGTGAAATCGATCACAATTAAAATCGAAAATAGCAGTATGAAAAGCAGAAAGCTCATAATTGTATATGTGCCCCCAAAAACTAAGACTTGGTCTGACAGTGAAAACTCAAATTACTGGAAGACACAAGGAATAAATTAACTGAGACACTGAAATATGGAGAAAATATAGTAATTATGGGTGACTTTAATGCAAAGGAAATAAATTGGGAAGAATTGTCAGTCTTGATCATGATGACATGGAATTAAGTGAAAAGTTAATGTGGTTAAAAAAGGATTAATATCTGCACTGGGAACCATTCAGTGTGTGTGTGTGTATATATATATATATATATATATATATATATATAAAATATGTATTTACCT
>NC_134794.1:58922463-59002463 GCF_046742065.1 Oratosquilla oratoria | reverse complement strand
TCAGTTGCCATATTGAACTTGTTTTGTGTTGTAGGTTGTGAACTTAGCTCACAAATGTTCATGTTTTATACTGAAAATGATAATTTTCATTATATTTTTTGCTAAAAACATAACCATGGATCTACAATTTCTCACTTGATAACATAATATACAATGATATATGAACAGGGCTCCAGAACAGATTATGTTCATATGTAGAGACCCCACTGTACAAGGTGATAAAAGTTGCCTAATCTTACTGACCTAATTTAAATTTTCACATACTCTATGATAAGTATTACCAGTGCCAAATGTCTTCATTTCCACCCAGATGACTTCTCTTACAAATGAATATTGCATTTCTTTGTATAAATTTAAAGATCTAGCATATGAAGTCATCCTGATTATAAATTTTGTAAACTATTTATGATCAATTATATTGCATTACTAATCTTTTAACATTTGGTCAGTCATGTTATAAAACCTTTACCACAGAAATGCTGGGCTATATATCTAGTGTATATTCAAATCCAAACAAGATACAGATTGAAAGATTGACTTCATACTAATAATCTGTACAATATGATTATTTATGGAAGGCCTTGCCAGTCACAGAATTTTCACAAGTTGGTGAATGATCTAAAAATTGCATATGTACTAATGCTTTTTGTGTGACTGTTAAGACAGTAGTTTGATTGTCATTTTGCATTTAAGACTGTACTATATTTGTACTATTTTTTGTGTGTGACTGGAAAGACAATAGTTTGTCACCTTGTATTTCAGACTGTACTGGGGTTTTATTTTTTACACAACATGCAGTTACTACAATTACAGTCACAAATACCTGGTGACAGCAAAAAAAAAGGCATTTACAGATCCTAAAAATATAACCATCCATTGTCTTGTCTACAGTGATTCACTGTAATAAAGCTGTGTTATTTATACAGTTTAGATACAGAAACTAACTTCAGCAGTGGAAACACTTCCATATCATGTCTATTGTTGCAAATATTCATCTTGCTATTGTACTGGAAGGAGGCCTTTTATATACATTTCTTTCCTGCAGCATTTTTACACACAAACATATGAAATGAAGCCGAAAAAAGCAGCCCACCTAGCAATACTGCAAAGTGCCACATTCCATAAGCTTTGAAATACTGCAGTGTGCTATGATCAGTTGACCCCCATAACACTGCAAAGTATAATACCCTTTTCACCATGCAGTGTATGTGCTGATACTACAATACCACTAGTCTCTCCAATTTGCACATTAATGCAACATAACAAGTGCTACTTGCTACTTTGCATGACACCAAAACTATTTCACCCACCAATATTACTAGGTGTCACAGTTTTTGTTAGCAATACTGCAGTACTTCAAAACCATTCATGGGAATTACTCTTCTCCAGTCCAGGCAGCCCTGTCTACAATGAATTCTTTCTACTGACTGCTTGCTTGCAAATCAGCACAATCTCTACTCATAAAACAAATCTCAACCTTCAAACAGCATTCTCAGTACAAACGAAAATAAACTACTTTTACTTTTCCTAAGTCTAAGTACATATAAAGTGATTTACCAATAATGATAAATGGGCTTTTAAAAAATTTAAGGCAACTTCGGTCTCCATTGCAGTTGGTTTTTGATGCACTTGTGGTACTGCTCGAGGTTGAAGTAGAATTCGGAATGGAAGAAGAAGAAGTAGTGGTAGTAGTGTGGCTTGTAGATGTAGTTGTGTTTAAGTAGGTACTGGCTGTAGTAGTAGAAGTAGATATGATGGTGGTAGTAGTAGTAGTAGAGGTGATGGCAGTAGCAGCAGTAGTAGTAGTAGTAGCAGTAGTAGTAGAAGTAGTAGTAGTAGCTGGATTGGGAATGGGTTGTCCAGAAGACGGAGAGGTGCAGGTAGAGCTCCAATCCCTCTTTGAGTGCAGGGATGAACATGAGCACAAGAGAGTGGAAGAGTAGGAGGTAATCCTACAAGAACAGCAGATACCACACATGGCACCACCTATTACTACATATTTAACTTACCATTACCAATATTCACAGCATAAATTAATTCAATCTGTGCTTCTGTACTTATTCATGCATATCAGTATAACTATATGGGTTAGTGTACCTATGACTCAGCCCTATAGAAAGGAATATACAGTCATAAACCTATGTGCAGTGTTGTACAAGTATAATAAAACATATAAGAAAAATATGGGTGCTGTAGGCTACTGTGAATACAGCACAAACAATGTAAGTGTGGCAAACCAAATTTGGTAAAAAAATCATGCATGTCTGTGATAGATCAAAATATGATAAGTTAACCTCAAAGACGCTATCAACTCATTTATCTCACACACGTTATACACACGTTAAAAATACTGATAATAATTGCACCAATTATCTTACACACCATTTCATTGCCCATTACAAAGGGTTTTCTCAAAAAACTGATTATCCCTTGACTGATTCAAAAGCTGGGATTACCAACACTGTTTCTCTGAAAACCTTACAAGAACTTGAATTGCCAGTTGTATTCATGGCTAGATGGGGCACTGGCAGGTAGATGTCGTCACTCTTCACAATAATACATCCTGAGATAGAAATCAGCTTTGCCTAGATAGAAACAACCTATTGCATGTTTCCCTTTAAGTAGCAGATTTCATCTCATTCATGTACATCATGAATAAACTACTTGCTGTACAATCTAATCATGACCTTAGCAGCAAAACTTTATATGAATGCTGTTGGAAAAAGTCACAATCAGAAAGCACAACAATGACTGAAAATCAAGACCTACCATGAGGTGAGTGAGTAGAGCTCTTCTTTGTTATGTGACTCACAAAACTCTTCAGGGCGACAATACTACTTGGACTGGTTACACTGGAGGCTTTAGTGGCCTGACCAGGAGCCAACTGCTGCTGCTGTTTCTCATTTGGAGTCACTTCCTTCCGTACATCACTGGGTGTAGCAACACTGGACTCAGATGATGTTACAGAGAGGGCAGGTGTGGATTCCTTGACTTGCTCCAAGAACAAGGAGCCTTTGCTGCGGCTCTGCTTGGTCTCCCCTAGACGCACTTTGCGGCGAGGAGGAGGGACAGGGTTTCCATCCTTGTCAAAAAGTGTCAAAGATGACTTTCTGTCTTCATGTGATTGATGTGACCCTTCACTAATTAGATCATGTTCTTCCAATACCTTCATTTCTTCAAGGGGACTTGGCCTAGGAGATGGTTTTGGGCTCACTCCTGGACTTCCTTTTGGACTTACTCTTGGGCTTACCAAGGGTGTAACTTTAGGACTAGGCTTAAGTGTGGTCTGCACTTTGCTAAATTCATCAATAGTGGACGAATTCATCTGATCAATCAAGGCAATCACATCTTCTGCCTGATCAACATCATCTTCTAAAACATCCTCCAATACTTTTTCTTTCATTTCGCCATCATCATCAAAAATAATAATTTCTTGGTTGGATATATGAAGATCCTCCATATTATGGGAGTTTTCTAATGAGAAAGCTCTTCTAAAACGTGCATCTAGTTTACTAAATTGATCCTTAATACTGAACCTTGACTGCTTTTTGGTTTCTGCTTTAGACTCAAAGCCTTCTAGGACTGTCTGTTCAACATCAGATTTACTTTTGCTCTCTCCTTGTATATCTGCATCTTTTTCAAGATCCTTCTTCTCTATGTTCTTATCTTCCTCACCTTCACTGTTCATGAGAACTGTTGTTCCAGTATCACCTGCAGTGTCTGAAGGCATTTTTGTATTATCTGAATCTTCATCACTTTCAACACACTTTCCTTCCTTTTTAAGAGAGCACTTTGGGAACTGAAATCCAATATTGACATCCATATCAATATCATCCAAACCTGGTATGTGATCAAGGTCAATTTTTTCTTGTGATCTCTTCTTTTTCCCTTTACTATCTTTCTGCACTAAGCGTTTCAGTAAATCTCCATCACTCTTGCCTCTGCTATTACTGCGGGAAGGGTGTCTTTTCTTGTGGTCTCCTTCAGCTTCAGAATGTGAGTCTGAAGACAGTTGTCCAATGAAGAAAACTGAATTCCCTTCTTTGCAATCCTTTGGGGGATACATGGATTGAAATAGTTAAAATATTTCCTTTAGAAAAAAAAAAATGTACATTACATACATTTAAGCTCACCCTGATCTTGTGTGTGAAAGTATATGTGTGTGTGTATATGTGTATTTACCTACCTAGTTGTATCTACCTAGATGTATTATACTGTAAGGGGAGCTATGCTCGTGGTGACCCCTTTCCCCTTTTTGTATCTCACAAGATCAAGATCGTTCTTAAATTCTTGTGCTTGCACACACTATTTTTTCATCCAATTTGTTCCATATATCTATCACTCTGTGTGTGTGTGTGTATTTAGATAGTTGTATTTTATGGGAAGGGGAACTATGCTCGTGGTGTCCCGTCTTCATTTCTCATTTTATCTAAACTGTTTTTAAATTCGTGTATTGTTTTTGCACACACCACTTTCTCATCTAACTTGTTCCAAACGTCTATTACCCTGTGGGGAAAGCTGTTCTTTTTTAGGTCTCTTCTATAACTGTCTTGATTTTCTTTCCATGTCCTCTTGTATCTCTACTATCCAATTTTATTAGATCCTCTCTATCAATAGTTTCTATGCCTTTCATGATTCTATAAATAGTTATCAAATCTCCTCTCTCTCTTCTTTGCTCTAATGTCTGTAACTCAAGTTTTGTTAGTCTCTCTTCATATGATAGTTCCGAGAGTGTTGGTGCCAATTTCATAATTGCTCTTTGTATTCTTTCAAGTTTTGTTATATATATATATATATATATTTTTTTTTTGTATTTGGTGACCACAGTGTTGCTTCATACTCCAAAGGGACCAGTATTTTCTTCACCATTTCTTTGTCCAGGTATGTAAATGCCACTTTAATTGTTCTTATTAAATTATAAGTTTCTCTAAAAATCTTGTTTATATGTTTCTCAGGGAACTTATTATTCATAATAATGACTCCCAGGTCCTTCTCATTTTCTACTTTTTTAATTTCATCTTTTCCCAATTTATATGATCTCACTATTCTTTTTTTGCTTTTTCCAAATTCCATTATACTACACTTCTTGATATTGAATTCCATCTCCCACTTCCTACTCCATTACCATACTTTATTGAGATCACTCTGTAGTGACTCACAATCTTGTACAGTGTCCACTTTTTTCAACAATTTTGCATCGTCCGCAAAGAAGCTCATTATTGTGGCCAGAACTGTTCCTTGTGGAACTCCACTTATCACTTCATCCCAATTAGAGTGTTTGTCTCTTATCAGCACTTTCAATTTTCTTTCATGCAAGAAGTCTTCCATCCACTTCAGCAATTTGCCCTGTATTCCTCCTGCAGTTTCTATTTTCTTTAGCAATTTTTTATGTGGCACCTTATCAAAAGCTTTTTTCAGGTCTAGAAATGCACAATCAGCCCATCCATCTCTTTTTTGTATTACATCTATTAGCCTTGAATAGAAACACATTAAGTTTATGACGCATGATCGTCCTTGTCTAAATCCAAATTGCCTTGGATTTAGTACTTTGTTTTTTCCAGATGCCTTACCCATCTAGTTTTAATGATTCTTTCACAAATTTTAGCTATCGTACTTGTAAGAGAGACTGGTCTATAGTTAGTGGGGTCTTCCTTGTTTTCCCCTTTATATATTGGTGCTATATTTGCTCTTTTCCAATCTTCTGGAACTTTTCCTTCTTTCAATGAACTGCTTATTAGACTGTGTATTTTGTCTGTTAGTTCATTCCTGCATTCTCTCAAAATCCAGTTTGCCATTTCATCTGGTCCATGAGATTTTCTGACATCGAGATTACTCAAGTGATTCATTATTTCATTCTTTATCACTTCTGTCTCTTTCATAGGGGGGACTTTCTCCTCCCACTTGATATCTCTGGGTTGTATGTTCTCCCTCATAAACACAGATTTAAAATGCTCGTTCATAATTCCTGCCATTTCTATTTCCTCTGTGTATTCAACTCCTTGCTGTAGTTTCTCTAATTTTTGTTTGTTTTTCAGTTTGTTGTTTATAAATCTGTAAAATAGCTTTGGTTGATCGTTACATTTTTCTATGACATCTTTTTCATACTTTTCTTTTCTGCTCTGCACACACATTGTACATATTCATTTCTATAACTAGTATATATTTTCCATTTTTCAGGTCTTGTCTTTTTTCCATTTTATCCAAGCTTTGTCCCTTTTGTTTTTGAATTCCCTATATCTTTTGTTGTACCAACACTTTACATATCCTTTTCCTTGTTTTTGTCTTGGAACATACTTTTCCACTTCTTTATAAATTTTTGTCAAAATATTCCATTTCTATTCTATTGTTGTTTCCTCCTTGTGTATCCTTTCCCAGTTTTCTTTTTGAAAGAATTCTCTTATTTTATATAAAAAAAAAAAAAAAAAAATCCATACTCCATCTTCCCTTTCTATATTGTTAATTTTTTCCATGTATTTTTCCTCATTTAGTTCCAGTTCAACCAATATGTGGTCACTTTTACTTATTGGCATCTTATATTCAATCTTGTCCACTATTTCAGGTTCTGATGTAATTATTAGGTCCAGTCTCGATGGTTCTTCCTCATTTCTATACCTAGTATTCTTTTGTATCCATTGCATCATTGTATGTTCTATAAACATATCAAGTAGTACATTTCCCCATGAGTCGTCTCCACCCTTCACTGTCATCTCTTCCCAGCAGATTTCTTTACAATTAAAGTCACCCATTATAACTATTCTTCCTCCATTTTCCATTATCTTAATTAGTGTTATCCTTGTGTCTTCTAACATATTCTTGTGTTCTCTTCCCACAAAGCAGTTTTAGGAGGTACATAATTTACTACAAACTTCCTGCTCTTTTTGTCCCTGTCCTCTATTTCCATCATGATCATTTCCAATCTATTCTTTCCATATGTAACATTCCTCACATTTATATCCTTCTAAGTCAGGAACATAACTCCACTACCTTGTTTTATCTCTCTGTTTCTAATCCAATAATCAAATACACTATGTCCTACACCATTGGGTGGTAATGGAACTTTCAATTTTGTCTCCACAATTTCCATTATGTCAGGTTCCTTTTCCATCAGGTTATCATTTAGTTCATTCAAGCCTGTTATTAATCCATCTATATTTGTGAAGGACGCTTTTAATTTTCTGTTACCTCCATCCTGTTTTCTGTTTCCCTTCTGTTTTTCTCTCCTATGAACCATTTCCTCACTTTCATATCCACTACTCTCCAATAGAATTTCTCTTTGACTCTATTCTGTTCTCGCTTTTTTCCCCTAGCTTCGATTCTTTTTGTTTTCTCTTCCTCTCTTTCCTCTTTATTCATCTCTTTTTATCCATATCTGTTTGTACTGATCACTTTCTGCTAGTTTTCCTATTTTTGATAAGGCATTCTCTGCTGTCGTTTGTGACCTGAATTCAACATTAACTGGTCTGGTCTTGTATTTCCCCAGTCTATACATTTCTTCAATTTCTTTCCCGATTTCCTGTTCACCTTCTTGAAATATTTTCAGTACTTTGTTCACTCTTTCTTTCTCCTCTCTTACTATTGTAGTCCTACTTGGTTTATGTTTCTCTGTGTCCTTAGTGTGTTCTTTAATCTGTTGTTTCACTATATCTCTAAATTCAATTTAGCTATTCTCCTGAACCTTTTTCCAACCACTTACCTCTTTTTCTATGGACTCATTATTCTCTTTACTATTCCTCTTTACTTCCTCATTCTCATCCTTTACTTCTTTCAACTGTCTTTTTAATTCTTCTATTTATCAATGCAAATTGACTGAACCTAACCTCTCATGATTGGTTAATCTTTGTTAGTTTTTCCTCTAGACTTGCTAATTGAGGAAGGTTGTCATTTCCTCCCTCATTAAATCCATAGAAATAATTATCTCCACTTTCTATTGCGCTGCCCTTATCTATATTTCTAATTTTTACACCTTTACTAATTTCTTTGACTTCACCTCTGTTGTTTGCGCATCTCTTGTTGACATTCCTTCTGACGTCCAGGGCATGTTCATCCCCTTCCACAGTTTCTTCCATTTTCCTCAATAATCCCTCCCCTTCTCCTTTTTTTTTTTTTTATCTTTCCACTACACTGTGAGCTTTCCCCTTCCCTACTAATACAACACAGGTACTCCCTCGTTGTAGAGATGCGTTTTTTTTTCCGAAGTTTCAATCTTCACCATCACTTTGACGATCATGTGTGTGTGTGTGTATGTGTATGTGTATATGTGTGCATGTGTGTGTGATTCACCATGGTCTTGGATCATGTGTTGGACTTGTGATCGACAGCTATTTCCCTCCTGGAAGAGAGCTCAGAGTTCATATATGACTGATCTATGGGTAATGCTATGACCTTACATGCACACATACACCCAACTCACCAACCACGACAATTGGAGTAACAACCTGCAGCGCAATGCTGTATTGTATTTTTCTATTCTATATATTTCTTCAATTTCTTTCCCTGCTTCTTGTTCATCCTCTTGAACTACTTCTAATATCTTGTTTACCTTTTCCTCCCCCTCTTTTACTCTTGTAGTCCTATTTGGATTATGCTTCTCTTCCATCCCTAATATAATTATACATTTCTTTTTGTCCACTAAGTCTCTTACTATATTCTCCTTCTCTCTCATCAGTTTAATAACTGTGTCTTTAGTTTGTTCTTTCATCTGTTGTGTCACTATATCTAAATACAATTTTTTTGTTCTCTGGGACTTTTCTCTAACCCTGTGCTTCTTTTGCTATGGACTCTTTATTCTCTTTATTATTGTTCTTTAATTCCTCATTCTCATCTTTTACTTCTTTAAACTGTCTTTTTAATTCTTCTATTTCTTTAGTTAGGTTTTGGTTCTCCATCTTTAGTTCTTCCAATTTATTAACTCTTTGCGTAATCCATGTAAGTTGGCTGAACCTAACCTCCCAGTGTTCGATCATTTTCTCTAGTTTTTCCTCTAGATTTGGTAATTAGGGGAGGTTGGCATCCCCTCCCTCATTAAATCCATGGCAATTATTATCTCCACTTTCTATTGTGTTGTTCTTGTCTATATTTCTGATCTTAGTGCCTTTACTGATATTTTCAATTTCACCTGCATCATCTGCAGCCCTCTTGTTGACATTTCTTCTGACGTCCGGAGGAGCCCTTTGTCTCCTTCCTCATTTCCTTCCATTTTCCTCAATAATCCCTCCCTTTCTCCTTTTTCTTCACCTTCCCACTACACCACAAGCTTTCCCCCTCCCTATTAACACAACAGAGGTACTCCCTCATCGTTGAGATCGACGAAATTTGAAGTTTTCCTAGAGTTCCAAACTTCGCTGTCACTTCAACCGACATGTGTATTTATCTAGTTGTATTTTATGGGAAGGGGAGCTATGCTCGTGGTGTGCCGTCTTCATATCTCATTTTATCTAGACCATTTTTAAATTCTTGTATTGTTTTTGCACACACCACATTCTTATCTAACTTGTTCCAAATGTCTATTACCCTGTGGGAAAAGCTGTTCTTTTTCAGGTCTCTTCTATAACTTTCTTGATTTTCTTTCCGTGTCCTCTTGTATCTCTACTATCCCATTTTATTAGATCCTCTCTATCAATAGTTTCTATGCCTTTCATGATTCTATAAATAGTTATCAAGTCTCCTCTCTCTCTCTTCTTTGCTCTAACGTCTGTAGATCAAGTTTTGCTAGTCTCTCTTCATATGATAGTTCTGAGAGTGTTGGTGCCAATTTTGTAATTGCTCTTTGTATTCTTTCAAGTTTTGTTATACATTTTTTTGTACTTGGTGTCCACATCGTCGCTGCATACTCCAATCTTGGTCTTATCAAAGTGACCAGTATTTTCTTCACCACTTCTTTGTCCAGGTATGTAAATGCCACTCTGATTGTTCTTATTAAATTAAAAGTTTCTCCAAAAATTTTGTTTATATGTTTCTCAGGGGTCATATTATTCATAATAATGACTCCCAGGTCCTTCTCATTTTCTACTTTTTTTATTTCTTCCTCTCCCAATTTATATGATCCCACTGTTCTTTTTTTTCTTCTTCCAAATTCCATTATACTACACTTCTTAATACTGAATTCCATCTCCCACTTCCTACTCCATTGCCATACTTTATTGAGATCACTCTGTAGTGACTATCTTCTACAGTGTTCACTTTTTTCAACAAATGTGTGTGTGTGTGCATGTGTACACAGATATACATACAATGTAACCTCCCAATTATTTCTAAGTCTCTTAGAGCCCTACTCATACAATGAAACTGTCAAGGCAAGAAATATTCAATAACAATACATTAATAGAAAAATTGTCAATTCTCTGCTAGATTAAGTGGGTTGGAAAGGGTACTGGACAAACAAGAAACATAATTGCAATGACTTTTGATTATTCCTTGTTTTCAACACTGTATTTGGATTAATGATGAATAAAGTTGGTTTTCTTCCTTGGTATGCAACATGACATTTATACAATTGTAGTATTCTATGAATGTGTTCTATGCCAATCAATTATAGCGATGCTTTCTATACATAATTACTTTCCCATGGACAAACAATTAGGAAATATATATGTGAAATTTGTGAGGATCATCTTTATAACAAAACTACGACCAAAGCATTATATGAAGATATATGTTAATATCTAACCCACATTATCTACAATATGAACTGACAGACAGGATATTACTATATACATATGTACATGTACATTTATCTTACATACATACATACATATACCAAGGCTTTTTCCCCCTTACAAGGGGGGTAGCCAAAAAGAAAAAGGTATAAAATCACTCCCACCTATTCCATCCCTGAATACACTCCACACCCCTCCACCCTCCCTCCCATCTTAGCACCTCCTGAAATGACGGGTCATCCCTGCACCTTGTCCACTGCCCTGGGTCAGAAGCAGTGTCGCAAGACACAGCACATCCACAGCAAGGCCGCTTCATTAAATCGGCGACCCCCCCTCTCCGTCCCCCCATTGCATAAAATGAGAGGACGGGGAGAAATCCCTTTGGGCTGCGTCAAATTTTGCTCACACATACTACCTCACCCCCCATCCACCCGCCCATTCCACCTCATGCTATCACAACATCATCCATATACAGCCATTCTCCATCCTAGGACGCCCCCTCATGTTCACTCCCTCCACATCTGCCTTCCACACCTCTTTTACTAGTCTTTCTTCACTCATTCTTTCCATGTGTCCAAACCATCCTAATATTCTTTCATCAACCCTATCTCCCAGCTCCCTTTCCACCCCCGTTCTCCTCCTCACCTCCTCATTTCTCACTCTATCTAGCCTAGTAACCCCCATCATACTTCTCAGACACCTCATCTCAAACACATTCAAACTCCTTCTCTCTTCTTCTCTTATGTTCCATGTTTCTGCCCCATACAGTGCTGTTGGCACAATCACTCCTTCATACAGTCTCCTCTTAGCATCAATTCCCAAATGTCTATTCCTCATTACACTCTTTAATCCACCAAGGCATTTACTCGCTTCTCTCAATCCACTTTCACTCCACCATTCCCTGCCACATTTGCACCCAAGTACCTAAAACTATCCACTTCCTCCAGTCGCTCTCCCTTAATGCTCACTTCCAGTCTACTGCCACTTTCACCCCTTGTACATCTCATCACCTTACTTTTACCCACATTTATTTTTAGCTCTCTTCTATCACATACTCTCCCAAACTCTGCCACCAACTTCCTCAGTCCCTCCTCCGATCCTGCCACAAGCGCAGTGTCGTCCGCAAACAACAACTGGCTCACCTCCCACTTTTCTCCATTTTCTTTAACCATTTTCTTTAAAGAATTTATCTTACATAATATATATATATATATATATATATATATATAGAGAGAGAGAGATACACACACACACACACACACACGTCAGTCGAGGTGACAGCAAAGTTCAGACTCCAGAGTTATCCAAGGATTTCAAGGCTCACAACGACAAGGAAGTACCTGTGTTGTATTTATACGGAAGGGGAAAGCTCGTGGTGTAGTGGGAAGGTGATGAAAAAGAAGGGGAGGGATTACTGAGGGAAATGGAAGGAAATGAGGAAGGGGAGGACTTGGTCAAGGAGGCCAGGCGACTTGTAAACAAACGAAGGACGAATGATGATTTTGAGGAAGGGATTAGCAAAAATGTAAAGATTAGAAATATAGACAAGAGCAGCACAATGGAAGGTGAAGATAATAATTTCCAAGGATTTAATGAGGGGGGGGATACCAACCTCCCCCGATTAGCAAGCCTAGAGGAAAAACTTGAGAAAATGACCGAACATTGGGAGAGTAGGTTCAGTCAAACAACAAAGATTGCGCAGAGCATTGAAAAATTGGAAGAACTAGAGAAGGTGAACAAAAACTTAACTAAAGAAATAGAAGAATTAAAAAGACAGATAAAAGAAGTAAAAGATGAGAATGAGGAATTAAAGAGGAATAATAAAGACAATAAAGAAGCCATAGCATAAGAAGCACAGGGTTGGAAAAAAATCCAAGAGAACAGTAAAGTTGCATTTACTGACATAATTAAACAGCAAATGAAAGAACAAACTGAAGACTCAGTTATTAAACTGATGAGACAGAAGGAGAATATAGTAAGAGACTTAGCAGATAAAAAGATATGTATAATTATATTAGTAATGGAAGAGAAGTATAATCTAAATAGAACCACAAGAATTAAAGAGGAAAAAGAAAAAGTAAGCAGTTTACTAGAATTAGTTCAGTAAGATGAACCTGGAATCATGAAACAAATTGAAGAGATGTATAGACTAGGAAAATATAGTACAGATAAGACCAGACCAATTAAGATTAAATTCAGGTCACAAACAACAGCGGAGAATATCTTGGCAAAACCAGGGAAACTAGCAAACAGTGAACAATATAAAAAGGTATGGATAAAAAGAGAAATGAATAAAGAGGAAAGAGAGGAGGAAAAAATGAAAAGACAAGAAGCGAAGGAAAATACGAGAAAAGAACAGAGTCAGAAAAAGAGAAATTCTATTGGAGAGTAGGGAATATGAAAGTGAGGAAATGGGACATACTAGAGAAAAACTAAAGGGAAACAGAAAATACAATGGAAGTAGCAGAAAATTAAGATTGTCTTACACAAATATAGATGGATCAATAACAGGATTGAATGAACTGAATGATTACCTGAAGGAGAAAGATCCGGACATAATGGGAATTGTAGAGACAAAATTTTAAAAGGTCCACTACCACCCAACAGTGTAGGACATGATGCATATAATTATTGGATTAGAAACAGAGAGACAAAACAAGGGGGTGGAGTTATGTTCCTGACTAAGAAAGATATAAACGTGAGGAGTGTCACATATGGAAAGAATACAGTAGAGATGATTATGATTGAAGTGGAAGACAGAGATAAGAAGAGCAGAAAGTTTGTGATAAATTATGTGCCTCCAAAAACAGCCTCGTGGGAAGAGAGTGAACATAAAAGTATGTTAGAAGACACAAGGATAACATTAAATAAGATAATGGAAGATGGAGGAAGAATAGTTATGATGGGCGACTTTAATTGCAAAGAAGTCTGCTGGGAAGAGATGACAGTAAAGGGTGGAGACGACTCATGGGGAAATGTTCTACTCGAGATGATTATTGACCATACAATGACACAATGGATACAGGAGAACACTAGGTATAGAAATGAAGAAGAACCATCGAGACTAGACCTAATAATCACATCTGAACCTAAAATAGTGGAAAAGATTGAATATAAGACACCAATAAGTAAAAGTGACCACATATTGATTGAACTGGAACTAAATGAGGAAAAATACATGAAAAGAAATGAACAATATAGAAAAGGAAGAATGATGTATGGAAAAACAAATTTTTATAAAATAAGAGAATTCTTTCTAAAAGAAAAATGGGAAAGAATATAAAAGAAGAAAATCACATGGACCAGATGAAATAGCAAATTGGATTTTGAAAGAATGCAGGAATGAACTGGCAGACAAAATACATAGCACAATAAACAGTTCCTTGAAAGAAGGAAAAGTTCCAGAAGATTGGAAAAAAGCAAATATAGTACCTATATATAAAGAGAGAAATAAAGAA
This sequence comes from Oratosquilla oratoria, assembly GCF_046742065.1. Classification (NCBI taxonomy): domain Eukaryota; kingdom Metazoa; phylum Arthropoda; class Malacostraca; order Stomatopoda; family Squillidae; genus Oratosquilla; species Oratosquilla oratoria. The sequence continues at coordinate 58,988,350 of NC_134794.1, read as the reverse complement.
GAGCCTACCAACTATAGACCAGTCTCTCTAACAAGTACAATAGCAAAAATTTGTGAAAGAATTATCAAAAGTAGATGGGTCCAGTACATAGAAAAAAAAACAATGTGCTTAATCCAAGGCAATTTGGATTCAGACAAGGATGATCATGCGTCACCAATTTAATATGTTTCTAAACAAGGCTAATAGATATAATACAAGAAAGAGATGGATGGGCTGATTGTGCATTTCTAGACCTAAAAAAAGCTTTTGACAAAGTACCACATAAGAACTTGCTTGAGAAATTAGAAACTGAAGGAGGAATACAGGGCAAACTGCTTAAATGGATGGAAGACTTTTTGCAAGAAAGAAAAATGAGAGTGATAAGAGACAAACACTCTAATTGGTATGAAGTAATAAGTGGTGTTCCACAAGGAACAGTTCTGGCCCCAATAATGTTTGCTATATATATTAATGATATGGATGAAGAAATTGAAAGTTATATGAGCTTCTTTGCAGATGATGCAAAACTGTTAAAAAAAAACTGAACACAGAGGAAGATTGTGAGTCACTACAGAGTGATCTCAATAAAGTATGGGAATGGAGTAGGAAGTGGGAGATGGAGTTCAATACTAAAAAGTGTAGTATAATGGAATTTGGAAAAAGCAAAAAAACAATAATAGGATGATATAAATTGGGAGAGGAAGGAATAAAAAAAGTTGAAAATGAGAAGGACCTGGGAGTCATTATTATGAATAATGTCACCTGAGAAACATATAAATAAGATTTTTAGAGAAACTTATAATTTAATAAGAACAATCAAAGTGGCATTTACATACCTGGATGAAAAAATGGTGAAGAAAATACTAATCACTTTGATAAGACCAAGATTGGAATATGCAGCAATGATGTGGTCACCATGTACAAAAAAATGTATAACAAAACTTGAAAGAATACAAAGAGCAATTACAAAATTGGCACCAAGACACTCAAAACTATCATATGAAGAGAGACTAGCAAAACTTGATCTACAGACACTAGAGCAAAGAAGAGAGGAGATTTGATAACTATTTACAGAATCATGAAAGGCATAGAAATTATTGATAGAGAGGATCTAATAAAATGGAATGATAGAAATACAAGAGGACAAGGAAAGAAAATCAAGAAAGACAGCTATAGAAGATATCTGAAAAAGAACAGCTTTCCTCACAGAGTAATAGACATCTGGAACAAGTTAGATGAGAAAGTGGTGTGTGCAAAAACAATACATGAATTTAAAAATAGTTTAGATAAAATGAGATATGAAGACGGGACACCACGAGCATAGCTCCCCTTCCCATAAAATACAACTAGGTAAATACACACACACACACACACATATATATACATATATATATATGTATATACATATATATATATGTATGTACATATGTATATATATATATATATATATATATATATATATATATATATATATATATATATATATGTCATTCAGGAGGTGCCAAAATAAGATGGAAGGAAGGGGGTGGATAGGAATGGGGTATGTTGGGGATGAACTGGGTGGGAATAGTTTTTATGCCTTTAAATAAATAAATATATATATATATATATATATATATATATATATATATATATATATATATATATATATATATATATATATATATATATATGTATAAATGTATACATATATATATATACACATAATATATATACATAATATATAACATATATATCTATGCATATATATATATATATATATATATATATATATATATATATATACATATATATATATATATATATATATATATATATAGAATAAATACACATATCTATATATATATATATATATATATATAATAAATACACATATATCTATATATGCATATATATATTAATATACTTTCATATCAATATATGTATAAATACACATATACACACATATATATATATATACATATATGCTCCACCTTTGTAATCCTTTGTAATATATATATTTATATATACATAGATATATATGTATATATCTATTTATATACATATATATACACATACATATACAGTAATATATATATATATATATATATATATATTATATATACATATGACATACATGTGTGTATATATATATATATTATATATATATATACATATATATATACATATATTTATATATATATATATATATATATATATATATATAATACACACACACACACACACAAAGTACAAAAAATGTATAAAAAAAATTGAAAGAATACAAAGAGCAATTACAAAATTGGCACCAACACTCTCAAAACTATCATATGAAGAGAGACTAGAAAAACTTGAACTACAGACACTAGAGCAAAGAAGAGAGAGAGGAGATTTGATAGCTATTTACAGAATCATGAAAGGCATGGAAATTACTGATAGAGAGAATCTGATAAAATGGGATGACAGAAATACAAGAGGACACGGAAAGAAAATAAAAAAAGACAGCTATAGAAGAGATTTGAAAAAGAACAGCTTTCTTCACAGAGTAATAGACAGTTGGAACAAGTTAGATGAGAAAGTGGTGTGTGCAAAGACAATACATGAATTTAAAAATAGTTTAGATAAAATGAGATATGAAGACTGGACCCCACGAGCATAGCTCCCCTTCCCGTAAAATACAACTAGGTAAATACAACTAGGTAAATACACATAATACTTAAACCCACTCTCAGAGAATGATAAGCTGAAATACCAAGTAAACCGTATATGTAGACCACAGATAGTGGTTGTTGTTGTTGTCATTCCCTAGACTGTCTGTCCGAGCAGTCCCGTCTCCCCAAGGAATGCCACAGCCAAAACTGGGTTTTCCCACAAATCCTTTATAGAGTGTATGTTGTGTTGTTTGCGTGCATGATTGTATATAATGCAGTCTTCCATTATGTGTTGTATGGTATGGGGTAAAGTGTTACAGCTAGTGGTTGGAACATACAGTTTACTCTGTATCTCAGCATATCTTTCTCCGAGAGTGGGTTTAAGTTTTATTGTAATCATGTGCTATGACATATATGTTACTTGATATATATATATATATATATATATATATATATATATATATATATATATATATATATATATATATATTATTAATATAATCATATATATGTAAATATATACCTATATACTTATATATATACTTTATATACATATACATATATATATATATATATATTCATATATATATGTATATACATATATATATGAATATACATACATACATATATATATATATATATATATATATACATATATAATATATATATACACATATATATATATACATACATACATATATATATATATATATATATATCTATATATATATATGTATATACATATATATTACATATATATACATACATGTATATATACATATATATATGCAGACCTCGTGGTACTGTGGTTAGAGTTCTCACCTGCCACTATGGCGGTCCAGGTTCAACTCCCGCCCAGGGCTGAAATAATTTCAGTATCTCTTCGCTGCAGGGTTTTACTCCAACTCTCGTGGGCAGGGAGTTGGGGGTGTGTGTGCATGTAAGGTCACAGTATTACCCATAGATCGGTCATACAAGCCCTGAGCTCTCTTCTGGGAGGAAAATAGCTATCGATCACAAGTCCCACACGTGATCCAAGACCATGGTGAATATATATACATACATACATATATATATATGTGTATATATATATATATATATATATATATATATATATATATATATATAGATATATATATGTATATATATGTGTGTACATATAACATATACAAGACTTTGTCACATGTCTATATGTGTGTATACATGGCCACATTACCCTATATACACACATACAGCTATATTTGTGTGTGTTCACAGGGGCTCAAATATATAATATAGATATAGCATTTCATTCGACTCTTTCATGACTATCATACTTGTGAAATAAATACCAAAATCTAATCTACCAGTACAAAATAAATGAGAAATGTAATAGTTGTATTATACCTAGATGTAAGTATTAAAATCCCTAAAATTATAGAACTACAAAATAAAAGTGATTCATTGATTACTAAATAATTTTGTGATTTCTAAAATACAAGTGTTTTAAATGTAGTCCCTGATAACATATAAGTCAGGATCATTGAAATGTTTATTTCTTGTGAAAGTATTGATATTCCCTGAAACACTCACACTACCTCTGTTACATATATATATATATATATATATATATATATATATATATATATATATATATATATATATATATATATATATATATATATATATATTATATATTCTAATACTATATACATACAAAATCCACAAAATGAACTTTTGCTTTCAAACTATGCTGAAGTGTGTGATCTCTGAAAATCTGCCCTATTATGGCTAAAAAAAAAAGAAAATCTTGGAAATAATGTACAATGCATTTTTTCTTGTAGAGGAAATGACTTTACATTTTTATTCTATGTTCAAAGTGAAGACAATTTCAAACTATTACTTAAACAGTACAATGTGTATTATTCAGAGTAGGCACCTTAACTTTCACATTTGCTTAGATGTAATGAACATAAATACAACAATATTATCCATTATCTCAGCCCATTACAAAGATAGATGATGGTAAATCACAGAATTCCCAGGCACTTGTTGATATGAAGAATATTCAAAGCAACTGTTATCTTATCTACAAATATTCATGAACATAAGTTAAAAAAACAATAAAAGTATATAAAAAATCAATGCTGTAAGAATATGAAGATAAATCATTATAATGAGTGACTAATAAACAATGAACAACTTGAGGAAAATTTGTAGAAAGATAAACTCGATTCTATAATTACTGTGAAGGATCAGTGAATACAGAGAAAAAGGAGTTCAAATGTAGCATGACAGCAAATATGGAGAATATAAACATGTCATATAAATGTGAGTACATATATAAATTAATGACAGTGATGTAATAATGATGTAATTGAAATTTTTTCAGTATAATCAAGAAATCATGTGAATGCTATGAGACAATGAGGATTTTTACCTATAATGAGTGATATAATGATATAATGAAATAGAAAGATTTTCAGAATGATCAAGAAATCTTGTGAATGCAATGTGAAAATGAAGATTTTAACCTCTAATATCTAGAGAATGATAACCACAGAAACAATGTAGATTGGAGGAAATGTTATTAATATTGGGAATGATATAATGAAGCACAAACATTATTTATATAAATCTACGAAAAATGCAGGATAGACCTGATACAGGCAGGCCCCTAAAAATGCAAGGACCCAGTTCCTGAATCAGTTACAGCTCTGAATTTCATTGTTTTATGGAAATAACTTCTAATGCAATAGTTCAAGTATGCAAGTATGAACTTTATAGGAAGAGAAGCTGTGAACATTACATTCAGTAACACCAAGGATGTTCCTCCACCATGCTTTGTAATTTTTTTTTTTTTTCATAACCATACATTAATTTTCCTTGTCTAATTTCACAGGTTTATGGTTACTGAGGATGCCTGTAGCATGATAACAAGTAATACCACATGGGGTAAAAATTGACTTCAATAAAGACTGAAGAAAACTGATGACTGTGATGAAGGAAATGCCCCCAAGCTTATACTGATGAATCTTGAAAATATTAAAAAACAGTGATGAAAACTACACACTCTGTGTAAAGTGATGAATCATAATCACTCAGAATGAGTCTCAAAGAATGCAGACTCATAATGAAAAAATTATGACAATGAGAACTCAGAAACTTTGACACAGGCAGAGCATAGAAGGGTAGCACAATGAGTGAAAAAAATTATGCAATGAAGGGCGTAAGACTAAAGTGATAATGGGTAGTATGGATAGAGTATTGAAAGGATAAAGCTTTATTGAGTAGGAAGAATGAGAATGATGAAGTACACAAAGACTGTGATAATGACCTAAAATAATGAGGTTCACTTTACCTGATCGGAGGATGAGGGGGATTTACTCCTCTCCTCTTCTTTGGCATTAGAGGATTCTGCTCGCTTGGGGGAACGAGGCACCCTCTGGTAGGGGTCTGCATCACCATACAGTTCAGGGGTTCCCATGTTTAACAGACAGGTCTTTTGGATGTAGTCAATAATAACTAATCCACTTTCGTTACCATACGAAATCCTGAAAGCAAGAACAGTGAAATACTCATGTTTATTGAAGAAGATACAATATTTTTACTTATCCATCATTATTCTTTATAGAACAGCTTGACTTGTAAAAAATGTCACAATCTATATAAATAATTTCAATAAAATTAGAGAAAACAGAGTACAAATTCAAAACCAATGTACATCCAACCAACATGATCTGTATTCCTAACAAGATGAAGTAAATCAATCACTATCTATATACAAAGGACTTTTTCCTCCTTACAAAAAGCAAGTACCCATTCCCACCAATTTCACTCCCACCCATTCCACTCCCATCCACCACCCTTCCTTCCTCTCATCTTAGCTCTTCATGGATAACAGGTCATCCCTGTATTGTGCCCACTGCCCTGGGTCATACACAATGCAGCAATCAATCACACTTCTACAAATCTTATCAAGCAGCAGTAATAATAATCATTGTTGCCTTGAGTTTCACTGACTGGAAATCCATGTCCCCACAGTAGCTGGCAACAGTCTTCTTTGGCCCTTCCATTGATCTCTTTGTGAAGAAAATTTGTGTTGTATAAGTTTCTATGTCAATAACTTATAGGAGTAGGATGGGAGAAGTCACCAGTCATCAGTTCTCTTGTGTAAAAAAAGGTGGAGGAAATACAGGTTAAGTTGGTATAAAGAGAGATCTTAGGTCCAGTTTGAGACTGAGCACCAACATCCAGATGGAGGTGAGGGTGGTAATGGGTTTTGAAGACAGGCAGCAGGGTGATGTTTCTCTCAAATGTCCACCTTTTAGGGCTACTACATGCAGGAACATGTTGTTGATCCCACAAAACAGTAATGAAGTAGCAAATGACTATTCACCAAACTTCTAAAAATCTGATCCAACGGCAATAGGAGCAGTACATGACTATCTCTACAAAAACAAATGGTACAGGCATATAAACTTGGATGTCAATTGTAAACTTAGATGTCAATTGTTACAATTTTCAAAACACTCCAATTGATACATACAGCCCATAGGATGAGTTAATGGTGACTGCAGAAATCTGGCTTGGTGGTTCCCCATCTACCCACGGAGTTAAACAAACAAGATCAGCTTGATATCCTGGTGCTTTCTTTTGAGCCCCCCCACGCACATGGATGGGCACAAAATAGTCTAATGATGCCTGAAAGTATATAAATTGTGTCAGAAATAATTATAATATGACATATTGAGGACAAATAGCATATCTGTGCTGTTGTTTACTTATACTAAGACAACTAGCAACAGTCTTACCAAAACTAATATGTCTAGACAGGCTGTCACATTGACTTTGAGTTCTACTGAAAAATAAAAACTTTTTTCTATGTCTATTCCTTCTACTGGACATGGATAAACAAGTTTATTGCTTTTGTATGTGACCTTATTTGACAACTACAAAAATTATTTTTTGCTACATGCAGGTTGTTTGGACATGTAAACATATTAAGAAACTGCTATCTATACATATGAGTGTGTATGTGTGTGTATCTATATATATATATATATATATATATATATATATATATATATATATATATATATATATATATATATATAATATATATGTATGTATTTTTTCTTCTTCCTCTTCTCCATCTACTCATTCCAGCCAAGATAAGTCTAGATACCAGAAAAACAAAATATGAAGACTATTTCAATTCATTACTGTTAGACTACAAGACCATATTTACACCTATACAGGGCAACTTACATTTCACACTAAACTCAAAGGAAAAATAACCTAAGCGGAGACACAGGGATTCCATTCTCGATAGATGATTACTACCACATCGCTGCACACCAAGTCTTGCTGCTCTGCTAACTAACAACTATTTGACCACATCATAGCAACCACAAGTTCATGGAAAAAAAAAATACCTACACCTGCTTTTCTTCTATTGTGATTTTGAGAGAGAAACTTTTTATCAGAGGAATCTCCTGAGGAGGAGATATTGTGCTGTTTTGAGGCTACCTGTAGCGTTGGGCGTGGAGGATATTCATACTCAGGAGAGCAGTCCCCTGATTCACATACTTCATAAACTATAGGAATCTCCAGACACTGAAAAAAAGAATGTATACTGACTAATTTCTATTCACAGTTTATGAAATGCTGAAAAAATTGTCATATACAAATATATATATATGTACAAATAGTATAAAGTATTTCAATGTAGCTATGATTTGCACAAAATGAAAGATATAAAGAAGCTCAAGAGAATACAAACAGCAGAGCCCAAAGTGGTTCCCAGTCTCTCAGTTAAACCATATAAATGGATAAACACTACATCTGCCACCATTAAAGTGTTTCCAGTAAGGTGGTTGCATCTAGGGCAATTGGAGTCTTTGACCTAGTCAATTCTGAATGGGCACTATTTCAATGTTTTGTGATGGCCTGAGCACAATCATGCCATTATGGCTCTTACCTCTATTGGGAAGGACTTTTTGGTTGGGTTGATACCTTGGGGTGTATGGAAATTTGAGGTTTGTCTTGGAGAGCTAGCTTTATGATCTATGGATGTTCATGTGTTTTTGCATAAATAACTTGTAAGATACAGGAGGCAGGTTATTGTAAATGTTTGAGTATTATGTATTTATGATTATTTTTATATTGTGTTCAGTGGATCATACTTGTGTAATAAGGTGTGAGAGGTCACATTCTTGTACTGAAACATTGCCAATACAAAATAAGCCCAGTAACAGACACCCAATATCCTAGATGCAACCACAATGGGGAATACACATATGTTCTACTATGCTGTCCTAATCTCACTCACTCTTGAGAGTTCTGCAAAATATTTTTGCTGAGTGATTTATAGTGACCAGTTTCCTGGGGGACCGCAGGTCTCTTGCATGAGAGAACTTTGTTGACTAATCAATTGCCCCACCAAATAAATATGGTTAAAAACTCTTACATGATACCAGTGGCATACTACTAACACATATAATGGAATGTCACTTTAGTCATCTATAGTAGTCCATATGTCTCTTGCACAATCCTGCTAATATGTCTGTCAGATGACAGATTGTCCTTTATCAATACTCCCAAGTCTTTCTCCTCTTTTACTTTTGTAATGTGTTCACTTCCCAAGGAATAGTTTAAGGATGGCCTTTTGCCACTATTGCCCATTTTTAATACTTTGCATTTTTTTGGTATTGAACTTCATTTCCCATTCTTGGCTCCATGCAAAAATAGTATCTAGATCCTTTTGCAATATTCTACCATCCTCCTCATTTTTCACTCTTCATGATTTTTGCATCATCTGCAAACATTTTGGTAAACTTGTTCCTTCCATCATATCATTTACACAGACATGAAATTTTTTTGCCTGAGCTGAGGCCTCTTCAAAGACCTCACCATCTACTATTAACTTGGTGATTTCTTCTCAATGTCTCAATTTATCTTTCATGAACCTGTAAAACAGTTTTGTTTTTTTTTGCATTTTTCTACTACACCTTCTTCAAAATTGCTTTCTTCCTGCAAATTTTGGTATATTCATTCCGAGCTTGTTTGTAAGCTTCTTTTGTTTTATTGCTTCTTTTCTTTCTCCATTTTCTCCAAGCCACATCCATGACGTTTTTTGCAATCTCACACTTTTTGTTAAACCAATCCTAATTTTGCTTCTACTTTCTCTAATCTTTGGCACATGTTTGTTCACTCCTAGGTTGTAAATGTCAAGAAAGATTTTCCATTTCCTCTTTATTCCTGAGGTATTCATGAATCCTTCCCAGTTTGTTTCTTCAAAGAATTTTCTCAAACCTAGGTAATCTGCTTTCCTAAAATTGAGTCTCACTTGCCTATGTGATTCATTCCTTGGCTCTATTTTCTCATCCTCCTTCTGAAATTCAATTGTAGCATGGTCACTTTTTCCTATTGGACAAAGGTAGTTCAAGGAGCAGGTGACGTCTGGCTCTTTGGTTAGTAACAGTTCTTATTTTGTGGGTGTGTCATTTCCTCTTACTTGGGTCACTTCCTTTATCCACTGGATCATTGTGTTCTCCAGTGATATACTCAACACTGTATTTCCCCAGAAATCTGCTCTGTCACTTGCTTCCCATTCCTTCCAGTTGACATCACCACAATTAAAATATCCAATAAGGACCATGTTATTACTTCGTTCAGTATCTTTCTTTGGGAAAAGAGTTGTACCCTTTAATATTTCTTAATATTCAGTTTCATCCCAAGCTCTTGTCTTGGGGGGGAACATATGCCACCATGAAGTCTCTTTTATTCTGTCCTTTAGTACAGATCTTTAGGTGAATTGCTTCAGCCCTGCTTTCACCCAGATTTGCCTCTTCCACCTTTATGTCACTTCTCAACACAAACATTACTACTCCACCCTTTTTATCTTATCTGTCTCTTCTCCAGGTGCACTTGTTGTTCCCCAACTGTAAATAAATTTTTGGGGGAAGTTTAGTCTCTACTAGACACAATATATCAGGCTAATTTATCCATAAGTAGTCCTTTATCTCCAACCTAGCTGATAGTAAACCGTCAACATTAGCATGTACTATTCTAGGTTTCCTTGTTGTGCTTACTTTGCAATACTGCCTTCTTGTTTTCATAGAAACCATTTCTTCACCCTGTGATTGACAACTCTCTCTCTCTCTCTCTCTCTCTCTCTCTCTCTCTCTCTCTCTCTCTCTCTATATATCAATATATATATATATATATATATATATATATATATATATATTTTTTTTTTTTTTTTTTTTTTTTTTTTTTTTTTCTTCTTCAGTACTCTTATCATTTTTGGCTTTGGCTTTAACTAAGAGCTTTTATGTCATTGCTCATTCCTCTTCATCAACATCTTTCCTAATCTAAATATGTTTTAATCTTTCTTTTTGTGCTAATTTCCAAGACTTGCTGATTCTTCTTTTGCCACAGTTTGGGACTTGAACTTTATTTTCACTGGACATGTGCAATTTCTTTTATACTTGCCTAATCTATACATGCTATCAATCTGGTATGTTATATTCAACTACTTCGCTAGAGTTGTCTACGTAATTTCCGTAATAATTTGGATTTTTTTTTCTTGACACAGCTTCCATGAGGTGTTGTATTCTTCCTGGCATCTAAAGAGTAAGATGCAACTAGACTCATCTACAACATCTCTGATGAGAAATTCTCTATTTCTTTTTATAGATATATAACCTTGACTACTCCTTCTTCCAAGATATCTTTTTCCTGTTGCTCCATGATCTCTTTAAGGTTACTCTATTTTTCCTATCCTCATTTGTTGGCCTGTCCTCTTTTTCTTCCATGGTGTTCAGATTTTTTCTCCCATTTATCAAAGTTTCATTCTCCCTTCTCATTTTATCAATTTCTGTTTTTTTAACCAGGCCTTTTCCTGCTCAAGTTTATTCTCCAGGGGCCAAATTTATAAAAATCCTAACCCTAATGGTGGAGATTTTACCTAAATCCCTATGGCAGCGACCTAAATCTTTATGTCTAGACATAACCTGGACATTTTGGACAGCTGATTTAGGTAAAATCTCTGCCATTTTGAAGATTTATGTCTAGACTTAGGGGTTAGGATCTTTTATGTCTAGACATAAGCATTGAGGTGATTGACACAGGGATTTAGGCAAAATCTCTGTCATTAGGGTTAGGATCTTTTATAAATTTGCTCCCAGATCGTGCAATGCTTCATGTGAGGAAATGAAGCCTCTAAATCTTTCCAACTCTGTAAGAATTTTACTTACCTCTGTACTATATTGATTAGTTTTTCTTATGGACTTACCTTTCTGGGTCTGAAGCCTTCAAAATCATTCATTATCAGTGTAGATATAGCAATGAAAGACAATGGTTTGTGATGTAAACAAATTAGCAATTGGATTTGATCTTTGTATTTTCTACCATGAGCGACTTCGGAGACAAAGGCAATATTTTCCTTCTCTTTCTCTCTTCAAAAGTTAAAATCAGCGACATCTTGGTTCTATTGTGACCCAGAATGATTTTGTTTCCGCCCATCTATTCAAATTGCAAATTATTCTAATCTGGCTTTGCTTCATAGACAATTTTACTACATTGATTCTCATCATTGTCATCGCATCTTGATGGAAAAAAAAAAAAAATCCTCTCTGGCTCTATCCTGAAGTTGGAACCAGCAATATTTTGCCCCTATTGTGACCCTGAAATAGTGTTGCTTCCACCTACTCACTCAATTAGTAAATATATCACTCTAGCTTTGCCTATTAAAGGCAATTCAAGGAGCATTGTGGTGGGTCCCGCGAGTCGGCATCCGCACATGTCTGAGATAAGAAGCTTCAAGCTAGATAGAGAGAGCACCATCACTCACACAGTGCTAACCTTGTTGTACAAGTGTAAGGTAGTGTTTCTTTTTGACTCAGAGCATGTTGTGCTCAAAAACCATGTATCAACTCTTGAATGTACAGTATATGTATATGCATTTTTCTTTCTTTATGCTCATACATTACACAATCCTTTTGCAAGGATCTTACACTGAAAGGTTACTGGGTCCACTTACCAACTAATTATTTCAGGTCAAGAATAACACAGTACTTACCGGCACTTCAGAGTAGGTTTCCTGCTTGCAATATTTGAAAAGGATGAGATGCACAGTAGCCCCTGCAACACAAAGTAGCCTTGATTCTGGACAGAGGGAGATGTGCTGAATGGCAAAGGGGTCCTCGTCTCCATCTATACTGCGCGTTCTTGGTTTTTCAAAAACTTTGGCTGTCTTAAGCTTGTACAAAACTTGAAGGCTTACTGATGAGGCATCCCAAAACTTGATGCTACCATCTGCATGTCTACAGCAATAGGATATTAAATGGATTAGGACCTGTTCTTTTATGTTTGTTGTTATTACCACTAATACCACTACTACTACTATGACTAATATAATAATAATAGTAATAATAATAATATATCTATACACCAAGGCTTTCCCCCCCCTGTAAGGGAGATAGCCAAGTCAAAGGGCAAGTAACCATTTCCACCCATTGCAATCCCCTCCACCACCATTTCCTCCCTCTCATCTTAGCTCCTTGTGGATGAAGGGTCATCTCTGTCTCCCGCCCATAGCCCTGGGTCAGAGGCAATGCAGCCAAACACAGTACATCCACAGCAAGCCTGCTTCATTTAATTAGCAACTCTCCTCTTCGTTCCCTCACATGGAAAATAGAGAGGACAGAGAGAAATCCCTTCAGGCTGCATCAAACTATCATTCACACATAATCACTCACTACCTACCCACCCCCACCCCCTTCCTTGCATCACAGTATCATTTATACACACCCATTCTTCACTGAACCCTATCTTCTACCTTCTCCCTTGTTCAACAGACATTTGCCTCTTGCTCAACACCCCTTTCATCTCATCCCAGTCATACATTTCATCCTTGGTTGTCCCCTCAAGTTTACTCCATCCCCCTCTGCCTTCCACACCTCTTTTACTAACCTTTCTTCACTCATTCTTTCCATGTGTCCAAACCATCCGAATACTCTTTCATCAACTTTATCTGCTATCTCCTTTTCCAACCCCACTCACCTCCTTACCTTGTTTCTCACTCTATCCAACCTTGTAACCCATACCACACTTCTCAGACACTTATTTTTTCCAAAACACAAACTGGGATAAATTCTCTAAAGAGGAAACAAAAATGGAAGACAAATGGAACATATTCAAAGAAAAATACAAACAAGGAATTGATAAATATGTACCAAAGAAACAAAAAGAGTTTTATATAAAGTGTTGGTATAACAAAAGGTGCAGTAAGGCTAAAGACAGAAGAGACAAAGCCTGGAAAAATGGAAAAAAGACAAAAAAACATCCAAATGTCAAACATTTATAAAACTTGGGAACGAATATGTGAATATATGCAGGAAAGAAAAAAGAAATTATGAAAAAGATATCATAGACAAATGTAAGGATCTACCTAAACTCTTTTACAGATATATAAATGAAAACCTAAAGGATAAACATGAAATCGTAAAACTGTGTGGAGATAAAGAATATACAGATGACACAGAAATGGCAGAAGTTATGATCAGACATTTCAGGTCTGTTTTTACAATTGAGAGCTCATAATTTTGGGAAGGTGGACAACAAGAAATATCCCCTAAATTAAAGAAATAAAGGTAACACAGAAAGAAATAAGAGACCAAATAAAAAACCTAGATGTTACGAAATCGCATGGACCGGATGGAATTGCAAAATGGATTTTGAAAGTGTATACACGAACTGACAGACAAATTATACAAGATAATAGACTTCTCACTCAAAGAAGGAAAGGTACCGCAAGATTGAAAAGATGCAAACATAGTACCAATGTATAAAGGAGGAAACAAAGAAGATCCTACAAACTTCAGACCAATATCCCCTACAAGTACAGTAGCAAAAATATGTGACAAATCGTCAGAAACAAGTGGACCAAACACTTGGAAGAAAATAAAATAGTAAACCCTAAACAATTTGGCTTTAGAAGTGGAAGATCGTGTACCACAAACTTAATATGCTTTTACTCGAGATTAATTGAGATAATACAAGAAAGAGATGGCTGGGCAGATTGCACCTGCTTGGACTTGCAGAAGGCCTTTAACAAAGTACCACATAAAAAATTAATAAGAAAAATTGAAATAATAGGAGGAATACAAGATAAGCTACTGGAATGGATGAAGGATTTCTTAATTGGGAGAAAAATGAGAGTGGTACTTAGAGACAAAAATTCGAACTGGGAAGATGTGAAGAGTGGCATCCCGCAAGGCTCTGTATTGGCTCCTTTAATGTTTGCCATATATATAAATGATATGGATGAGGGGGTAAATTGTTACATGAACTTCTTTACTGATGATGCCAAATTACTCAAGAGAGTAAGACCAGAAGACGATTGCAGATTGCGACAAGAAAACCTAGACAACATATGGAAATAGAGTCAGAGATGTGAGATGAACTTCAACATTAAGAAATGTAGCATAATTGATGAATAACGAGTTGTACAAGTAGAGAGGCGGACGAATGGTCGGGTTCCACTGTAATGTCATGAGCATGCTCCGAGTGCTCTCCGATTTTTTGGTCCAACGAAGAACAAAGAAGAAAAGTACATACATACATACATATACCAAGGCTTTTTCCCCCTTACAAGGGGGGTAGCCAAAAAGAAAAAGGCACGAAATCACCCCCACCCATTCCATCCCTGAATACACTCCACACCCCTCCACCCTCCCTCATATCTTAGCACCTCCTGAATGACGGGTCATCCCTGCACCTTGTCCACTGCCCTGGGTCAGAAGCAGTGTCGCAAGACACAGCACATCCACAGCAAGGCTGCTTCATTAAATCGGCGACCCCCCCTCTCCGTCCCCCCATTGCATAAAATGAGAGGACGGGGAGAAATCCCTTCGGGCTGCGTCAAATTTTGCTCACACATACTACCTCACCCCCCATCCACCCGCCCATTCCACCTCATGCTATCACAACATCATCTATATACAGCCATTCTCCATTCACCCCTGTCTTCTGTCCTCTCCCGTCCTTCCTCAACAGACATTCCCCTCTTCCCCAAAGCCCCCTTCACCCCATCCATCCACCTCATCCTAGGACGCCCCCTCATGTTCACTCCCTCCACATCTGCCTTCCACACCTCTTTTACTAGTCTTTCTTCACTCATTCTTTCCATGTGTCCAAACCATCCTAATATTCATTCATCAACCCTATCTCCCAGCTTCCTTTCCACCCCGTTCTCCTCCTCACCTCCTCATTTCTCACTCTATCTAGTCTAGTAACCCCCATCATACTTCTCAGACACTTCATCTCAAACACATTCAAACTCCTTCTCTCTTCCTCTCTTATGTTCCATGTTTCTGCCCCATACAGTGCTGTTGGCACAATCACTCCTTCATACAGTCTCCTCTTAGCATCCATTCCCAAATGTCTATTCCTCATTACACTCTTTAATCCACCAAGGCATTTACTTGCTTCTCTCAATCTACATTCTACCTCCACTTTCACTCCACCTTTCTCTGCCACATTTGCACCCAAATATCTAAAACTATCCACTTCCTCCAGTCGCTCTCCCTTAATGCTCACTTCCAGTCTACTGCCACTTTCACCCCTTGTACATCTCATCACCTTACTTTTACCCACATTTATCTTTAGCTTTCTTCTATCACATATTCTCCCAAACTCTGTCACCAACTTCCTCAATCCCTCCTCCGATCCTGCCACAAGCACAGTGTCGTCCACAAACAACAACTGGCTCACCTCCCACTTTTCTCCATTTTCTTTAACCATCTCCAATCCCTTGCCCACCACCCTTGCATTTACCTCTCGCACCACCCCATCCATGTATAAGTTGAACAGCCAGGGTGACATAACGCATCCTTGATGAAGTCCCACCTTTACCTCGAACCACTCACTCTCTCCATTTCCTATCCTGACACAAGCTCTACTATTCTCATAAAAACTCTTGACAGCTCCCAGAAGCTTTCCTCCTATCCCATATATCTTCATAACCTCCCACAGTGCCTTTCTGTCTACCCTATCATAAGCCTTTTCCAGATCCATAAAACCCCAAAAAACATCCTTCCCCTTTCCTATAGCTTTCTCACATATCTGTCTTACCACAAAGATCTGATCTACACAACCTCTACCTGTCCTAAATCCACACTGTTCCTCACCAATTACTCCTGTTCCTCTCCTAATCCTCTCAATCAAGATCCTCCCATAAGCCTTCCCAACTACACTCAACAAGCTAATCCCTCTGAAACTACTACTGTACATTCACACTTGTCCCCTTTTCCCTTGTAAAGAGGAACTATACAGGCACTCCTCCAGTCCTCCAGCACTCTACCCTCTCTCCAACAAACAAAGAAGAAAAGTAAGATACCAAATTTCAACCCACAAAGTGCTCACATCACAATACTCATACAAGCATGCTTCACTCTGGGTCATGATTCTCTTATGATGCTATTTCAGAAATAGTTCATGCATGACTGTTAATGTTCTGAGCGCACTCCAAATGGTCCAATGTAGAACAAAAAGACACCAAATTTCAATCCGCAAAGCGCTCATGTCACAATACTCAATGGTCCAACAAATAATGAAGAAGAAGAAAAGTAAGACACCAAATTTCAACCTGCATAGCATTCACATCACAATGCTCGTGAGCGCGTACTTCATGTGACACCTAAAGAACCCAATCAGAAACCTTCACAGCATGAGGGACTATTATTAATAATTATAACAATATTAAACAATAATAAAATAATAGATAATTACCTATCTATTCTATCTATATAGCAAGGACTTCTTCCCTTTATATGGGAGATAAACTGGTCAAAAGGCATGTACCCACTCCCACCCATTTCACTCCCCCTCCACCACCATTTCATTCTTCCCATCTCAGCTCCTTGTAGATGAAGGGTCATCTCTGTCTCCCGCCCATGGCCCTGGGTCAAAATCAATGCAGCCAAACACAGTACATCCACAGCAAGCCTGCTTCATTTAATCGGCAACCCCCCTCTCTGTTCCCTCATGTGGAAAATGGAGAAGACAGGAGGAAATCCCTTCAGGCTGCATCAAATTATCATTCACACATAATCGCTTCCTACCCACACCCCCTTCCTTGCATCACAGTATCATTTATACTCACCCATTCTTCACTGAACCCTATCTCCTGCCTTCTCCCTTGCTCAACAGACAATTACCTCTTGCTCAACACCCCTTTCATCCCATTCATATATTTCATCCTCAGTCATCCCCTCAAGTTCACTCCATAATCCTCTGCCTTCCACACCTCTTTAATAACCTTTCTTCACTCATTCTTTCCATGTGTCCAAACCATCTTAATACTCTTTCATCAACTCTATCTGCTATCTCCTTTTCCAACCCCACTTGCCTCCTCACCTTGTTTCTCACTCTGTCCAACCTTGTAATCCCTACCATATTTTTCAGACACTATCTCAAATGCTTTTAAATTTTTCTTCTCTGCATTTCTTAAATTCCAATTCTCTGCCCAATACAAGTGTCATTACCACAATCACCCCTTGATATAATCTCTTCTTTGCATCCATTCCCAAATGCCTATTTCTCATGACACTTTTTAATTCCTCAAGGTATTTACTTGCTTCTCCCAATCTACAATTTACCTCCGCTCCTTCCTTTCCTGCCTCATGCAACCCCAAATACCTAAAACTATCTACTTCTTCCAGCCTTTCTCCTTTCAGACTTACTTCCAACTATCTCCCATCCTCTGCCTGGGGATTGGAGATGGTTAAAAAAAAAAAAAAAAAAGTGGGAGATGAGCCAGTTGTTGTTTGCTGAAAACACTGTGCTTGTGGCAGGATCAAAGGGATTGAGGAATTTAGTGACAGAGTTTTGGAAGGTGTCCAAAAGAAGGAAGTTGAAGATAAATGTGGGTAAAAGTAAGGTGATGAGATGTACATAAGGAGAATATGGCAGCAAACTGGAAGTGAGTATTAAGGGAGAGAGACTGTAGGAAGTGATAGCTTTAGATACTTGGGTGCAAATGTGGCAGGAAGGGGAGGAGTGGAGGTGGAATATAGATTGAGAGAAGCAGGAGAATCCCTTGGGGGATTGAAGGGTGTGGTGAGAGGTAAATATTTGTGAATGGATGCTGAGAGGAGATTGTGTGAAGGAGTGGTTGTGCTGATGGCACTGCGTGGGACAGAAGCATGGAACATGGGAGAGGAGAGAAAGAGTTTAAATGTTTTTTAAGATGAAGTACCTGAGAGGTGTAGTGGAGGTTGCTGGGCTGTATAGGATGGGAAGCAAGGTGGGGAGGGGAGCAGGGGTGGAAAGGTAGTTGGGAGATAAGTGGATGAAAGAGCATTGAGATGGTTTGGGCACATGGAAAGAGTGGAGAAAGTTTAATGAAGGAGGTGTGGTGGGGCAGAGTTGGAAGGAGTAAACATGAGGGGGCAACCAAGGATGAGATGGATGAATGGGGTGAAAGAGCCATTGGGAAAGACGGGAATGTCTGTTGAGGAAGGAGGGGAGGGTGGCAGAAGATGGGGACAAGTGGAGAGTGGTTGTGTGTGGATGATGTTGTGATGCATAGAAGGGAGTGGGTGGAAGATGGGGGGGGGGGGAGTGTGTGTGAATGATAATTTGATGCAGCCCAAAGAGATTTCTCCCTGTCTTCTCTTTTTCTGTGGGAGGTGCTGGGGGGTCACCAATTGTGTGAGGTGGCCTTGCTATGGATGTGCTGTGTCTTGCTACATTGTTTCTGACCCAGGGCTGTGGGTAGGATGCAGGGGGTGACCTGTTATCCAGGAGCCGGAATGGGAGTTGGGGGGTAGTGTGGTGAATGGGAATGGAGTATGTGGGGATGGAATGGGTGGGAATGGATTTTATGCCTTTGTTTTTGGCTACCTGCCATGTAAGGGGGAAAAAGCAATTGGTATGTATGTATTATATTATCATTATTTTTATTGTTATCATTGTGGTCAGGTGAAGCAGCTATCCTTCTACTGGTATCATGTAACTCAGTACTATCTACTGCATGGTCAACTGCCAAATGACTAAACCAGCTCCCTCACTGGTGACCCAACAGTGAGGAGGGTGTGTTGAACACCCAGTTGGAGGAAAAAGAAAACCATCAAAAGGGCAGACGAACTCCTAGTCAATGGCCATCCAACCCCATTATAGGTCACTAACCCATGTGTGGCATCCCTGAAGAGCCCAGAGACAGGACTCCTGGAGGTTGAGTGATGTTCCAGTGCCATGGTTGCATTGAGGTGCTCCCCTGGGACTAGAACCATACCTCTTTGTTCCTTTGTTCAGGCTAGGACTGGTGGCCCCCCTTGGCTTGGAGAGGCAAATCAGCTGGGCTGAATGACTTGAATCTGTGGATCAGGCACTTCCTGAGTCAAGCAACTACCACCTAGGCTGACACCACACAGCCCATGGTTGTTATCCCCTATTGTCAAGGTGTTGGGTGCATATATTCTATCATGACCCCTGGGACTATTGGGTTAATATGTATACCCAGATCCTGCTCTCCCTTCGTTGAGTGATGGGTGGGGGCATGGAAGGGTGAATCACAGGCATGTGTTCATGGCAACCATACTATAAACATATGGTGGGGATGGGCTTGCAACCTGTTCCTGTCAAAATCACCAAACGTGCTGCACGGGGTGTTGGAGTGCTACAAATGAGGCACAAACATGTCAAGTCCTAGGTGAACCTCCATCAGGCATTTGGTGTGGGTGCCTGGAACATTCTCTCCCAGGATGACTATTTACCATTTTTATCAGTGGAGCTCAGAAAGTTTAAATTTAATATAGTGGCTCTCTCAAAGGTGAGAAGATCAGGCAGCAGCGAGATCCGTAATGAGGGTTACACCTACTTTTGGTTGGACTGATCCAATAGGGTCCACCTCTTGGGAGAGCTGTAGGTATATCTAGCTGACTATAGCAGGCCATTGTAAAGGTTACTCTGGCTAATGAGCATATGATGCTGGTGAAGCTGAAGCAAGCTTTGGGCTTCATCTTTCTTATTGCAGTATATGCTCCTATTGAGGTATAATAACCTTGAAGAGAAGATGTCATATGCAAGGCTTGAATCTATAGTTCACCAGTGCCTGCCAAGAGACACACTTATTGTTTTGGATGACTTCAATGTGGTTACTAGCACCAACAGAGCTGGCTATGAAATATGTATTGGCCCCAATGGTTGAGGAACCAGGCACAGCAAAACATATCTCCTTTTGTACTTTGCAAAACCTAGAAGGCTGGGGATTGGCAGATCTTAGTTCCAGAGATGAGAGCCACAGCAATGGACATGATATAGTAATGCCAGAGGTGTGGCCAATGAGATTGATCACATATTTGTTAGCACTTATTGGAAGAACCTACAGACTTTTAGGGTTCATCTTAGAGCTTAATTCTTTGAGAACGACCACTTGTGGTCACAACACTTAGACTGTGCATCAAATCCAGGAGAACCCCAAGACATAACCCACCTGGATTTCATCAAGACAAACTCAGGAATGACGCATGTGCCCAGGAATATGCAGAAGCAATCTCTAATCAGTATGAAGCACTTGAGAACCCAGAAGAACTGTGGGACACTCTTAACCTCTTCCATACAGTGCCGCCATGAGAAGCAAGTGGATAAAGGCTGCCATATCGGCGTCTTGATTATATTTATTGTAGTTGTCCCTGCATAACTGACATACTCTCTAAACTGGCTTCATCACATTTTCTATGGTTATCAAAATTCATGGGTGAAAGAGAGAACGATCGATATAAGCGGTGACTATTTTTTATGATGCGAGTATTATGACACAACATCGTACGTCTGGCAGCTAATGCTGCACGCGAGATTTTGGCCCGGAGTGAAGTGATTAAGTGTGAAACTCTGAAAACTGCTGAGGAGTGTGTTGGTGAGTGCCCAAGGTGAAGGAGTGGGGTCGCATTCCATGAGACAATGGAAAATATAGAGTTACGCCATACTGCCAAAATGGCTAGGGACCTGGACCAATACAGGACTCAGAAATGGTGGAGTGGAGCTCTCATGAAAATGGATAAGGATAGGTATGTAAGAAGCTGGTAGAAAAATAGGTAGAAACTGGGGTACATGGTGAGGGTTGTATTTTTATTGTTTGGGTGTTTGTAAACAGCACAAGTTCGCTCTCTGCTTTGTGTTTATAACATCCAGGTTCCAATGTTTTGCTGACTTATAACCTACATGAGTTATGCAGAGATTTAAGATTGCTTAAAAAAACAATATTGCATATAGACTTGTAACAACAAATCTGATTGGAGAAAGGTTGGAGGAGAGAATTCAATTGGTTCATGATTGTAACATCATGCCCTATGGGGAGGATCTTAAATATAAAGGTAAAGATCATTGGACTAAAGAAACTCAACTAGGAACTAGCTTGCTCTGGGGATGCCTTGAGTGATACTCAGAGAGCAAATGTAGAAGAATTCATGAAGAAAATCATGGAAAAATATCCACCATTTAATTCCCTCTCCTATACATAAGATAATACTAAAAGAAAATATGTGATGTGCTATATCCTATACCATGTGGAACTAACAGTCTGGAACTGGAATAAGTTGGATGATCGGAGAAAGTGAAGAAGAGGAGTAAGAAAGTGGACAAAAGGTATGTCAGGGGAATCACTGAAGATATCAAGGGTCATTTTAATACAAATGATCTCAGGCTTGCTTACCAAGCCCTGAAGAAACTTTGCTCCAAATCTGTGACCCAGACAAGCACAATCTGAACAGCTGATGGCAAGTTACTGTCAGGTGAGGAGGGATGTAGCCCCTTTGCTGAGTACTTTAACCAGTTGCTAATGGGTGACCCCTCAAGTGGACAGCTTCCCTTTGATGGTGTTCAGGTGGTGGTTCCTGATCCACAAATAGACAAATCTCTGCCCTCTCTGACAGAGGTCAAAGAAGCTGCAATTAAGTTGAGGGGTGGAAAGGCAGCTGGCATCTGCAATATCAGTGCAGAGTTGCTGAAAGCTGGAGGTGAGGCCATGATCCGCAGGTTGCATGCAGTACAGTCTGCTGTCTGGCAGTCCAGTTCCATTCCCTCTGCATGGGAAAAGGATCTGGTCATCCCTAGCTGGAATGTGAAAGGGGACCAGCAAGACTGCAACAACTACCATGGCATTACACTGCTCAGAGTGCCAGGTATGGTACTTGCCCATCTATTACTGACACAGGTTCATTCACATCTGCTAAAGTTTCGGAAGCCTGAACAGTCTGGAGTCACACCAGGTTAGTCAACAAGTGATATGATCTTAGTGCTTTGTATTCTTGTGGAGCACTCACATGAGTTTCAACAGGGGTTTCTTGTAGCTTATGTTGATCTCAAGAAGGTGTTCGATTCAGTACATCAGGGAATACTCTGGGATCTTCTGTGGATCCATAGGATTCCTGCAAAGATTACTGACTTGATATCTGGCTTATACTCTGGGACAGAGTGCTGCAAAATATGAAGTGTGTCCAGCTTCTTTCCGGTTAATTCAGGAGTGAGGCAAGGATGCAT
This sequence comes from Oratosquilla oratoria, assembly GCF_046742065.1. Taxonomy (NCBI): domain Eukaryota; kingdom Metazoa; phylum Arthropoda; class Malacostraca; order Stomatopoda; family Squillidae; genus Oratosquilla; species Oratosquilla oratoria. The sequence continues at coordinate 58,965,212 of NC_134794.1, read as the reverse complement.
CCTTGCCCCATCACTTTTCAACATCTGCATAAACCAAAAGGTCTCCTGTCGGCATGCTCCGCCTTTGTAAATCCTTTGACATTGAGGCCTTGGAAAGCTTTAAATACCTTGGTAGTGTAATGCATAACATTGGTGGGTCATGTCAGGAAGTACTTTGAAGGATTGGCATTGGCCATGGTGCTATGGACTCGCTTAACCAGAATATATGGCAATATTGTTATTTATGCAGGACTAAGATTCTATTCTTAAAGTCATTTGTGCTCCCAGTCTTGCTGTGCAGCTGTGAGACATGGACACTGAATGCTGACTTGAAGAGGTGTCTTGAGGTTTTTGGTACTAAGTGCCTTCAGAAAATCATGGGGTATTGCTGGAATGACTTCATATCAGGGATTGTATTGTGAGACTCAGTCTAGGCTAGTTACCAGCATAATTTGTGAGTGTCAACACCAGCTATATGGGAATGTAGCACATTTCCCTACTCATAGAAAAAGAAGAAAAAGAGACAGCAGTAGAAATCCTTAATGAAATTCAGGGGGGAGACAGTGATTCAGGCACAGACCTAGAAGAGACTTACAGAATTGGTCGCTATACTAAGGATAGGAATCGACCTCTAAAGATAAAACTAAGGTCACAAGTGGTAGTAGAAGACATATTTGAAAAAGTAGGTAACTTGGCAAAGAGTGAAAAATACAATAAGATATGGATAAAAAGAGAAATGAGTACTGAGGAATTAGAAAAAGAAAGGGCACTAAGAGAAGAAGCAAAGGAAAAAAACTTTTAAAAGATCGGAGACAGAATGCAAAGAATTCCAGTGGAGAGTAATAGACTTGAGATTAAGACAATGGCGCTTCAAAACGAACAAAACAAGGGAAGAAGAAACCAGGGAGAAGGAAGAAAATTAAAAGTGGCCTATACCAACATTGACGGACTAATTTCGGGACTGAACGAACTCAATGATTATCTGTTAGAAGCAAAACCAGACATAATGGGAATTGTAGAGACTAAACTAAGAGGTGAAATACCATCCACTGTTATCGGACAAGGTTTATACAACTACTGGATAAAAAACAGGGACAAGAAACAGGGAGGGGGAATCATGTTCTTGGCCAAGAAAGACCTAAAGGTGACAAAAATTGCAGAGGGCAAAGGTAATGCTGAATTGATCATGATAAAAGTCGAAGGCAAGAATATGAAAAGTAGAAAGTTTGTGGTGACTTATGTGCCTCCAAAAACAAGCGCTTGGAAAGAATTCGAACATACAAAAATGCTAGATGATACAAGAAAATCACTCAATGAGATACTAATGGGTAAGGGTAATCTGGTAGTTATGGGGGACTTCAATTGCAAAGAAATTTGTTGGGACAGCATGACAGTGCAAGGAGGAGATGACTCGTGGGGCAATGTACTGCTAGATATGACCATGGAGTACACAATGACCCAATGGGTCCATGAAAACACAAGGTACAGAAATAATGAAGAGCCATCGAAACTAGATCTAATATTTACAACAGAGCCTGAAATAGTGCATAAAGTCCAGTATGAGACACCAATTGGAAAGAGTGACCATGTACTCATCGAAACTATACTAAAGGAAGAAATGGACATAGAGAGGAACGAAAAGCATAGGAAAGGAAGACTGAGGTACAACAAAACAGACTTTACAAAACTAAAGACATTCTTCCGGAATGCAAACTGGGAAATATTTTACAGGGAAGAAACAACAGTGGAAGAGAAATGGAATATATTGATGGAAAACTACAATGAAGGGGTAAACAGGCATGTACCAAGACAAAAGCGAGAGAGAGAGTACATTAAATGTTGGTTCAACAAAAGATGCAGTGAGGCAAAAGACAGAAGGGACAAAGCTTGGAAAAAGTGGAGAAAAGACAAAAAACAAAGCAAATGGCAAATTTATGTTAACTATAGAAATGAGTATGTTAATGTGAGAAGAGAGGAGAAAAGGAACCATGAGAAGGATATTATAGACAAATGCAAAGAGCAACCCAAACTATTCTATCGGTATGTGAATGGTAAACTTAAAAACAAACAGGAATTGGTGAAACTATGCCAAGGAAACATAGAATACACAGAAGATTTAGAGATGGCCGAAGTCATGAACAATCACTTTAAATCTGTTTTCACCAGAGAGAAAATACCAAATTGTGACATAGATAAAAACAAGAAATCTCCCCTCATGAATGAGTTTACAGCATCACTAAAGGAAATATCAGAACATTTATCAAGGCTGGATGTCAGAAAATCACATGGCCCGGACGGTATTGCAAATTGGATTCTAAAGGAGTGCAAAGAAGAACTAACAGACAAAATACACATCTCAATAAACAGCTCACTCAAAGAAGGAAAGATACCCGAGGACTGGAAAAACGCTAACATTGTACCAATACACAAAGGAGGAAACAAAGAAGAACCCACCAACTATAGGCCAGTATCACTAACAAGCACCATAGCCAAAATTTGTGAGAAAATAATCAAGAATAGATGGGTAAAACAAGGAAGATCATGCTCCACAAACTTAATATGCTTTTACTCAAGACTAATAGACATAGTGCAAGAAAGAAATGGATGGGCTGATTGTGCATTCCTAGACTTGCAAAAAGCCTTTGACAAAGTACCACACAGAAAACTACTAAAAAAGCTGGAACACATAGGAGGAATACAGGGAAACCTACTAAAATGGATAGAGGACTTTCTGACTGGTAGAAAGATGAGAGTAGTGCTCAGAGAAAAATATTCAGATTGGAAAGAGGTGATCAGTGGAGTACCGCAAGGATCTGTGCTGGCACCAATAATGTTTGCTATCTATATGAATGACATGGATGAGGACGTGAACTGCTACATGAGCTTCTTTGCCGATGACGCCAAACTGCTAAGGAAAATAGAAACTGATGAGGACTGTGAAGCACTGCAAGAAGACCTAAATTGGGTATGGAACTGGAGTCAGAAATGGGAAGTGGACTTTAATACTAAGAAGTGTAGCATAATGGAGTTTGGAAAAAGCAAAAACAGAATATCAGGAAAATATACAATTGGAACCAAAGAAGTAAAGAAAGTAGGATCCGAAAAAGATTTGGGAGTAATTATCACGAACGACTTGTCCTATGATATACAGATTAACAAAATTGTCGGGGAGACTTACAACTTGCTAAGATCAATAAAAGTGGCGTTTACATACTTGGACGAAGACATGATGAAAAAAATATTGGTTACATTGATAAGGCCTAAATTAGAGTATACAGCGACATTGTGGTCCCCCAGTACCAAAAAGAATATAAAGAAAATAGAAAGAATCCAAAGAGCAGCTACAAAAATGGCACCTGCACTTGCAAACCTATCATACGAGGAGAGATTGGCTAAACTGGAGTTACCGACACTGGAGCAAAGAAGAGAGAGAGGTGACCTATTGACCATCTACAGAATCATGAAAGGCACAGAGGTACTCGATAGTGAGAATTTACTTAACTGGGACAAAAGAAACACAAGAGGACATGGAAAGAAAATAAAAAAACATAGCTATAGAAGAGAACTGAAGAAAAACAGTTTTCCTCATAGAGTTTTGGACACTTGGAACAAACTGGACAATGGAATAGTATGCGCAAAAACCATTCATGAGTTTAAAAACAAACTAGACACTGCAAGATACAAAGGCGGGACATCACGAGCATAGCTCCCCTTCCCGCAAAATACAACTAGGTAAATAGGACTGTCTCCACAAGAGATAACCTTCAATGGAGGAGGCAACGGGGACATCCACAGAATTCATGGCTGGCGTAAGTTGAATGAACCTGTCAAGAATTGTTTGGTGTGGGAACAGTATCTACTTGGTAGCTTGCTTGGAGAGACTGTGGGGATTGGCACCTGCATGTGAGTGAAGCAACTAATTCCCTGGAATATGCCCCAAATTGATGATGATTACATACATATACCAAAGGCTTTCTTCTCCCTTACATGGGAGGTAGCCAAAAAACAAAGGTATAGAAACCATTCCCACCCATTCCATACCCTACCATACCCTCTACCCTCTTCCCTCCCTCTTATCTTGACACCTCCTGGATGACGGGTCATCCCTGCATCTTGTCCACTGCCCAGGGTCAGAAGCAGTGTCACAAGACACAGCACATCCACAGCAAGGCCGCTTCATTAATTTGGTGATGCCCCCTCTCCATCCCCTCATGTAGAAAAGGAGAAGACAGGGAGAAATCCCTTTGGGGTACATCAATTTATTTCTCATACATACTCCCTCACCCCCCCATCCCCCACCCACTCCCCCTCATGCATCACAGCATCATCCATACACAACCATTCTCCATTCTCCCCTATCTTCTGTCCTCTCCTGTCTTTCCTCAACAGACATTACCTTCTTTCCCAATGCCCCTTTCACCCCATCCATCCATCTCATCCTAGGGTGCCCCCTCATGTTCACTCCTTCCACCTCTGCCTTCCACACACCTTTTACTAATCTTTCTTCACTCATTCTTTCCATGTGTCCAAACAATCCCAATACTCTTTCATCAACCCTATCTCCCAACTCCCTTTCCATCCCTGTTCTCCTCCTCACCTCCTCATTTCTCACTCTATCTAGCCTAGTAACCCCTATCATATTTCTCAAGCATTTCATCTCAAACACATTTAAACGCCTTCTCTCTTCCTATTATACATGTTTTTGCCCCGTACAGTGCTGTCAGCACAATCACTCCATACAATCTTCTCTTGGCATCCATTCCCAAATGTATATTTCTCATTACACTTTTTAATCCATCAAGGCATTTACTCGCTTCTCTCAATCCAATAAATAACCTATCTAGCTTGGTGTTCAGAAGAACTCTTCCAGCAAATACATTTTCATAGATACTACACTTTGTACCACAACTAACTACAATGTATATACCAAAGGCTTTTTCCCCCTTATAAGAAAGATAGCCAAGTCAAAAGGCACATACCCACTCCCACTCATTTCACTGCTATCAACCAACCTTCCCTCCCATCCCATCTTAGCTCCTCATGGTCATCCCTGCATCCCACTTCACAGTCAATTAATAATGATAACAATAAATAATAATGATAATAATACATATACCAAGGATTTTCCCCCTTACAAGGGAGGTAGCCAAAGTCAAAGGCATAAATCCACACTCACCCATTATAACATTAATAATAATATATATACCAAAAGTCACTTTCCCCTTTGTAAAGGGGATGGCCAGCCATGCATGCATCCACCCTTCAGCCAGCCCACACTCAACTCCATTTGTTTTCTTTTGTCTTAGTTCCTTTTGGATAAAAGAACATCTATGTCCCTCACCCACTGTCTGGGTCAGAAGCAGAGTGGAAAGTACCAAAATCATACCAACACAAAAAGGCCTAAAAGCAGACTCCACATAATCCAGATGTAGTCATCACAGGGAAGACAAAGAACACATTATCTTTTCTGAACAAATTAAAAATTATCACAAGAAAACCTGAAAAGAAGAATGGGGTTTGAAATGGATATTACTGACAAATGCAAAGGTGAACCTAAACTGTTCTAAAGGTCTGTCCATAGACATAGGAAAATAATCTCTAATCTACTATTGAAGAGAGGTCTATGAAGAGGCATCATCTCTGACAGAAATAAAGAACAAAACTTTACACTCTGTTTACATTTCACAAACTTATTCAAGATGTGAACAGTAATACTGGTTTAAAAGATATGAAAGTGGAAGTGAACAATGTACACAAATTACTGGGAATATTGAAATCAGAACAAGCTCCAGGGCCTGACAGACATCAAATTAAATACTTAAGAAATGCAGTTAAGAATTTGTGGACAGCATTCACAACTTAACTGCACATTTATTAAGTGAAATAATAGTGATGTAGGACTGGAAAAAGACAAATGTGGTACCAATTTATACATACATATACCAAAAGCTTTTTCACCCTTGTAAGGGAGGTAGCCAAAAAACAAAGGCATAAAAACCACTCCCACCCATTCCATCCCCATCACACTCCACTCCCCTCTAATCTTGGCACCTCCTGGATGACAGGTCATCCCTGCATCTTGTCCACTGCCTAGGGTCAGAAGCTGTGTCGCAAGACACAGCACATCTGCAGGAAGGCTGCTTCATTAAATTGGCAACCCCCCCTCTCTGTCCCCTCATGCAGAAAAGGAGAAGATGGGGAGAAATCCCTTTAGGCTGCATCAATTTATTTCTCATACATACTCCCTCATCCCCTATCCCTCACCCATTCTACCTCATGGATCACATCATCATCTATATACAACTATTCTCCATTCACCCCTGTCTTCTGTCCTCTCCTGTCCTTCCTCAACAGACATTACCCTCTTTCCCAAAGCCCCTTTTACCCCATCCATCCATCTCATCCTAAGTCGTCCCCTCATGTTCACTCCTTCCATATCTGTCTTCCACACACCTTTTACTAATCTTTCTTTACTCATTCTTTCCATGTGTCCAAACCACCTCAATACTCTTTCATCCAACCTATCTCCCAACTCCCTTTCCACCCCTGTTCTCCTCACCTCATTTCTCACTCTATCCAGCCTAGTAGCCCCTATCATACTTCTCAGACACCTCATCTCAAACACATTCAAACTCCTTCTCTCTTCCTCTCTTATGTTCCATATTTCTGCCCCATACAGTGCTGTCAGCACAATCACTCTTTTCATACAATCTCCTCTTAGCCTCCATTTCTCATTACACTTTTTAATCCATCAAGGCATTTACTTGCTTCTCTCAATCTACATTCTACCTCCATCACCACTCCTCCCTTTCCTGCCATATTTGCAGGACTATCCACCTCCTCCAGTCTTTCTCCCTTAATACTCACTTCCAGTCTGCTGCCACTTTCACCCCTTGTACATCTCATCACCTTACTTTTACCCACATTTATCTTCAACTTCCTTCTTTCACACACCTTCCCAAACTCTGTCACTAACTTCCTCAATCCCTCCTCTGATCCTGCTACAAGCACAGTGTCATCTGCAAACAACAGCTGGCTTATCTCCCACTTTTCTCCATTTTCTTTAACCATCTCCAATCCCTGACCCACCACCCTTGCATTTACCTCTTGCACCACCCCATCCATGTATAAATTGAACAGCCAGGGTGACATAACACATCCCTGATGAAGTCCCACCTTTACCTTGAACCACTCACTCTCTCCATTTCTAATCCTGAGACATGCTCTATTACTAGTGCAAAAAATCTTGACAGCTCCTAAAAGCTTTCCTCCTATCCCATATATCTGCAGTACCTCCCACAGTGCCTTCCTGTCTACCCTGTAATAAGCCTTTACCAAATCCATAAAAGCTCAAAAAACATCCTTACCTTTTCCTATAGCTTTCTCACATATTTGTCTTACCAAAAAATCTGATCTACGCAACCTCTACCTGTCCTAAACCCTCACTGTTCCTCACCAATTACTCTCTCTGTTCCTCTCCTAATCCTCTCAATCAAAACCCCCCCATAAGCCTTCCCAACTACACAACAAGCTAATCCCTCTGAAACTACTACACTCACACTTGTCCCCTTTTCCCTTGTAAAGTGGAACTATACAGGCACTCCAGTCCTCTGGCACTCTACCCTCTCTTAAACAAACATTAAATAACCTCACCAGCCAGTCCACCATCACTGTACCTCCTTTTTTCAGACATTCTGCATGACATCCATCCAACCTAGATGCCTTACCTACTTTCATCATCTTAACAAATGCCTTCACTTCATCCTTCCTTATTTCTCCTCCATTTTCCTCACTCATCATGGTCATTTTCTTAGCACTTCCCACTGCAACTACCTTTCCCTCCCTATCCTCCTTCACATTTAGCAACTCCCTAAAATACTCTGCCCATCTTTCTCTTACTGCCTTCTCTTCCATTATCATCTCTCCATCTGCAACTTTTATCTTTTCTTCTCTACTTGATTTGCCTTCTCTTCCTCTCTTAATTTCTTTCCAAAACATCTTTTTATTACTTTCAAAATTTTCTATCATACTCTTACTCCATTTCACATCTGCTATCTTCTTTGCCTCCTTTATCTTATGCTTTACTTTTCTTTTCTTTTCTTTGTACCTCTCATATGATTCTCTCATCCTATTTTGTAACCAATCTGTGAAAGCTCGCTTCTTTTCTACAACCTTCTTTGATTCCTCATCCCGCCATTCACTACCCTTCCTTCAATTTCCTCCCGTCCTCCTTGTTCCACACACCATATTTGCACACCTTGTGACTCCCTCCTTGAACCATCCCCATTCCTCCTCTACTCCTAGTTCTATTCTATCCTTCACTCTTTCCCAATTTATACAGGAGGAAATAAAGAGAAACTATTCAACTATAGACTGGTGTACGAAAGATACATGGGTTATGCCTTTAAGAAATACTTTGACATTTTGTAGCTTGTTAACTTATCCTGAATCTGGTGCTAATATATTGTGTGTGTGTGTGTATGTCTTTGTATATGTCTATGTGTATTCACCTTGTTTACCTAATGGTACTGACCAAAGTGCAATACACAAGAAAGGAGCTATGCTTGTGGAGTCCAGTTGCTCTTTCTCCAACTATCATATCTAGCTTTTAAATTGACTTGTAGTTTTTGCTTGGGCTCTACTGACCTCTAAGCAATTCAAAGAAGTGATGCATCTACATATAAAACTATGTTTTATTTGTTTTGTTTTTTAACATGGTTCAGGCATGACCTTGTAACACCCTCCCATTCCAAACTAAGAGATCCTCTCTATCAATTTCATATATTCCCTTTAACAACCTCAGCACTACAATCATGTCACCTCTTTCTTTTCTTTCTTTCAATTATAGCAGGTCCAGTGCTTTCAATCTCTCTTCTTATATTTTATCTGTAAAGTTGGGAACTAATCTGATTGCTGCTGTTTGTATTTTCATGTTCTTATTCATATCCTTAACTCTGGTAACTATCATAGCTGGATATTCTAATCGAGGACAAATCCAGTATTCTATGATTTTTTTTTTCATCATCTTGTCCATACGAAGCTGCATTCATGTTCATTACTTTGTATGTTTCACCAATGAGTTTACATATGCATGTCTGTGCTTATGTCTGTAAATGCACATGTAAATGTGTGGACCTTAACCTAGAAGACCTTCTTCACAAGTTCCATGCTTGGAATCTGAACATAATAGTTCACTATAGTACACTTACCCAGTGATAATCATTTCAGCATAACTGCAAGACTTGGACCCCCAATCTCCACCAGCAATGGGCCACTCCTTCTCACTGAAGCCAGCCCGCTTCTGTGACCTGGCACCCACTGAGTACATAGCGGGGATCACATCAGCAGGACAATCAGCAATGTAGGAACAACACGTAACTGGAGATTCATGCAGGTCCATAGCATATGGGTTCTCGAAGCATGGGTATCCTTGGGTGTGCAAATCAACCACGACCAAATCATTGTGTAGAAGAACAACTAATGCATAAGGTTCAGCCAACTCTGGGGAAGCAAAAGTCAGGAATTAGATTGTGTGATAGTATTTGATGAAGTGTTCTCAGGTGCCTAAGCTTGAGTTTAAGGAATACTATTTTACTGAACAATACTTTATGACACCATGTGGCATCTGAGAGAACAACATCCTTAAATGTGCCAAATTCAACATTTCACAAACAGGAAGTGGTGTAAAAGGATGATGGGCAAGAGGAGTGAGAAGGGGGAATGGGGTCCAATCTGAGGAAATGCTTTACAAATGAAAAATCATGAATTAGCGCTTAAGGGGGGGGGGGAGGGCCAAACTAAACTTATCCACTCTGGAACAAAGAAGAGAAAGAGGTGATTTGTTAACCATCTACAGAATTATGAAAGGGATGGAAATCCTTGATAGGGATGACCTACTTAAATGGGACAGAAGAAATACATGAGGACACGAGAAGAAACTTGAGAAAGAGAGTTACAGAAGAGATCTGAAAAAGAACAGCTTTCCACGTAGAGTAATAGATACATGGAACAAATTGAAAGAGAAAACAGTGAATGCTAAAACTATACATGATTTTAAGAAAGAACTGGATGTGAAAAGATACAACTGCAGGTCACTACAAGCATAGCTCTTCTTCCACAAAATACAACTAGGTAAATACACACACACACAAACCACCAAGCAGTCAACAGCATCTACTAGAGCTCCATAGGCTACCGAATAATACAAAAATTCTCAATAGTGCAAGGAGAAGAGGCCTGGGTTGTATTGGGTGGGAGGGGGAGCACTTATGGTTGTCCAAAATTATCTAGAGTAGTGCTAGTAGTGTCTATCGTGAGCAAATGCAATGAAATCAAGAAGGATGAGGTGAAAATGGCAACAATTTTTAATCGAACGTCAACACAAACGCAGAGCCCTCTTGAGCCACTATACTGAAACTTAATGTAAACAGAGGCCTAGAGATGCCTAGAAGACCACCAAGACTAAGTACTGATAACCCTTTTTCTGGATTTGGTAAGTACAAAAGAAATTTTATTCGAATCATAGACATGGAAAGGAAGATGAGTTTTAATGGAAACTCATGGGATAGGGAATTCATAGAACTAAAGGGATTATGAATTTAAGAAAAAGCTACTTTGATGTAAACAAAGAGGTGTGTGATCTAAAGAAAAAGAATGCCGAAATAAATAATGAACTGAGTGAATAAAAAAAATAAAAAAATAAAAAAGAATTGAGATTAAATGTGAAAATGAAGGGATGAAAAACAAAGATACCACCAATAGTGAAAAAGAGGTAAATTACAAAATACAGGCAATGTCTGAAAGAACTGAAGAAAATCTAGGAGAGGAAAATTTGCAAAGGGCACAATTATTCAAGTAATCAAAGAGAAAGCAAATTGCATTAGAGATACAGTGGATAAAAAACAAGTGTATTACTGTATATGGCCTAAAGGAAAAACATGGCATGGTTAGATACTTGAATGAAAAAGCAGGAAAAAAAATAGCAAAAACAATTCTAAAAGAAGTACAAGACAGGGACCAAGAAGTAGAAAAGGAAATAGAAGTATATGGAATGGGACACTATTCAAAAGAAAGAAATCAACCACTAAAGATAAAATTAAGGTCACAAATGGTTGAAGACATACTATCAAAATCAGTAAAGCTAGCAAAGAGCGAACGCTATAACAATATATGGATAAAACGAGAAATGAATGTTGAGGAAGGAGAAAGACAATAAGAGATGAAGCTGGAAAAAAAAAAAAGCGGAGAGGTAAGCGAGACAAAAGGAACAGAAAACAAGATGGAGAAGGAAAAAAATTAAAAGTGGCTTATATTAACATAGATGGATTGATATCAGGATCATTGGATCAAAAATACAGATGATAAACAGGGCAGAAAAGTAATGTTTCTGGCCAATAAAAACTTAAGTGTGATGAGGGTCACAGAGGGTATAAATAGTGTAGAAATGATCATGATAAAAGTTGAAGATAGCAACATGAAAAATAGAAAGTTTGTTGTGATTTATGTGCCCCCAAAACCAGGCTTTTGGAAAAAGGGCAACCATTCAAAAATCTTAGAAGATACAAGGCATTCATTAAATGAGATGCTGAAGGATGGAGGTAACCTGGTACTTATGGGAGATTTTAACTGCAAAGAAATCTGTTGGGAAGAGATGACAGTAAAAGGTGGAGAGGATCTATGGGGAAATGTATTACTTGACATGAGTAGAGAACATACAGTGCCACAATGGGTAAACAAAAATACCAGATACAGAAGTAATGAAGAACCATTGAGACTAGATTTAATATTTACAACAGAATCTGAAATTGTGGATAGAATTGACCACAAGACACCATTTGGAAAGAGTGACCACATACTAACAGAGGTTGAACTAAAGGAGGAATTATAGAGAGAAATGAGAAATACTTATAGAGAGAAATGAAAAATACTTATGTACAACAAAACTGACACTGGGAAACAATTCTTTCAAAATGCAAATTAGGAAAAATTCTACAATGAAGTGACACAAGTGCAAGGGAAATGGATGATTTTGATGGAAATTTATAATGAAGGAGTGGATAAATACATACCAAGGTAGAAACAGGAAAAGGCGTATAAGTACTGCTTCAACAGAAGATGCAGTGAGGTGAAAGATAAAACAGATAAAGCTTGAAAAGATGGAAAAAGATAACAAACCCCAGAAAGTGGCAAATATACATCAACCAAAGAAATGAATATGTAAAAGTGCACAGAGAGGAAAAAAGAAACTACAGATAGTCATCAAATTACGACCTATCCAACATACGACTGTTCAACTTTATGACCGTCTGCATAATATATATACAGTAAAGCCCTTGTATCCGGCATTCTATTAATCGGCAACTTCAAGTATCTGGCATATTTTTTCCAAGCATTGAAATATATGAAACTCTACATATATATATCAAATCAATACAAATTGATTCCAACTCCCATGCGAGGCAGATAGTGAAGAGGAAGATGACCCAGAACCCAAAGTTTCATGACAGATGCAGCGAAAGGTTTAGCATATACACACACACACATATATATATATATATATATATATATATATATATATATATATGTATATATATATATATATATATATATGTATATAGAATAAAATGTGGGTAAATTATGACTTTAAAGAGTCAACTATTTCTATGAAAATTTAACACATGTCCAAATTGAGTTACAACTGGTCGGTCGGAACCAATTGCAGGCGTAAGTCGACAACTACCTGTACAAAAAAGACATCAAAAATGTAAAAATCAACCTAAGCTATTCTATAGATATATGAATGGTAAACTTAGAAATAAACAGGAAATGGTGAAACTACATTATAGAAATACAGAGTACACAGAAGATTTAGAAATGGCTGAGGTCATAAACAATCACTTCAAGTTGGTTTTCACTAAAGAAAAAGTACAGGATTGGGATGATGGGAATAAAGTGCGATCTCCCCCCCCCACCCCCATGAGGGAAATAAAAATAACAATAAAAGAAATAAGGGATACATTAATGAACCTTGATGTCAAGAAATCACACGGCCCATACGGAATAACAAATTGGATACTAAAAGAATGTAAAGAAGATTAATAGACAAAATATATAACATAAAAAGCTGCTCACTTAAAGGAAAAATACCAAATAACAAATCACAAACATAATAGTCCAAAAGCACCACTCACCACTCGGCCAAGGGTTTTCACAGAGGGTGATGAAATCAACCACGTTGTGCTCCATTTCAAGAACGGTGGTTGTCTTTCCATTGATGACAGTGATGCTGGGTGTCCGGCCCGCCCGGTCATTGGTCAGGCCTCCCGAGAAGACAACAAATGTTTCCCTGTGATGGTAGGGGCAGGGCAGGGGCAGCAACAGGTGAGGCATTAAAGAAAGAAAGAAAAATAAATTGGTAGTCAGGCAAGAGCAATAGCTCATCAAACAAGACAAGAAATGGTAGTTTACACTCAGAGTGGAGTAGTAGATTCCATGGCCACTGAAGAATATATATAGAGTGAGAAGAACAACAATAGAAGAGGAGGAAGAGGTGGGTTACATATACATACATTTATATATATATATATATATATATATATATATATATATATATACATATATATATATATATATCATGTATGTATATATATATATACACAGACATGACAGAATTGAATAGACACCAAGAGAAATTGTTTAACTGATTAAACTAGCAATTGATACATTTAAAGTGCTTATAAATTGTCACAATGTGAATAACTAATACTTGGTTGACATCCCCTTTGCTTTTTTCAATGCAAGGACCCTTCTAGGCATGCTAGTGATTAGTTCATGAATATAATCTTGAGGGATTTCTTGCCATGTTTCCTGTAGTAATCCTAAGAGTTCAGGCTATGAAGATGTCTTCCTATTCTTTTTGCAAAGTTGTCGGTCTAATATGCCCCAAAGGTGTTCAATAGGGTTCATATCCAGAGAATGACTTGGCCATGGAAGTTTCCTGATCTCATTATGGCTCAACCAATTTTGTGTTGCTTGAGCAGTGTGACAAAGAGCTACTCATTGTACCACTGGAGAATATTGAAACGAGTCCTTCCTTTAATATAGAAACATATTTGCCTGAATTGATGTTTCCCTGACACCCCACAAGCTCTGATCGAACATCACTCCAAATTACACCACACACCATTACTGAAACACCCCCATGTTTCACTGTTAGCTGCAATCTTTTGAGGTCAAACTCGACCACAGTCTCCAGACCCACACTCTTCCACTGTCAGAAAATAATGCAAATCGTGACTCATCAGAGAAAATGACAGTGCTCCAAAAGGCCACAAGTCTCTCCACTATCTCAACAGCCCAATCCTTTCTGTGCTTGATATTGGCTGGATGAAGGAGTGGTTTCCTTCTTGCAGTTCTGCCATAATAACCCAGCTTGTGGAGATACCTGACAGCTGTTTTGGGACTGACATCAGCTTTTGCTGCTATGTCAGAGGCCTTGTAACGTCGATCCTCTTTGACATTTCTTTTGACAAGATGCAAGGTTCTTTCTGAGGGCCCAGGATGACCTGAATGAGGTTTTGTGCCCTTCTTGCCCTCTGTAGTGAATTGTACGATCACTCTATTAACAGTAGGAAGGGGTATTGACATATTTTCAGATATTTTGCATTGACTAAATCCACCTTCATGTTGACCCACAATATGACCTCGCTAAAATTCAGATAGGTCTACTGCTCCTTTGGTTCATGGCATACTTGATTAATCTTGTATGTAATCTGAAACATAAATCTGGGTAAATATAACATATTAAGTCATCCTGAATAACATTAAGCATCAAATAAGAAAAGAAATGCATCTTTCTTGGTGTCTATTCAATTCTGTCATGTCTGTGTGTATGTGTGTGTGTGTGTGTGTATATATATATATATATATATATATGTATATATACATATATATATGTATATATATATATATATATATATATATATATATATATATATATGTGAGAGAGAGAGGAATTTGCTAGTGACAACTACATTAATCTGATAATTTTTATGACAGTCGTATGTAGGATTCGAACCCACTGCTTAAGGCTCTGTGATGGTAATCTTACGGGTGGCCGAAAGCAGTGGGTTTGAATCCTACATGCAACTGTCATAATATATATATATATATATATATATATATATATATATATATATATATATATATATATATATATATATATACATATACATGCATACATACATATACACAGTGATACCTTGAGATACGATCGTCTTAACATACGAAAAACTTGATACGTTGTAAAAAAAAATTGAAAATTTACGTCCTAACATACGACGAAAAATTTGAGATACGATGTGGTGATGCGGGATAATTTGTTAACACCAGCGGTAGGTGGAAGATTATTCGCTCAGCTCCCGACGCTTCAGTTCGTGTATTGTCTTCTCGTTTTCATCTTCGCTGTTTGTTCGTATATTTATACATATATACATATACGTAGATATATAGAGTATATATACACACACACACATATATATATATATATATATATATATATATATATATATATATATGTATATATATGTATATATATATATGTATATATATATATATATATATAATATATATATATATATGCACATTTTAACAACAACAATGCACTTTAATTCTAAGCCATCAAAGGCCAGCATGCTTGAAATTGAAATGTGGTACTGCCCAGGACGCGAACCGGGCATCCTCATGATAAGTGCGACAGTGACTTTCCAACTAGGCCATCAAGAGAGATTAATCACTAGGACCCATCCAGTGTTGCACAAATACACACACACACACACACACACACAGTGCTAGTTAATTGTGTTAACTCGAAATTAGCAAAAATGAATGAAAACGACTCGAAAGCCAGTTGCGAATCAGAGCCATCTGGAGGCAATCCACTGAACCGCGATGTAAACAATAAACAAAGCACCACGTGTTACGACAATGATTTCTTAGGGTTTGGTAAGTACGAAAGAAAGAACTTAAGTAGATTATTAGAGATAGAGAGAGAGATGAGCAAAAATAGGACTCGGTGGGAAAATGAAATCATGGACTTAAGAAAAGAGGTCATTGGTTTAATTGATTGTTTATCTAAGACTAACCATGAAATTTCTGACCTGAAAAAAGCTAACTTGGATCTTACAAACGAAATTAAAGAAATGAAAAGAGACATAAATGAACTGAAGAATGATAATGAAAAGAAGAAAACTAATGATAATAATAGCGAAAATCTAAAGCAGGAAGTGAACAACAAATTCCAAGAATTGACACAAAAGATCGAAGAAAACTTAGGTGGGGACAGTATCCAGGAAATTAAGAAGTGGAAAGAAAATATTGAAAATAAAGAAATTGCTTTCAAAGAAATAGTCAAGCAGCAAATGCAAGATAATGCAAAAGACACAATCATTCAAGTGATTAACGAAAAAGCAAATTGGGTCAGGGACACAGTAGATAGGAAGAAATGTATTGTGGTTTATGGGCTTAAAGAAAAACAAGGATTGGCGAGGTACATGAGAGAAAAAGAAGAAAAAGAGACAGCAGTGGAAATCCTTAATGAAATTCAGGGGGGAGATAGTGATTCAGGCACAGACCTAGAAGAGACTTACAGAATTGGTCGCTATACTAAGGATAGGAATCGACCTCTAAAGATAAAACTAAGGTCACAAGTGGTAGTAGAAGACATATTTGAAAAAGTAGGTAACTTGGCAAAGAGTGAAAAATACAATAAGATATGGATAAAAAGAGAAATGAGTACTGAGGAATTAGAAAAAGAAAGGGCGCTAAGAGAAGAAGCAAAGGAAAAAAACTTGAAAAGATCAGAGACAGAATGCAAAGAATTCCAGTGGAGAGTAATAGACTTGAGATTAAGACAATGGCGCTTCAAAACGAACAAAACAAGGGAAGAAGAAACCAGGGAGAAGGAAGAAAATTAAAAGTGGCCTATACCAACATTGACGGACTAATTTCGGGACTGAACGAACTCAATGATTATCTGTTAGAAGCAAAACCAGACATAATGGGAATTGTAGAGACTAAACTAAGAGGTGAAATACCATCCACTGTTATCGGACAAGGTTTATACAACTACTGGATAAAAAACAGGGACAAGAAACAGGGAGGGGGAATCATGTTCTTGGCCAAGAAAGACCTAAAGGTGACAAAAATTGCAGAGGGCAAAGGTAATGCTGAATTGATCATGATAAAAGTCGAAGGCAAGAATATGAAAAGTAGAAAGTTTGTGGTGACTTATGTGCCTCCAAAAACAAGCGCTTGGAAAGAAATTGAACATAAAAAAATGCTAGATGACACAAGAAAATCACTCAATGAGATATTAATGGGTAAGGGTAATCTGGTAGTTATGGGGGACTTCAATTGCAAAGAAATTTGTTGGGACAGCATGACAGTGCAAGGAGGAGATGACTCGTGGGGCAATGTACTGCTAGATATGACCATGGAGTACACAATGACCCAATGGGTCCATGAAAACACAAGGTACAGAAATAATGAAGAGCCATCGAAACTAGATCTAATATTTACAACAGAGCCTGAAATAGTGCATAAAGTCCAGTATGAGACACCAATTGGAAAGAGTGACCATGTACTCATCGAAACTATACTAAAGGAAGAAATAGACATAGAGAGGAACGAAAAGCATAGGAAAGGAAGACTGAGGTACAACAAAACAGACTTTACAAAACTAAAGACATTCTTCCGGAATGCAAACTGGGAAATATTTTACAGGGAAGAAACAACAGTGGAAGAGAAATGGAATATATTGATGGAAAACTACAATGAAGGGGTAAACAGGCATGTACCAAGACAAAAGCGAGAGAGAGAGTACATTAAATGTTGGTTCAACAAAAGATGCAGTGAGGCAAAAGACAGAAGGGACAAAGCTTGGAAAAAGTGGAGAAAAGACAAAAAACAAAGCAAATGGCAAATTTATGTTAACTATAGAAATGAGTATGTTAATGTGAGAAGAGAGGAGAAAAGGAACCATGAGAAGGATATTATAGACAAATGCAAAGAGCAACCCAAACTATTCTATCGGTATGTGAATGGTAAACTTAAGAACAAACAGGAATTGGTGAAACTATGCCAAGGAAACATAGAATACACAGAAGATTTAGAGATGGCCGAAGTCATGAACAATCACTTTAAATCTGTTTTCACCAGAGAGAAAATACCGAATTGTGACATAGACAAAAACAAGAAATCTCCCCTCATGAATGAGTTTACAGCATCACTAAAGGAAATATCAGAACATTTATCAAGGCTGGATGTCAGAAAATCACATGGCCCGGACGGTATTGCAAATTGGATTCTAAAGGAGTGCAAAGAAGAACTAACAGACAAAATACACATCTTAATAAACAGCTCACTCAAAGAAGGAAAGATACCCGAGGACTGGAAAAACGCTAACATTGTACCAATACACAAAGGAGGAAACAAAGAAGAACCCACCAACTATAGGCCAGTATCACTAACAAGCACCATTGCCAAAATTTGTGAGAAAATAATCAAGAATAGATGGGTAAAACATCTGGAAGACAATGACATATTAAACCCAAGACAATTCGGATTCAGACAAGGAAGATCATGCTCCACAAACTTAATATGCTTTTACTCAAGACTAATAGACATAGTGCAAGAAAGAAATGGATGGGCTGATTGTGCATTCCTAGACTTGCAAAAAGCCTTTGACAAAGTACCACACAGAAAACTACTAAAAAAACTGGAACACATAGGAGGAATACAGGGAAACCTACTAAAATGGATAGAGGACTTTCTGACTGGTAGAAAGATGAGAGTAGTGCTCAGAGAAAAATATTCAGACTGGAAAGAGGTGATCAGTGGAGTACCGCAAGGATCTGTGCTGGCACCAATAATGTTTGCTATCTATATGAATGACATGGATGAGGACGTGAACTGCTACATGAGCTTCTTTGCCGATGACGCCAAACTGCTAAGGAAAATAGAAACTGATGAGGACTGTGAAGCACTGCAAGAAGACCTAAATAGGGTATGGAACTGGAGTCAGAAATGGGAAGTGGACTTTAATACGAAGAAGTGTAGCATAATGGAGTTTGGAAAAAGCAAAAACAGAATATCAGGAAAATATACAATTGGAACCAAAGAAGTAAAGAAAGTAGGATCCGAAAAAGATTTGGGAGTAATTATCACGAACGACTTGTCCTATGATATACAGATTAACAAAATTGTCGGGGAGACTTACAACTTGCTAAGATCAATAAAAGTGGCGTTTACATACTTGGACGAAGACATGATGAAAAAAATATTGGTTACATTGATAAGGCCTAGATTAGAGTATGCAGCGACATTGTGGTCCCCCAGTACCAAAAAGAATATAAAGAAAATAGAAAGAATCCAAAGAGCAGCTACAAAAATGGCACCTGCACTTGCAAACCTATCATACGAAGAGAGATTGGCTAAACTGGAGTTACCGACACTGGAGCAAAGAAGAGAGAGAGGTGACCTATTGACCATCTACAGAATCATGAGAGGCACAGAGGTACTCGATAGTGAGAATTTACTTAACTGGGACAAAAGAAACACAAGAGGACATGGAAAGAAAATAAAAAAACATAGCTATAGAAGAGAACTGAAGAAAAACAGTTTTCCTCATAGAGTTTTGGACACTTGGAACAAACTGGACAATGAAATAGTATGCGCAAAAACCATTCATGAGTTTAAAAACAAACTAGACACTGCAAGATACAAAGGCGGGACAACACGAGCATAGCTCCCCTTCCCGCAAAATACAACTAGGTAAATACAACTAGGTAAATACACACACACACACACACAAAACAGACTTTACAAAACTAAAGACATTCTTCCGGAATGCAAACTGGGAAATATTTTACAGGGAAGAAACAACAGTGGAAGAGAAATGGAATATATTGATGGAAAACTACAATGAAGGTGTAAACAGGCATGTACCAAGACAAAAGCGAGAGAGTACATTAAATGTTGGTTCAACAAAAGATGCAGTGAGGCAAAAGACAGAAGGGACAAAGCTTGGAAAAAGTGGAGAAAAGACAAAAAACAAAGCAAATGGCAAATTTATGTTAACTATAGAAATGAGTATGTTAATGTGAGAAGAGAGGAGAAAAGGAACCATGAGAAGGATATTATAGACAAATGCAAAGAGCAACCCAAACTATTCTATCGGTATGTGAATGGTAAACTTAAAAAAAAAAAAGGAAATGGTGAAACTATGCCAAGGAAACATAGAATACACAGAAGATTTAGAGATGGCCGAAGTCATGAACAATCACTTTAAATCTGTTTTCACCAGAGAGAAAATACCAAATTGTGACATAGATAAAAACAAGAAATCTCCCCTCATGAATGAGTTTACAGCATCACTAATGGAAATATCAGAACATCTATCAAGGCTGGATGTCAGAAAATCACATGGCCCAGACGGTATTGCAAATTGGATTCTAAAGGAGTGCAAAGAAGAACTAACAGACAAAATACACATCTTAATAAACAGCTCACTCAAAGAAGGAAAGATACCCGAGGACTGGAAAAACGCTAACATTGTACCAATACACAAAGGAGGAAACAAAGAAGAACCCACCAACTATAGGCCAGTATCACTAACAAGCACCATAGCCAAAATTTGTGAGAAAATAATCAAGAATAGATGGGTAAAACATCTGGAAGACAATGACATATTAAACCCAAGACAATTCGGATTCAGACAAGGAAGATCATGCTCCACAAACTTAATATGCTTTTACTCAAGACTAATAGACATAGTTCAAGAAAGAAATGGATGGGCTGATTGTGCATTCCTAGACTTGCAAAAAGCCTTTGACAAAGTACCGCACAGAAAACTACTAAAAAAACTGGAACACATAGGAGGAATACAGGGAAACCTACTAAAATGGATAGAGGACTTTCTGACTGGTAGAAAGATGAGAGTAGTGCTCAGAGAAAAATATTCAGATTGGAAAGAGGTGATCAGTGGAGTACCGCAAGGATCTGTGCTGGCACCAATAATGTTTGCTATCTATATGAATGACATGGATGAGGACGTGAACTGCTACATGAGCTTCTTTGCCGATGATGCCAAACTGCTAAGGAAAATAGAAACTGATGAGGACTGTGAAGCACTGCAAGAAGACCTAAATAGGGTATGGAACTGGAGTCAGAAATGGGAAGTGGACTTTAATACTAAGAAGTGTAGCATAATGGAGTTTGGAAAAAGCAAAAACAGAATATCAGGAAAATATACAATTGGAACCAAAGAAGTAAAGAAAGTAGGATCCGAAAAAGATTTGGGAGTAATTATCACGAACGACTTGTCCTATGATATACAGATTAACAAAATTGTCGGGGAGACTTACAACTTGCTAAGATCAATAAAAGTGGCGTTTACATACTTGGACGAAGACATGATAAAAAAAATATTGGTTACATTGATAAGGCCTAGATTAGAGTATGCGGCGACATTGTGGTCCCCCAGTACCAAAAAGAATATAAAGAAAATAGAAAGAATCCAAAGAGCAGCTACAAAAATGGCACCTGCACTTGCAAACCTATCATACGAGGAGAGATTGGCTAAACTGGAGTTACCGACACTGGAGCAAAGAAGAGAGGTGACCTATTGACCATCTACAGAATCATGAGAGGCACAGAGGTACTCGATAGAGAGAACTTACTTAACTGGGACAAAAGAAACACAAGAGGACATGGAAAGAAAATCAAAAAACATAGCTATAGAAGAGAACTGAAGAAAAACAGTTTTCCTCATAGAGTTTTGGACACTTGGAACAAACTGGACAATGAAATAGTATGCGCAAAAACCATTCATGAGTTTAAAAACAAACTAGACACTGCAAGATACAAAGGCGGGACATCACAAGCATAGCTCCCCTTCCCGCAAAATACAACTAGGTAAATACAACTAGGTAAATACACACACACACACACACACACACAATCATATGAAGAGAGACTAGAAAAACTTGAACTACAGACACTAGAGCAAAGAAGAGAGGAGATTTGATAGCTATTTACAGAATCATGAAAGGCATGGAAATTACTGATAGAGAGAATCTGATACAATGGGATGACAGAAATACAAGAGGACACGGAAAGAAAATAAAAAAGACAGCTATAGAAGAGATTTGAAAAAGAACAGCTTTCCTCACAGAGTAATAGACAGTTGGAACAAGTTAGATGAGAAAGTGGTGTGTGCAAAAACAATACATGAATTTAAAAATAGTTTAGATAAAATGAGATATGAAGACGGGACCCCACGAGCATAGCTCCCCTTCCCGTAAAATACAACTAGGTAAATACACACACACATATTATATATATATATATATATATATATATATATATATATATATATATATGTGTGTGTGTGTGTGTGTGTGTATATTCACCACGGATCTGCTGCAGTCTCTGTGTGTGTGTGTGTGTATTTACCTAGTTGTATTTTACGGGAAGGGGAGCTATGCTCGTGGGATCCCGTCTTCATATCTCATTTTATCTAAACTATTTTTAAATTCATGTATTGTTTTTGCACACACCACTTTCTCATCTAACTTGTTCCAACTGTCTATTACTCTGTGAGGAAAGCTGTTCTTTTTCAAATCTCTTCTATAGCTGTCTTTTTTTATTTTCTTTCCGTGTCCTCTTGTATTTCTGTCATCCCATTTTATCAGATTCTCTCTATCAGTAATTTCCATGCCTTTCATGGTGTCCCCCCCACCCTCTTTAAATCCCTGGAAAATATTCTCATCACTAGTTGTATTTACCTAGTTGTATTTTACGGGAAGGGGAGCTATGCTCGTGGGATCCCGTCTTCATATCTCATTTTATCTAAACTATTTTTAAATTCATGTATTGTTTTTGCACACACCACTTTCTCATCTAACTTGTTCCAACTGTCTATTACTCTGTGAGGAAAGCTGTTCTTTTTCAAATCTCTTCTATAGCTGTCTTTTTTTATTTTCTTTCCGTGTCCTCTTGTATTTCTGTCATCCCATTTTATCAGATTCTCTCTATCAGTAATTTCCATGCCTTTCATGGTGTCCCCCCCACCCTCTTTAAATCCCTGGAAAATATTCTCATCACTTTCTACTGTATTGCTCTTATCTATATTTCTAATCTTTACATTTTTATTAGACATTTCATCGTCGCTCAGCTGGTCAGGGGGCCGTTTGTTTACCTTTCGCCTGTCTGCCTGGGCCAAGTCCTCTCCTTCCTCATTTCCTTCCATTTCCCTCCCCTTCTCCTCTTTCCCTACTTTCCCACTACCCCACAAGCAATTTCCCCCCCACCCTGTAAATACAATAGGCACTTCTCTTTGCGTTGGGATCCACGAAACTTCAATTTTCTTCAGAACGTCTTCTAAGCCGTCCGTTCGTTGAAGTGTGTGTGTGTGTGTGTGTGTGTGTGTGTGTGTGTGTGTGTGTGTGTGTGTGTGTGTGTGTGTGTGTACAGTGGCGGATCCAGGAATAAAATTTGGGGGGCCCACTAGATTATTCTATTTTCATGAAAATGGCAGTTGCCGACAAAACTCGAAATAAACACCAAATGTGAGGACGGAACTTTTGTTTATACGACGTTTTGCTTGTTACAGGTTTTTCAAATAAATAGTTGTGATACACATGACTGTGATTGAATAAGAGGAGTGGGGGGACGGAGGAAGAGGGGGTGAATACTAGGAAAGGTTGAGGAGAAGGCTGGCCCAATTGTCTGAGTGACGGACATTGGCTCACAATCGAGAAAAAGGAGGAAAAATAGGAACACAGGAACAGTGAGAACTACTTGATGGACTGGAAAATGCAGAGCTTCTGATACGTGACCCCGACAAGATCCGCAGAAAGTGTTTGGATGCAGCAATCACACAAGGAACCAACACAGCTGAACAGAATAGGGGCATGTTCAATATATTACCCCACATAATTCCTTTAATACCCATTGCCAACAAAATTTTAAGTAATCCTTAGTTGCCCTTCAAAGTCCCTTTTTCCTCTCAAAAACGTTGTCCATCCGCAGTTGACATTTGCTCACCCTTCCTATTTTTCTTCCCCTTTTTCTCGATTGTGAGCCAATGTCTGTCACACAATTGGGCCAGCCTTCTCTTCAACCTTTCCTAGTATTCAACCCCCCTCTACCGTGCCGAAAATGGCGACCTCCTGCACTACCTGAGCGACTGCCCCGTCACCTCTTTCCTCAGACGGGGAACACCGGCGCCCCCTGAAGGTCTTGTGAGCCGCCTACAAAGCCCCTATGAGCTCCGTCAGCTACTAGAGCGTCCGCCGCCGCTCTAGCATCTCTTTTTCCACTGCCCCAGCCCCTCTGACTGGCTACACCACCACACTTCCTCTCTGCAAGGTGTCTTCCAAAAACACCACCGCACGGGCTCAAACAAACCCCGTAGGAGTGACATTTCACTGCCCCCCCCCCCTCAAAAAAGAAAAGAAAACAAAAAATCCCCTACCTTCCTACCTCCCCTTTTCCCCGTTCCTCCCACTCCTCTTATTTAATCTCAATCATGTGTGTCACAACTATGTATTTCAAAAAGGGAAACGTCCTCACATGGTGTTCATTTCGAGAGATTATTTTATCTAAATACAATTGAGAGAGGCGAATGCACATACCATTTTGATGAGCAAAACTTTATTGAATATTAACAAATCTAACAGATGTAAAAATCAAGAAAGGTTATCACAACTACTGTTCTGTAATATGTATTTAGCAAATCATATTTAATGAACAAACATTTGAGTGTACTATTACAACATTATACAGTATTATATATTTCAAAATGAGTCGCCGCGGTCTAGCAAAAACAACCCCCATCTAACACAGCTAGAAAACAGAAGAATGTGGTGTTCACAAAAACATCAGTTTCCGATTTTTTTGGCCGAATGGATCACGCTGTTTGTTGTAATGTCAATTTCGTTGTGAACACCAAGTAGTGCTAGACCATTGAGGCGCTCTAGACCCATAGTGTTCTTCAAATAAGTCTTCAGTCGCTTTAAGGTTGAGAGTGACCGTTCTGCTTCCGCGTTCGAAACAGGGAGTGTGGTCAAAACTTGGAGAAGCCTGGCCAAGTTTGGATACATACGGGTCTTGGCATAGGCTAGAGCATCTCCAACAGAGTCAAACTTTTTTGTTGTTGAAAACCAGCGCTCTGCTTCCGCTTTGACAAGACTCAAGTTCTCGGTGTTAACCTGTGCCACCTTCATTAAAGCCCCAACGTCTCCGTCAGCGCCGTTGAGCAGATGCTTGATGCTGAAGCCAGTAATAACGGTATCATCCTGGAACCGACGCTGTAACTCACTCAAGACCTGATCAAGAAACAGCATGTATACAGATCGGCGGTGATACTCTTCTGCTGCTTGGAAAGGAACAGTATCACGTTGCGTCTGCCGTTTGCAAACTCGGGGCACGGGAATGGTGGTGTGTGTTGAGCCGATCTCGTGTAGTAGCTTCTCTGACTTCGTGAAAATGTCGGGAAATCTAGTGTTGGCATCTTCCCGGACTCTGGCAAAATGCGTCACTACTTCCCTGATCGTAGCATATGCGGACACGAGATCCACCGTAGGAGATTGTAGGGATCATCTTGGTTCCACAGTGGTTCCAACACAGACTCAGCGACGACAAGACCAATCAGTAAGCGCGGCTCTTGGATGGCGATCAGCAGTAGTCCCGCTTTCGCATCCGCATTGCTCTTATCTTCAAGGAAGATGGCTACAACTGGTAGCAGTTCGATGAAAACGACGGAATCAAGTCGCTCAACCCATCTAGTAGCGCAGAGGCCGACCAACTTCTGCCACTTTGAGGATGTGCGGTGTTTCACCAGCTGAGTAAACCTCGTAGAACGCATGTTCAAAGAACTAATGTAGTTGTAAACCTCGTTGAGGGTCTGGAGAGCGAGTATGACTTCCTTTTTGTTACAAGCCTTTGTTAATGCTAGGTTCAGCCGATGATTGCAGCAGTGGATCACCTTCGCGAGTAGATATTCTCGCAGTATAACTGCTGCACATCCGCGAAACTTCCCCCATTATGGCATTGGCTCCATCAAAACAGAGACTGCGACAGCTGTTCATGTCGAGATCGACACTATCTAGTGTCCCGAGAAGAAGACGAGCCAGTCCTTCTCCAGTCAGGTCTTCGGCATGCATGAAACCCAGAAGCTCCTCCCTCAATTGGTCGTTGCTGAAGTGACGGACGCAGAAGGTAGTTTGTTCTTTCTTCGCAACATCCGTCGTCTCGTCCATCATGATAGCAAAGATTCCAGCAACTTGAGACACCATCTTCTCTTGCACTAGTCACCCTACAAATCAAGATATCACTTAGATATTTCTTGCAATATTGAAATACAAAAGTATAAAAAAAATAACAGTAAAAATAGTATACGGACAACGTTTCACCTGATATTTCGATGTTTTTTTTATAGTCTTCTTAATGACAGTACTATTCTTGTTGGATGTCGTAAGAAGCTTCGCTAATTCAGCATCGCCGCCATTGGAACGGTACCGCAACAGCGCTCGAAAAAGTCCTTCTCCGGTTACACTTGAAGCGGATAAATCTAAGGGGCCGTCGTCACCGTGTCGAAGGGGAAGCATATTGCGGCCACAAAACAGTAGTCTCAATAACTGGAACAAGCAGACGGCGGTTGCTCTCAATTTGCTCCTTACTTTTCCGAGTCATAATTACATGAACAGCTCTCGTTGGATGGCGCAGTGTCCAGAAACTGTTGCATCCTAACCATGCTGGTTTTATGATAGCCGTTGCCGTTGTGGTTACTGAGCACCTCAGTAGCTTTTTTATATTTGTGCATCGCCTGCAAAACTAAGGTTCCCGGCTTCGTCTGTCCTCCAGTTCCAGCTTGGTCACCACCAAACAAAACACAAACGATGTAACAGCCGCCTTTCTTTGATGCAGAGTATTTGAGCCAAGAGTACATGGAACACAATCCGGGTTGAAAGCGTCTCTCATGGCCACCTTCATTGGTATAATGAAGTGTCTCTAAAGTTGGCGATTTTTGATGAATCATAGCAAGTTTAGTCCGTTGCTTGCGTATTTTAAACAAAGTTGGCGATATCAACTGAAGTAGGCGGTGTCTCACTTGAAACTGTCGAAACGTTTCCTTCCTCGGTAACTGGATCCTGTTGACTACAAGCCGCCGCTCGATCTCGTCGTCATGGTTCCTGGCCGATTTCGATTTGAAAAAAATCAGTTATTGTCCGCTCCATCGCGATCACCTAATAAAAACACCACAGTATGCTATTAATAAACAAAAATGGTAAGAATTTATTACAAAGCAAAGCGATTCCCAGTGAAACTTTATTTTTTAAACAAGTCATCATTTGACTCGTATGAAAAATTAACATGAGCGACTCAACCAAGGTCTATCGAACTTTTCACAGCCTTAAACTTTCTTACCGAAACACTTATAAACATAATTATCTCATGATAATGTTCTTTGACTGATTTTGAACAAATCTGACATATTTAACTGATTGTTGGATTAGAGGTAGTCGACTGTAGCAGAAAGTTCTTAGACGCCAAAAAATGGTTAGTTGGGTCGGGTCGGGCCAAAAATAACCTTCATTTAGTCCAGGGGTCATCAAACTTACTTGTATCTCGTTCTGTTGACAAATCATACATGTTCGTGTACATACACATGTGTACATAACCAGAACACAAGAAAATAACATGCATGATACTACTTAGTTTTCATATATTTCACATCTTAGACTATGTATATACATATTTCACTTTTTCATATCACACATTGGGTTCCAACCTGTTCGGTGAGAATTCGCCGGCTCAATAAGCAAACGGATCAACCAAGAGGGTCGCTACAGTTTTGTTCCATCGTCTGTTCCCTTGATCTAAATAGGATTATTCTCTTTATAGTGATTTCGATTTGATTACTGACCTTCATTCGGGACTTAGACGCTATAATGACGTTCCTAAAAAATAAGGATACTCATAATCCCTGATCAGGGCAGAGGGAATTTTTCTCTTTAGGTATAATAATTGAATATGGATATCTATTCGATTCGGACAACCTCCAATGACGTCACGGCACGTTTTGTTTGGTGATATAATATCAAGATTATTCATCACCAAACAAATTGTCAACAAGTTTCCTCCCCCTCCCCCTGACCCGACCTCATGTCACATAAGGGTTGGGGTAGCGACATCTATTATTTTCCCAGTTCCTTTCCCTTTGTAAGAGGTTGCTATTTAAGACAACGTCCTCCTTCCACTTTGTACTACTGAAGAGGATTGCAGTCAGCAATCGAAATATATAGTTTCGCTTACACCAACTTTCTTTCGTCCGACTGTGGTGTTGTGATTTACAAATGTGTTACTACATTTCTCACCAGTGACATATATATATATATATATATATATATATATATATATATATATATATATATATATATATATATATAGATATATATATAGTGTGTGTGTGTGTGTGTGTGTGTGTGTGTGTGTGTGTGTGTGTGTGTGTGTGTGTGTGTGTGTGTGTGTGTGCGCGTGTGAGAGAGAGAGAAATTAGCTAGTGAACAGTGACATCAGTCAGATAATTTTTATGGCAAAGCGCATAGGACTCGAACCTACAGCTCTGAGGCCAAGAGGCTGCTAAGACGGTGTCTTAAATCACTCAGCTAATTGGGGTACAAAACTCTCCGAAATCGAAACGCTGCAGGTTCCCGAGAATAGAAAAGATCGCTGCCTGCGACCCCATATCCTTTTTCACCGGAGAGCCGACCCCAACTCGTAGTAAGGGGTTAAGGACCGGAACGAATCACTTGTCACGCTTTCGCCATTGTAACTATGTGAGAAATTTGCTAGTGAACAGCGACCTCAACCAGGTAATTTTTATGGCCGTAGCGTATAGAACTCGAACCTACCGCTCTGAGGCCAAGAGGCTGCCAAGACGGTGCCTTAAACCATTCAGCTACTTGGGAGTACAAAAATCTCCGAAATCGAAACACTGCTGGTTCCCGAGATTATGAAAAGATTGCTGCCTGCGACCACATATACTTTTTCACCGGAGAGCCGACCCCAACTCATAGTAAGGGGTAAGGACCGGAACGAATCACTTTCACGCTTTCGCCATTGTAACTATGTGAGAAATTCGCTGGTGAACAGCGACATCAATCAGATCATTTTTATGGCCGTAGCGCATAGGACTCGAACCTACCGCTCTGAGGCTAAGAGGCTGCCAAGACGGTGCTTTAAATCACTCAGCTACTGGGGGTACAAAAATCTCCAAACTTGAAACGCTGCTGGTTCCCGAGATTAGGAAAGATCGCTGCCTGCGACCACATATACTTTTTCACCGGAAAGCCGACCCCAACTCGTATCAAGGGCTAAGGACCGGAACGAATCACTTTCACGCTTTCACCATTGTAACTATGTGAGAAATTCGCTGGTGAAATGCGACATCAATTAGATAAATTTCATGGCCGTTGCGTATAGGACTCGAACCTACCGCTCTGAGGCCAAGAGGCTGCCAAGACGGTCGCAGGCAGCGATCTTTCCTAATCTCGGGAACCAGTAGCTTTTCAAGTTGAGAGAATTTTGTACCTCATGTAACTGTGTGGTTTAAGGCACTGTCTCGGCAACCTCTTGGCCTCAGAGCTGTAGGTTCGAATCCTGTGCACTACGGTCATAAAAATTGTCTGATTGATGTCGCTGTTCACTAGCCAATTTTTCACATATTTACAATGGCGAAAGCGTGAAAGTGATTCGTTCCGGTCCTTACCCCTTACTACGAGTTGGGGTCGGCTCTCCAGTGAAAAAGGAAATGAGGTCACAGGCAGCAATCTTTCCTAATCTCGGGAACCAGCAGCGTTTCGATTTCGGAAATTTTTGTACCCCAAGTAGCTGAGTGGTTTAAGGTACCGTCTTGGCATCCTCTTGGCCTCAGAGTGGTTCGAGTCCTATACGCTACGGCCACAAAATTATGACATATATATATATATATATATATATATATATATATATATATATATATATATATATATGTATATATATATATATACATATAATGAAATATAGTTGTTGTTGTTGTTGTTTTTCCCTAAGAAGTTATTGTCTATTTGTGCATATTTTGAGTTAGGAACTGAAACGAATATTCTGTTGGTGTTGTTGTGTGTAGGTGTTCTTTTACATGGTTTTGATGGCTTTGTGTTTCAATTTGAGACAGAAATTAACCCAGTTGAATAACGCAGAGTGGAAAATATAATGTATAATAGAAGAATAAGTTAATGATGAAATTCCTTTTTGGATACTGTAGTGATGAAAACAAGGAACGGAATAAAATGCAAAGTGTATGGAAAACGAACATAGAAAATTACATTAATTTTCATTCAGCTCACAATGCAAGAATCAAATCTGGAATAATTATTGGATTCATATTAAGAACCCTAAGGATATGTAGAATTTGTACATGATGAATTTAACCATATCTTTAAATCTTTCCAGGAATTAGCATATCCTTTAGGCTTCCTTATAAAATTGAAACACAAAGCCATCAAAATTATGGAAAGGAACACAGCGCCTACAGGCAACACCAACAGAATATTTATTTCAGTTCCTAACTGAAAATATGCACCAATAGTTAGTAACGGTTAGTAACTTCTTAAAAAACAGCAGAATAAATTTAGTTACTTCAGCGGGAAAGAAAATTGGTGAGCTTACCATAAAAAATAAATAAATAAATAAAGAATAAATAAAATAAAATAAATAGAAAATAAAATTTTATATAAAATTCCTTGTGCAGGTTGTCAGGAGGCCTGGATAAAAGACTTGAAGAACAGAAGAGGTATGTGAGATACCACAGAACATCAAATGCACTAGTATTTCACATCGACGAAGGTCATCTGCCAAATTGGAAAGAAACCTACATATTACGTAGGGAACTGGGAAAAAAGAGAAGGAATACTTTGGAGACGGTATACATTGCCACCAAAAACACTGCTAATTCTCGTTGGGGGTTTATGTCCTGGTCTCAAATGTCCGTACAGCTGGCGGTTGGCGAGTGTGAGAAAATGAGACCGAGATGAGGTCACGCAGGGTTGTCAGATCACAATGAAAGCTGTTGACGCATTTTGATTCCTCTCCTGTTTTAAGTCCACTGAGGAAGACCCTAGAGGTCGAAACATCTGGTTCTGAGTAAACTCACTACTCTTGCCTTAACTTTTCATTTTGCCACCTCACCTCCATATATATATATATATATATATATATATCTATATATATATATATATATATATATATATATATATATATATATATATATGCACATTACATGAAATATATTTTGTTGCAACTTGTAATATGGACAGAACGTACACCACCCCACTCGATCCCCTGCATGGTGAAAGAGGCTTTTTTTTGCAGAGACCTCTTCAGGAGACTGAGAGGATGGGGGGGGGGGTGTCAGTTTTTCTGCTGCCTCGGAAGGTTGTAGGGTTTCTAAGTGTAGTGTGTGCATGTAGTAGGAAGGTATTGTCAGCCACTTACCCTGTTTTGCTGGATTTCCACTCGACTTTCTGTATGGGTTTACAGGGCTCCTGCTTCCCGTCCTTGTTATTTTTGGCTGCGAGAAAGACATAACATAATAAGTTTTCAAATATATAAATACATATACATATATATATATATATATATATATATATATATATATACAAATGCATATATTTATGTGTGTGTGTGTTAATCTCGTTACTCCTACATATGATGGCTGGGATCTTATCCACATGTGCAAAATTATCTTAACATTTTAAAACGGGGAAATAAGGTTCCATCAAATGAATATAGAACAATTCAACAGCAACCCTTTAGAGTACTGGTTCAAGGACCCTTAAGTTATGCGGTAGGAACGCGCTTCCGCCTAACGTTGCTAGGACAGCATTACAAATACAAATACACATTATGAAATAAACGAGATCACCTTAAAATCCCCTTTGTTAGCAGCGAGGTCGGCCCGCCGGCTTCTCGATATATTTTTGTTTAGGGTAAGACAACCACATAGTTTCTTTAATATTCGCTCTGTTGCAAAAGTTGAAGGCACTTACCGTGCGGAAAGATGGTGGAGACCGGCTTGGGACTTGTTTGCTTGACTGCCCACGTGGTGAGAGAGCCGTCCGTGTGACTACACATGAACTGCTTCCCTTCGTAGTGCCAACATACCGACTTGAGGGGCTCCGCGGCTTGGTAGCGAACCTCAGCCGCGCGGTTCTTCAAGTCCCACACGACAACCTGGCCCGACTCGTAGCCGATCAGGAGCTGCAAGAGTCAAGACACTCAGACACACGTCTTCAAATCTGTCGTCCAGAAAACAAACATACGATATCTACTTGAACAGAGGGGGCTTCTCATTTCTATACATAGCCCTACATGTAGCATATATGCCGTCATATGCTGTGGTATCGAGTTCTCTCTCTCTCTCTCTCTCTCTCTCTCTCTCTCTCTCTCTCTCTCTCTCTCACACACACACACACACACACACACACACACACACACACACACACACACACACACACACACACACACACACACACGACGCCAAACTGTTAAGGAAAGTAAAAACTGAAAAGGATTGCGAATCACTGCAGGAAGACCTGAATAAGGTATGGAACTGGAGTCAGAAATGGGAAGTGGACTTCAATATTAAGAAGTGTAGCATAATGGAGTTACGAAAAAGCAAAAACAGAATATCAGGACAATATAAAATTGGAACCAAGGAAGTAAAGAAGGAGAGATCCGAAAAAGATTTGGGTGTAATTATCTCAAATGACTTGTCCTATGACAAACAGATAAACAAAATTGTCAGAGAATCCTACAACTTACTAAGATCAATAAAAGTGGCATTTACATATTTGGACGAATAAATGATTAAAAAAATATTGGTCACACTGATGAGGCCTAGACTAGAATATGCGGCGACATTATGGTCACCCAGTACCAAAAAGAATATAAAGAAAATAGAAAGAATCCAGAGAGCAGCCACAAAAATGGCACCTGCATCTGCAAACTTGTCATATGAGGAGAGATTGGCTAAACTGGAGTTACCTACTCTGGAGCAAAGAAGAGAGAGAGGTGACCTACTGACCATCTACAGAATCATGAAGGGCACAGAAATATTCGATAGTGAGGACTTGTTAAACTGGGACAGGAGAAGCACAAGAGGGCATGGAAATAAAATAAAAAAACATTGCTACAGAAGAGATCTGAAGAAAAACAGTTTTCCACATAGAGTGGTGGACACTTGGAACAAACTGAACAATGAAATAGCGTGCGCAAAAACCATTCATAAGTTTAAAAGCAAACTAGACACTGCGAGATACAAAGGCGGGACATCACGAGCGTAGCTCCCCTTCCCGCAAAATACAACTAGGTAAATAAATACACACACATACACACACACACACACACACACACACACACAAACACACACGCGCGCACGCACACACACATACACACACACACACACACACACACACACATACACACACACACACACACACACACACACACACACAGGGCTCGTGACAGCTAATCAAGCGGTCCGAAATCGATTCCCGCCCAGGGCTGAAATAATTTCAGCATCGCTGCACTACGAGCCGGCACTCCAACTCTCGTAGTCAAATAGTTGTGTGTGTGTGTGTGTGTGTGTGTGTGTGTGTGTGTGTGTGTGTGTGTGTGTGTGTGTGTGTGTGTGTGTGTGTGTGTGTGTGTGTGTGTGTGTGTGCAAAGTCACAGCATTACCCATATATCAGGTATATATGAACTCTTAAGCTCTCATCCGGGAGGGTAATGGCTGTCGATCGAGAGTCCAACACGTGATCCTAGACAATGATGAATCACACACACGCACACATGCACAAACGCACACACACCTTGACCTCGACCCACTAATGACACGAAATCACAGAGAGCAGTTCGGCTGACCTTGCTGGGGTCGATGGGGCAGTCGCTCAGGTGAACCACGGGCCCAGGGTGAGTCTTCCGTGATCTGCAACGAAAGGGGAGAGAGAGAGAGGTCATTAGTATAGAGAGGCAAAGGTCCTGCAGCTACGGGGAGGGAAGGCCGATCCTCCGGGCCGCAGGGCCACGCGTGAGGAGGCCCACGGGAGCGGGCTTCCACATGGAAATGCACGGGGACTGCACGAACGCATGCACGCACAAGCTTTCTGCCTTAGGTTTCTATCTTATTTCAAAACTCCTTACTGTCATCCAGGCTCCGTTCATATTTACTTCTTCCATTTCTCCCTCCTATTCCTTCGCACTATTTGAGCTTCATCCTGAATGACAGAACTTCTATCTGGAAAAATGTTATGAGTGGAGTTCCTCGGGGTTCCGTTCTTGGACACTTCTATCTATACATACATAATATACCAAGGGTTTTTTCACCCTCACAAGGGAGGTAGCCCAAGTCAAAGGCATAATCCGCTCCCACCAATTTCATCCCCACAATACTCCACTCCCAATCACCACCCCTCCCTCCCTCTTTTCTATTTATAGTGTATATATAAGTGATATAGACCATGGACTGGATTCTACTGTCTCAAAATTTGCTGACGATACAACGCTGTATGTAACAGCAATTGATAATTTGAAGCAATTGGATATTCAAGAAGATTTAGATAAAATACAGCAATGGTCTGAAAAATGGCTAATGAAATTCAATACAAGTAAATGTAAATTTATGCACACAGCTAAAAAATAACACCAAGTAAGACTACATGTTATTTGTATAAACGTTATTACAAGTGGATAGTGAAAATGATCTTGGTATAATCTATTATCAGTAACGATCTCAAATCATCTAAGCAGTTTGTTTCTGTCTCAGAGAAACCAAATAATATTCTAGAACTGATTACACGATCTTTTGATTTCAAAAGTATAACTGTCATCAACCACCTATGTAGATCATTAGTCCGTCCACATTTGGAAAAAAACTGTGTTAGTACGGTCACCGAATCTCATCAAAGACATTGACAGATTAGAACAAGTGTAGCAGCGAGCCACAAAATTTATTCCAAATACCAGAAATAAATCGTACGAGAACCGCCTAAAACATATGAATCTATTTTCCCTAAAAAAGCGTAGACTCAATAGAGGCAGGTCTTCAAGATTTGAAAAGGAACTGAAAACATCAGAATAGATGAATTTTTCACACTGATTATGAATCAAACAAGAAATAACGGTCTCAAGCTGTCAGGACGTAGACTTAATTTGGAAGTGAGTAGCGACAACTTCGCCAATCGTGTAGTCAATGAATAAACTTCCTGCAAAGGCTGTGCAATGTAGTACGGTTCGATGTTTTAAGATTCATATAGATAAACACCTTAGCAATATGCTGTAATGCCTGCCAATTGTTTATTTATTTCTTCGTTTAACTTTCTATTATTAGCATCCGACCTACTTATGGACCAAAATGTCTTCTGTCGATATGCTCTTCCTTTGTAATTCTTTGAAATCATAATCATCATTATCACCATCATATGATACCCCAGTCTCCTGCGCGGCAAGGAACCATCACGTGGAAACGAAATCGGCAGTCAAATTACTCGTCACTTCACATCCTTATCTTCGGGTGCGGTGCCTGACCAAACACTCTGCGACATAAAACGTACATCACGCACATCAACGTGGCCATGCATATGCATGTGTGTGTGTGTGTGTGTGTGTGTGTGTG
This sequence comes from Oratosquilla oratoria, assembly GCF_046742065.1. Taxonomy (NCBI): domain Eukaryota; kingdom Metazoa; phylum Arthropoda; class Malacostraca; order Stomatopoda; family Squillidae; genus Oratosquilla; species Oratosquilla oratoria. The sequence continues at coordinate 58,929,457 of NC_134794.1, read as the reverse complement.
TGTGTGTGTGTGTGTGTGTGTGTGTGTGTGTGTGTGTGTGTGTGTGTGTGTGTGTGTGTGTGTGTGTGTGTGTGTGTGTGTGTTTACCTAACTAATATACATAATAGCTACGCTCGCGAAGTCTCATCGCTGTCCCTACAGGGGGCAACTTTTGCCTTAAATCCATTTCAAAAGCTGTCACCAGTGAATTAAGACGCTTGTCCAAAGCGAATAAAATCAGCCCGTGTAAACGATGCTAAAGAATACTTGCGTGGTCATTGAGGGCCTATCAAAACACATCCCAATTCTACAGCGAGTACACCACCAGTCTCGTGAGAGACGACGACGTGGGCCTGGGGGTCGGGGCCACTTTCTACCTCTGAAATGCTTTTATGAACTACTAGTGGGAGGGAGTATGTCTGTCCCTTCCTTATCACCGAGTGCATCTTTTTCCACTCCGGCTGCCGCCAGGCGATTTTATTCAGCCCAAGGGAGACTCACCCCCTGAGCAGTGCAAAGGAGGAAGCTGTATGAGCTCCTGTTGTTCTTGCTTCGCCTCTTTAGATACACCGAACCTCTGCTGAGCTCGGCCATTGGAGGGCTGTCGATATCAAATGCAACTAAAACACTTCCTGCAATCACCATTTCTTTCTGGGGAGCGGTATCGTCACTTTGGAGTTATATTTCCCGTAAACTGCAGCGGGTCGGATTTCAGCGACCGTTATCGAATTCCGCTGTGTAACGGTTGACGAGTCAGTGCAACACATCCGTCGCTGATGATCGCATGGGCTCGGTTTATCCTTTCTCGCAACGCCAAAGGTCCATATCTCGGTGGAATGGAATTTCCACTTTTTTTTTTTTTTCAAATTGCCCCGTTACTGGAAAGCAATCAAAGGCCGAGTGTGAGTGAGTGAGTGAGTGAGTGAGTGAGTGTGTGTGTGTGTGTGTGTGTGTGTGTGTGTGTGTGTGTGTGTGTGTGTGTGTGTGTGTGTGTGTGTAGGGAAGGAGCGTGGGTGCATGACGAAGGAGTCTCGCGTGACGTGACGTGTCTTGAGGCCTGAGGAAGCTGGTCGAAACCGGAAAGGGGCATTCTAGTCTTGAAAGACATGAGTGATGAAGATCCCGAACCACGACTCCAGATCCGTGGGTCTTCAGCCTTCTTCAGGTGGTGAATGGGCAGGACCCTCTGAAAACCGAGTCGGGTATCACCCCCCCACCACCACCACCACACACACACACACACGGAAGATGTGCACAACATGAACCTCCTCAAAAAACTTTTTGAACGTTTTGTTTACAGACCTCCTGAAACTCTTGTCTTCCCTAATGGCCCGCATACTATGGCGATGGTTGGTTTCAACGACACAATGATGTGCATTGTGTACAGACTGTACACCAGGAGGGTTGGGGAACATCCGACCCACCGAGGTATTTGGTCAGGAGGCCGCCGGCCATGGCAAAGGTACGACTCGAAAGTCAATAAATCTGTGTCCTACGATTTTTTTTCCATGACAATACAAAGGGAAAGGAGGACACAACAGAGACTGGAACGAGCAGCCGATGGAATAGCCACATAAAGAAACGAACTAAATCGGAGGATGGGTTTTAACCTGTATAGGCACGGGTAATACCTCCTGTCGAAAAGCAGAAATACAACTCCGTTCCAGCGTGCTGAAAATGGCTAAACATCGACTTGATCCTACTACCGGCCTCTTCCGTTGGAAATGTCGCAGTCGGTCGGTCATTGGTGTCAAGAATGGGAAAGACGGATTTGCCGAACACCTCCAGGGAAATAAAACCATTCATTGGCAGAGGGAAAGAAACGGAGGGAAAGGGAGAGGGAAAAAACAATATCTATTTATTCATCTATCTACCTATCTATCTCCATCCCTCTGTCCCTCTTTCATTCTCGCTCTCTCCCTCTGTCCCTTTTTCTCTCTCCCTCTTTCCCTCTCCCTCCCTCCCCCTTCCCTTCCTCCCTCCCTCCCTCCCCACTCTCTCTCTCTCCCTTTCTCTATCTCTGAAAAAGGGGTCCGTCTCGGTGTGACATCTTCAACTCCCGTTGATTTTTGTTTGTTTGTTGTGGCTAATAACGCCAAACGCTTTACTTTTTGAGTTCGGGACCGGGGTGGAGGTGCAGCTCCCCTGGGACTGACGAAGTCAACAAGACTCTTGCAGAGCATCCAAGTTTTGAGAAGTCTGGGCCGCCGCACCGCCCCGTCTGCAACAAAGCCCGGGCCACAGACAGGTCCAAAGAGTGGTTCCTGGGATGTGACCGGTGTAACCTCGGCCAAGTTAGGCAGAGGACAGTTTTATTTTCTGGGGTCGCTTGCTGCGGTCATTGGAGATGTGGGTGTGACGATGAGAGGGTGTGACGGTAAAAGGGGTCAAGGAAGCGAACAGATGTCGGGGCGTAGTGACGAGCACGACGAGTAGTAGGTACGTGAAGCTGAATGAACCAACTCTTCAGGCCCACGGAATTGTACTGACTGGATTCGGAATACAAGAGAGGATGGAAGGAACAGACTAAATGTAAACAACATAACGCATTTTTTTAGAACAGGGTAGTTCCACCGCCCACCCACCCCTTGCCACGTCGCTGTCTCCGATCAGGGTCCGGCGACCCTGTGACGGGGGCTGAGCGCTCCTGCTATCCCAAAGGACCACCATGGTGATTTAGCTACTAACATGATGCACAGGGGTTGGGGGTTGGGTTGATAACGCGATTGCAAATTACGAAATGGAATGCACGATCGTTCGGACTGATATACTCTGTTCAATCTGCTTGGCCGAGACGTTCTTCCCTAGTGCACCTCATCCTCCTCCTCCTCCTCCTCCTCCTACTCCTCTTCCTCCTCCTCTTCACTTTCGCCGAAGTTCAACTTATGTCGCGGACATTTCCTGCTTTATCTGTGGAACCCTCCTGTCAGAACTGCCCTCCCTGACTTTCTCAAATTCTTTCCACACCTCCTGTCCCTCCCTCCCCCCGTCCTCTCTCTCTCTGTCTCTCTCTCTCTCTCTCTCTCTCTCTCTGACCTCTACGCTTCCTCACCCGCATCCTGTGACCCTTCCTATCTGCCCCGCGCACCCCAAGGACACGATGGGCCACGGTGGCAAAGCCTGAATTGCTACAGAAGGAGATCTTTAAGTATGTATCTTGGTCGGATGCAGAACACAGAGAGAAATAACATCAACAAAGGTATAAAGTGACAATTTCCTTGTGAATCAACCAACAAATACGAAATGGGACGCACAGAACGGGTTATTATGCCATTTCCTCTAGTCTCTTACTCTCCTTTCCTCTCCTCTCCACGGAGCGGACATAAATATTCATAATTAATGGAGGGGTGGGGAAATTGTCAGAGGTATAGATGACGGGGGAGGGAGGGAGGGAGTGAGTGAGTGAGGGAGGGAGAAAGAGAGAGAGGAGAGATGAGAGAGGGTCCTACTGCTCAACAACTCTCTTTGAAGGTTCGGGCAAAACTTGAACCTGCCCGCCCCCAAGCTGAATAAAATCCGCGGTTATCAGCCAAGTCGACATTTGCGAGATATACGGTCATGTCTGAGGGACTTAAGCAAGTCTCTCTGGAGAACAAGAGAAGCTGAACAGTATGGCGGCTTACGAGTCACTCTCCGCAGAGTCTAAACGGTCAATGTCCGGGGATAAGTGGCCAGCAAATGGCAATACTGCCGTCTTGACATCCCTTGTTCGACCCTACGTCAACCCGAGAATCAAAACTGTTAAAGGGATTATCACACTGGGCTATCTTCCCTCCAACCTCCGATTCATCGGCGGTACCGTCCGCCTCCACGACTTTTTCCGTCGTAAAATCGCTACGGTATTTTTTTTTCTCTCAACAATTTACAAAGAAAGTCATTTGATATGCGGGAGGAATTTTTTTTTCCTCCAGCATATTTCCGAAAGCTGCAAATCTGCTCCAACAGTCGGAGGAAAATAACCCAATGTAATAACGCCTTACCGCACAGGAACAAGTTGCCACTGCGCTTGAACTTCAGACCGACGGATCTTCAACTTTGACTCTGAAAACTTGGTTTTTTATTACACATCATATACAAGAACAAATTTCCTTTCACATGAAATAAGGTACAATAAATGGCGAGAAATTTAAAACTCACCTTATTCATACATACATAAATACATATACCAAAAGGCCCTCTCCCCATCATTAGGGGGGTGGCCCAACAAGAGTTATACCCCCACCCGATGACACCCATTTGTTGTCCCAGCTCCTTATGGACGGGGGGTCCTCCCTGTTTCCCGCCCGCTGCCCGGGTCAGAGGTAGTGCATCGATACATAGCACCTCCACAGCAGGGCCCAACAAACTGAAGCTGGGCTACCCCCACTGCTTCACTTTTTTTTTTTTTTTTTTTTTTTTTTTTTTTTTAACATGAGATGGCCGAAGCCAATGTCGTTCGGGCACAGGGCCCACCACAAAAGGGGAGGACTGAGAGAAAACAAATTTCTTTCGATACTTACAACTCGATGGCCTTGTTCCAGTTGACGATGTAGCCAGAGAGCTGGAAGACCTCGAGGTTAACGACGTGGATGTTGCCGCGCTCCGTCCCGACGTAGAGCCACTTGCTTTGGAACGGCAGGTGCATGCAAGTCAGCCTGTACGGAGAGAAACACACAGGCAGACGGTCAGCATCAATTTTCAATTTTTACAAACGAAGTGACATGGCACCGTGCCTCTCACAGACACGGAACGAAAGAAATAACATGATGTATGAACGCCGTTTCTACAAGCAAATCCTGACTACCTGTCGGTGCGTTGCGTTCAAGTGTTTAAATATACAACTCCTCCTATGGGATTCGAACCCTAAGCGGTTCAGGCACGTCTAAAGGGAGCAGCTTGGATGTAGTCCTGCACTCTCCCGACGTCAACTCGCGATCCATGCATTGTCACCTGTCCATCAAAACTGATGACAGCCAGAGGGACAGCGAGTTGGTTCGTTCGTTTCACTGTGCCAAAGTTGCAATCCAGCGCGCAGAACGTTCAGTAATAATACCGTAATTGTCGTCGTCCTGGTTACAAGCTGATTTACACAAACTCTGGGCAACCTACGAGGAGTTGCAAAACTAATCTAACAGGAGACTGGGCAAGGAGAGAGAGGAGGGAGAGGTAGCGGGCACCAGCAGAGAAGGAGGAGGGAAGAGGAAGGAGGGAAGAGGGAGGGAGGGAGGAGGGAAGAGGGAGAGAGGAAGGAGGGCAACGGTAACAGCACACGGAGGAAGATAAGGAAGAAAGAGGGAGGGTAGGAGAAAGAGGAGAGAGGAGGGGAGGGGAGGGGAGGGGAGTGGAGGGTAGAGCAGGGGAGGGCGATAGAGGGAGGGGAAATGCGAGATATGGAGGGGAGGGAAAGGGAAGGGACGGGATGGGAAGGGAAAGGAGAAGAAAGGAACGGAATGGAAGGGAGGGGAAACGAAAGGTGGGAAAGAGAAGGGGAGGGAAGGGAAGGGAAGGAAAAAGAAGGAAAGGAAAGGGAAAAGAAGGGAAGGGAAAGGGAGAAGAAAGGAAGAGAGGGATGGGAATGTAAGAAAGGGAAGTGAAAGAAGGAGAGAGTGAGGGAGGGGAGGGAGAGTGAGGAAGGGAAAGGAGAGAGTGAGGGAGGGCAGGGAGAGAGAGAGAGGAAGGGGGGTCAGGAGATGAGGCAGGGAAAGAAAAGAGGCAATGGGGAAGTGAGGGGAGTGGCGAGTTGGAGGGAGAAGACGGATGGAAAAGAAAGAGGATAAAAAGTGGGAAAGGGAAGAGGCGAGGTGGAAAGGAGGGGAGGTTGAGGGGGTGAAGTGGAGGAGGGGAGGAGGAGAGGGAAATCGAGTGCTTCGTGAGAAGCAAAGAGTTGGCAGGCTGGCAGGCTGGCAGATGTGGTAGGCCTGCCAGACCACAAAATCGCTAAGATTGAACAACCGAGCGCGGGCCGAGGATGAGGTTGTGGCTGTTCCCACGAGACGACTGGGAGGGGGGGGGGCGCCTCGTGGGCAAGAGGGCGGCGGCGGCGGGAGGGCGGGAGGGCGGGCGAGGACAGGCGTAATTACAGTGTAGGGGTGGCGGCAAAGAAAGAGAGGAGGGAAGAGGAAGGAGAAGGGGGAGGAGGAGAAGGAGGGGAAGGAGGAGGGGGAGGAAGAGGGGAAAGAGGAGGAGAAGGAGCAGGAGAGGGAGGAGGAGGGGGAGGTGGAGGAGGGGAGGAAGAGGAGTAGAGGAAGAGGAGGGGAGGAAGAAGAGGGGGAGGAAGAGGAGGGGGATGAGGAAGGGGTAAAAGTTGAGAGTGGAATGAGAAGGGGTAGGAGGGAGAGGACGGAGAGGAGGACAAGGAGGAGGGGAGGAGGAGGGGAGGAGGAGGGGAGGAGGAGGAAGGGAGGGAGGAGGAGGAGGGGGAGGAGAAGGAGGGGGACGAGGGGGAGGACAGGATGCATGGGTGATCGATAAAATATGGAGGGAAACGTATGGAAGTGAAACGAGGAAAAATGAGCTGTAAAATAGTAATAAAATTGAAAACATCACGGGGATGACAGGATAAAGAAATATGGAGTCAAGACGAAAATAAGAAACTGAAAACTGAGAAAGTCGCAGAGAAAAGGTGGGGAGGGGGTGATGGAAGACTAAAATATATATATATATATATATATATATATATATATATATATATATGTATATATATATACATATATATATATGTATATATATATATATATATATAAATATATATATATATGTATGTATATTTATATGTATATTTAACTGGTGAGAAATGTAGTAACACATTTGTAAATCACAACTAACACCACAGTCGGACGAAAGAGTTGAGTAAGCGAAACTACTGAAGAGGATTGCAGTTAGCAATCGAAATATATAGTTTCGCTCACTCAACTCTTTCTTTCGTCCGACTGTGACGTTAGTTGTGATGTGTATTCCTATATACATAATATATATATATATATATATATATATATATATATATATATATATATATATGTGTGTGTGTGTGTGTGTG
>NC_134794.1:58909963-58917463 GCF_046742065.1 Oratosquilla oratoria | reverse complement strand
ACCAAAGGCCACGGTAAGTAGCCATTCATTATACAGTACGACACAATGAAACTTATGGGTCGGCATTGCATATTATAATTGTGATATTATAATACTCTCCTCATATGCACGGTGCTTTGTGGGTTGTCTCATGTTAGGGCAGGTCATTTTCGGGGTTCGGGGCCACTCCTCTTGACGGGGAGGAGGGGACTCTTGATGTATGTTTACTTGCGTCCACCTATAGGCGAGAAGCACACTGATGGAGGACGTGGCGGTTACTCACTTCATACGAGTGGAGCAGGTCCCCTCGCCCTTTAGTCGATGCAGGCAGACGTGGGGCGCTGCAAGTGTTCTTCCTGCAAGTGTGCACAGGGGATTCACGACTACTACACATGTTGCGTACACACACACACACACACACACACACACACACACACACACACACACACACACACACACACACACACGCACGCATAAAATACCAGGTTTAAAACGTTAAGGGAAAGAACCTAAATAGCAGATGAGGTCGCGACATGGGTCGAAAACAGAGGTTCACTATACAACATCCTAGTAAATCCAGATGTCTTTGAAGGTGCACACATTTCCAAATTAAGAAAAAATTAAACTTGTACGCGTGTACAAACTACACACATTTTCGTGTCAACAGGGAGAGGTTACTGGGTGGATTGGGGGGGAGGGATGATGGGTGTTGGGTGCCATTAGCTGTGAGACGATGAAGACCGAAAGAGTCCCTCAGGTGCCCCGTCGTCTGTCAAAACGGCAGCCTACTTTCCCTCCTCGCTCCCTTGCCTTCACCCTGTCCTCTGCAAGCCTTGGCCGCCCTATTACACACCTGTTCTCCCATCGTTACCTTATCCTTGAATATCTTCGACATGGTCATCTTTCACTTAACAACTATGAACTTCGTTGTCATTTCACCCTACACCATCGCAAGGTCAACTTGAAAGTGAAAATTGACGAAACGTTTCCGTAGACTTATAACCCCCTTTACAACCTACGTCCCTTCCTCATCCCGTCTTTTTTTTTTTTTTTTCATTCACAGATACATACCCAGGCTATATTACTTAGAAGACAGAGGTGAAGGACAATGAATTTTATTTGGCTGCCGCCAGGCGGTTATGTTCATCCGAAGTGATCCCTTCTCTGTTACAGGTTCAGAGCCCATCTTTCTCCAGTCCGGTGGAGGCGACTTCACTCAACTGGGGGAGGAAGAGGAGGAGAAGAGGAAGAAAAAATGACCAGCGAAAACTACGACTGAGTTAAACGACGTCCATTAAAACGACGGTCTCTCGACAGCAATAATAACGGCAAAGTAGGCCCTCGGCCGGCCTCCTGCATGGTGTGACGACGTCGCAAGGGAGGTTAACACTGAATGAGAAACGGGAAAGAAAAAGGAAACGAAAGGACGGAGAGCTAAAAATCAAGAAAAGGCACCGCGAGACAAGAAGGACTGGAGAGTTGTACGTACAGACAGTAAAAATTATGTCTTAAGGGAATTTTACAAACACACACACACATACATACATACACACACACACACACACACACACACACACACACACACACAAACGCACACGTACACAAGTACGGTCGACAGAGTGGAGAGAACCTGGCGAGACAAAAACATAATATGATTTGAGAGAAGTAAACACAAAAACCTCCTCCTCCTCCTCCTCGCGGGGGGGGAGGAGGAGCGTACATGGAAACGGGTTATGCATAACACAAGAAGAATGATTGTGGAAGAAGTGGGAGGGGGAGGAGAGGAGAGGGGAGAGGAGGGAAAAGGAGGAGAGGAGCGGGAAGGGACGATAGGGAAGGATGAGTAGGCTGGATGGTGAGATGGGTGGCTCTTCGTTCTAAGGATGAGGTGGCCATAACTCCCACAACTCACGCGCACCCACACACCCACACACACACACACACACACACACACACACGAACTCAGACACGTAAATGAATTGCTGAAAGACAAATAAACGAAAGGATGAAATAGCGTACGCGGGTATAACAACAGCATCTTCGTAAGAATAAGAAAAACAGGCGGAGGAAGAACAGGAAGAATAAGACGAAGGTGAAGACGGGAGGTAATTATCATGTGGAAGGCAGCAGAGGGGAAGATGGGCAAGAGGTGGAAGGCACTCGGCGTGAGGGAGTGAACAAGGCTGGATGGCTGGATGGCTGGATGGCTAGATGGCTGGATGGCAGGGGGAGATTCCCTACGCCAGGACAAGTGTCTGACGCGGTAGATAATATTTCCATTCACTACATTTTAACCGTTAGCATCATCTCATTATTATCATCAATATTTCTTCTTCTTTTTAACCTTTTCCCGCTTGTATCTCCGGTCGACATTTCTGACCAGTCGCCCTCAATCGTCTTCCCTTTCCCCTTCTCTCTAAAGCCATCCATTATAGCACACACCCACCTTCTCCTCGGTCTCCCGCTGTCTCTCTTCCCATCCACATACATTCTCATCACTCTTATTCCTGCCTCTGCAATTTCGTCCATTATCGTGACATGCCTTGTTTCCTATAATTTTACTGAAATTTCTCCCACCTTTACTGTCCCTCTGAATTTTCTTTTGCGGTGTTATACAGCCTAGTTGCTCTACTCATCCCCGCTAAAAACACTATAAAATCATATATGACTGCATCCAAAACAACAACAACAACTCATGCAATGGGATAAGGTGGTTTAACAGATGGATATGTAGGCTGAGAGGTTCCTAAGAAGGAAGCTTATTTTGAGTTTATCATCATTCACATGTTAACGTTAAAACCAGCCAGGGAAACATCCTCTTCTCTTCCGCTCAGTGGGGAATCTCTTGTTCTCGTATTTGCGCGCGCCTCTCACTCCCTCTACCTTCCTCCTTTCCTCTCTCATATATTTTCTTTCCTTTCCTGAGAAGGTCTTACAACTTTCAAGCCCAGCAGAGTTCCCATCCCAAAACGTAAAAGTTGACAATTCCTTTAAGCTCCTTGTGAAATGCATATGTGTGTGTGTGTGTTTGTGTGTGTGTGTGTGTGTGTGTGTGTGTGTGTGTGTGTGTGTGTGTGTGTGTGTGTGTGTGTGTGTGTGTGTCCGCGTGTGAGAAAGTACGTGTGCGTTTGTATGCGTGTGATTCACCATCGTCTTGAATCACGTGCTGGACTTATGATCGACAGATATTACCATCCCAGATAAGAGTTCAGGGTTCGTATATGCCCGATATATGGGTAATGCTATGACCTTACACACATGTACATCCATATACTTGCCCATGAGAGTTGGAGTGCCGGCTTGCAGTGCAACGATGCTGAAATTATTTCAGCCTTTAGTGGGAATCCAACACGGACCGCTGGATTTGCGGTTGCGAACCGTACCAGTGCGCCGTCGAGCCGAGCCGTGTGTGTGTATTATATATATATATATATATATATATATATATATATATATATATATATAGTATATATATACATACATATATGCAGGTACATACATACATAAACACTATATATATATATATATATATATATATATATATATATATATATATATATATATATATATATTCGATTGAAGACCAGAGCTAATTCAATAACCACTATCTTCTTAGTGATTTTCTCAATTTTCCGAATAGTTTTTCTGTATCTTGAAGGAAGATCAAACACAAGGCTTCCAAGATCCATGGTGTTATTATAACGAAAAACATTACACAAAATTTTAAAGTACGAGCTTTCGGTTGAATCATACAACCATCTTCAGGTAAGAATAAATGTACAAAGCAGTACATGAAGCAACTTGGAGAAGTAGGTCGTAACTAGGCGTCAGGTACTGGACGGAGGTGAGGGCTTCGTTTCAGCGGGATGTAGCTGGACATCAGATCACTGTAGCCGGACATCTGGTCTTTGTTGCCACGCAGCCTCCCTGTGTAGTTGTAAAGTACTAATTGTGTCCGTCTGTATATTAATGATAGGGGTGTATTGTGTAATGTAGACTCTTTCCGAGATGTGTAGTTTCTTGTTGTTGCTGCATTAAGTATTTTTGTATTGTTAACTAAATCTTGTCTGTTTGGAGTTTTGTTGTGTTTGTATCATGTGTTTGCGTATACTTCCTTCACGGGCTTACATTGTGAGTCTCCTGCTCACAGAGGTTGTGGTAACATCAATATAAGTAGCATTGGGGAGAAGTTTGCAACCTTCTTCGGGGCAAGTGAATTGGTACATATTAGTCTGTTTGAGGAGAGAGTTGTTTTCAGTCATATTATTTCTCATTATAAGGTTAGAGACTTTTGCATTTTTGTAGTATATGATGAGGGTCAATTTGTCGTATGGGTTGGTGCATGTGACGTTACGTGCAAGGATGTCTTTGAGAACACGTTCATCTGTTTTGTATGCTGGTGTCATTTGGTTTTTGTAATAAAATGTGTGTGTGGAATGTGTATTTTCTCCGTGTTGTGTCGTGTTACGGGTGATGAAAAGTCTCGTCTCTTTCTCATTGAGAAAGTTGGGAAAACGAGACAAATGGATTAATACGCTCCGCCACTGGAACTCGAACCCTTCCATGAGCGACTGCTTCTTACAAAGCAAGGACGATACCATTACACCACACCTGAGCATACAAATTGAACGACCTAGAACACGAACGTTTAACTCCTATCACCACCCATTTCGGCTCCACCTCGCTTCCAACGTTAAGAACAACAACGAGAACAAAAATAGCAACAACAACGACGACAACCCGAGCCCCAACTCGGCCGTAACGCCCCCCCCCCCGGCCTCGGTTATCCAATATGACCTCCATCTTCCCAGCGCACTGCCATTCTACGATTTTTCATTTCCGTTCCTTGTGATTTTTTTTTATTAAAATAAATAAAAATTTCCTTCGGCGGGAGGAGAGCGCCTGGGCAGCAGGATCCAGAATACAATGTAAAGAGTCGGTCGCCCTCCACATCGAATCAGATCCCACGACGCTTCGAAAAAAAAATCCTTTCTTAGTCGTCGTCACTGTTCACGCTCTCCTTAATGGATTCTTTTGTGTCCCCCCCCCCGCCCCGTCATTTGAAAAAAGTATAAATGAATTTCATTATTTCGTAACAAACTCCCTTTCAAGATATTTTTGTCCAATTAGTTACTTCTACTTTGCCTATTCAACAACCCCCCTTCTGTTCTATAGCTGATATAATGTGCACAACACATTATATACTGTATATGTTCCGGCTCACATACACCATCACGGGCAATTCTATCAAGTCACAAATAAGTAATCCCCAACACACACACCTCTTCCTCCTCAATAACCGGAGTTTTCATCAACCCTTGTTGCGTACTTTCCAGCTCGCTAGCCACATGCCTTTCCCCACTCTCCTCCCCCTCCTCTTCTTCTCCCTCTCCTCCTCCTCCCAATCCTCCAAAAAACGCGAACTTTTTCTCGCATGCCCCGGCCAAGAATGTATATTTTCTTTCCTTCCCTGAACCGGTGGCGAGGACAGTGCATACGCGTCGCCAGACAAACTTGCAAGAGAACGAAAAAATATCGTTTGACCACGTCGTCCTTTTGGACCAGAGGTGGGCAACTATTGGCACGCGTGCAAAATGCGGCACGCCAACGACTTTTCTCCGGCACGCGAAATAATGAGGTCGATAAAACGACAACTTCTTTGTTAAGTTTTACATTTCAACCAGGCAGAATATGATTTTACTATCATATGTTCATAAAAACGATGGCTTTGAAGCCTTGCATACGACAGTTTTGATAAAAGTTCTTGGCAACACTAGTCTGGTGTACTGTTCAGTTGTTGAATCAGTCACCAGGTAGCAGCTAGACATGGCAATTCTGTACATTCTTTCATGTTTCGTAGGTAATAAAATCATTGGTAAGCAAAATCCACGTTGAGTTACTTAAGGTTTCAAGCGTAAATTTAAATAAAATACAAATGTCACACCACAAAAGGCTCAAATTATCTAAAGTGATTATTTCGTTTTCAGTGATCAAATTAGAAATATTTTATCAAAAGTTGAAGTGGAGTTCAACATATTTGCCATACACGCAATTTTCTGTTAAAAACGTCAAATTAAGAAAGTTTTCTATAATCTGCTGATATTAAGAATTGAGTCTTTGATTTTTGTTACTGTATATGACAGCTAGAATTACATATAAAGGCAAAACCGGCCTTTATGTAGAAATTACTTCAGTAAATTTTATATTCATTCAATCTGACATGACTTACAAATCACATTTACAATATTCTTTGATTTTACAGCTCCTGTATTTTCTCCCATATGTCTGAAATGATTCCCCTAAAACTTAAAAGATAGTTAATAACTTCCTAGCAATTTAGGTTGACACTTGAGAAACGTTTTTTCATCGAAGACTGCCTGATTTTGGCACGCGCGTTAAAAATTTTGCCCACCCCTGTTTTAGACATTCATTTCAGCCCAACTGACCAGATACTCGATCTTACGGGAAGTCCCACTCCAGCAGTGACAATGTCATTACTTCCTCTACGCAGGTAATGACCAATTAATAGGCCCCCTACCTTCCACTCCATCAGGGACGGGGAACCACAGGGCAGACGCCGGGAGGGGAGTGCGGTGCGCAGACTCCCGCAGTCCGAACCCACGTCTTGGCGTCTGAGGCTGTTGCAAGGAGTAGCCCCCAGGGAGTTTGGAAGGAAGAAAATGGAAGAGGAGGAGGAGGAGGAGGAGGAGGAGGAGGAGGAGGATAAGAGACAGAAAGCGAGTGTGTGTAGGAAGGAAAGAGTTAACACCGAGATACGAAGCGAGGGCGAGGGAGAAAGTAGTCAACAGAGGAGACGGCAAAGAGGAGGTAGCAAGGAAGGAAATAAAGGAGGTGAGGAAAGGAGGAGGAGGAGGAGGAGGAGGAGGAGGACATGTGTGCTGGAGGGGAGCGGAGGGAAGAGGAGGTTGCTGAGGCAGTGAAGAGATGTAATTATGACAACGTTAATATGGAGAATGACATAAAAAAAAAGAGGTTGGGCTGAGGGGAGGAACGAAGGGAGGAACCGAATGAGTGGCAGAGGGGTGAATAATGAAGAGGAACATTAGGGGAAAGGCACAGACGGAGATAGACAGAAAGAGACGTTGAGAAAGACAGACAGACAAATACACATGTATACACACACATAGAAAGAGAAAGAGAGAGGGAGACGGAGAGAGACACAGAGAGAGAGGGGGGGAGGGGACAGAGGGAGAGAGAGAGAGAGGGGAGAGAGAGAGAGAGGGGAGAGAGAGAGAGAGAGAGAGAGAGAGAGAGAGAGATGGGGGGTTGAGGTCAGAGGAGCTCGGCAGCAGGGAGTAGAGACAATGGAGAACTTAGCGAAAGTAACCCACACGGGCCTTGATGAGGGAAGACGTGAGGCGAATGCGAGACACAGACGATGAAGACTTGCGAGCTCCCAAAGGGCCACGGCGAACTACCGCCCCCCCCCCACCATATCCCCCGGCACGCCACCCTAACGCAGGATCGAGACCACACTAGGTCAGGACAGGAATACATCGC
>NC_134794.1:58904963-58907463 GCF_046742065.1 Oratosquilla oratoria | reverse complement strand
GTGAATTGTATAATTCACCATGGTCTTGGACCACATGTTGGACTCGTGATCGACAGCTACTACCCTCCCGAAAGAGAGCTCAGAGCTCATATATGACCGATCTATGGGTAATGGTGTGACCTGACACGCACACACACACCCAACTCACCGCCCACGAGAGTTGGAACAATAACTCGCAGCGCAGAGATACTGAAATAATTTCAGCCTTGTGCGGGATTCGAACTCGGACTGCCGTAGTGGCGGCCGCGATCGCTACCACTGCTCCATCAAGTCGTGTGTGTGTGTGTGTGTGTGTGTGTGTGTGTGTGTGTGAGAGAGAGAGAGAGAGAGAGAGAGAGAGAGAGAGAGAGAGAGAGAGAGAGAGAGAGAGAGAGAGAGAGAGAGAGAGAGAGAGAGAGAGAGAGGGAGGGAGGGAGTGTGTGTGACTGGGTAGGAAAGGAAAGGGAGGAGCTGAGGGCATCAGGTGAACACGGGAGGGGGGAAGAGGGAAAGGGGAAGGAAGAGGAGTAGGAGGAGACCCTCTGAATTGAGGAAGGGTAAAATAAAAAAGGTGATGTCGATCGCCAGGAGGAGGAGGAGGAGCCTGGGCTGGAACGACCCGAAGGGGTGAAAAGGGAAGAGGAAAAGAGAGCGGGGAGGAAAAAGAAAAGATCACGCAGTGGAAGAAGGAGGGGAAGAAGGAGGGGGAGGGGGATGGGAAGGGGGAGGGGGAGAGGTAGCTGTCACGTGGAGGCAGAAAGTGTGCTGGAGTGCTTACGCGGTGCCACTGGAGGCGACGGAGCACAACAAAGGGCAAGACGAGAAGCTTCGGGTGTCCTGAGGGAAAATACATGCACGCACACCCAAAAAAGAAAGAAAAGAAACCCCCACCTGGAACCATGTGCACATGCTCCCTGGGGCAGCGCTGTCCTGGTGAAGACCCCTCACCCTTCCCCCTCCCCACGAAGGCAACAACGCCTTAGGCCCGGAGAAGGGCGTCAACAGGACTACCTGAGACGTCAAAAGTCCGGCGTACAAAAAAGAAAGAAAATAAATAAACAGACAGATAAATACAGTAAATAAAAAAAAAAACAGGAGAGTCTTTGGCCACCACATAAAGCGCGCTGTCACTGTTGGGCATATCATTATCATCGTAGTCAATACAGAAGGATTATGCAGAGACTCCTTCACTCCACGCCCACTCGGGGCCCCTTCCTCTTCCCACATTAACTCCTTCCCTAGCTTCCTCTTTTCCTCCCTCTCTACACCCCTCCCCCCAATTTTTCCTCCCTCCCTCCCTCCCTCTCTCTCTCTCTCTCTCTCTCTCTTTTTTTTTTTTTTTTTTTTTTTTTTGGTAAGCGTGCTAACTGCCTTCTCCACGCCTGAGTCTTCCTCAAGGTTCAGGTCCACTGAACCTTCCAACTCACCTCCTCCTCCTCTGCCTCTCTTCTCCGGGGCAATCCTCCCACTGTCGCAGGAGGCCTTTATGCCGCCTGTCTACCGCGCTAGGCAGGTTTACTCAGCTGAGGGAACCTGCCAGCACCCAAACTCTTTCCCGCCCCCTCTCCTCCTCCCCCTCCTCCTCTTCCTCCTCCTCCTCCTCCTTTCCAGCACATGTCTGACACAGATGTCCTTTGCAATTCCCCTCGCTCCCTGTCTCAAGTCCTCTCATCTTAGCTATTCCAGTTGATTTTATTTTATTTTTTCCAAATATGCGTTGCTGACAGATGACCTTCGTTGCAACCTTTCTAATTAGAAAATAACTTCTTTGGTTTCCTCTGAAGTACAAAGGTTGCATCCCGCCCCCTCCCCCGCCCTCTTCCAAGGGATAGGCCGGTAGCATTGCAGTGTGCTATTCGGGCCAAACGCGCTATTACTTCTTCCTACTTCCTGACTTTCCCGGCTAAAACGCAGATCCAAGGACAGACCAAAAGCTCCAACCAACAAATGGGAGGCAGGCAAGAAGGGAGGGAAGGAGGGAGGAAGAGAGGAAAGGAGGGAGGGCAACAAGCAAACGAAGAGGAATAGAAGGAGGGAAAGACGGACGCGAGGTGTAATGAAAGAAGAAAAGGAGGAGCGACAGAAGGGGGTGGTGAATGGGAGATAAAGAGAGAGAGGGAGAGATAGAGAGAGAGAGAGAGAGAGAGAGAGAGAGAGAGAGAGAGAGAGAGAGAGAGAGAGAGAGAGAGAGAGAGAGAGAGAGAGAAGGGGGGAGGGGGAATCGACAGGGGAAAAGGAAAGAAGGAGGGGGCGAGGGAAAGAAAGAGGGAAGGAAGGACGGAGCGAAGGGAACGCGCCCTAACTCAGTCTCCCAAGGGACGGTGCGACAGTGTCCTAGTACCTGCATTAGCAGTGACTGCCATGGCACTGAAAAATGCCTCTCCCGGGGGCGGCGGCGGCGGCGGCGCTACGGCCTGAAGGTGCCTTGCGAGGCACTCAGAGCACGAGTGTGGTCGATGCCATGGCGGTGAAGGGAGGAAGCAAGGTCTCGCAGCCTGCAAGGAGGCGAAGAAGAAGGGAA
>NC_134794.1:58892463-58899963 GCF_046742065.1 Oratosquilla oratoria | reverse complement strand
GTGTGTGTGTGTGTGTGTGTGTGTGTGTGTGTGTGTGTGTGTGTCTGCGCGCGTGTGTCTGTGTGTGCGTGTGCACGAGCCCACAAGTGAGTGTGAACATTTACCAAAGTAAGCAAAGGCAATAAACTTACTTTCCTTTAATGTCCTTCCATTAGCGAGACGAGGTGTGCCATACACATAATAAACTTTAATAGATGCCTTTCCTCGCACTCCTCCCTCCCACACTCACTCACTCCTTTTCGTGAAAACTACTCCTTCAATATACTCGCATTATATTTTTGTAAGCGCAACACTTATAAAATACAAGTTGTAAATATATATTGTACATATAAAGATACACACACACACACACATATATATACATATATATATATATTCGAGAAATTCGCTATTGGACAGCGACATCAATCAGATAATCTCTTTGGCAGTAGCGCACGGGACTCGAACCCGATGCGCTTGGAAGTAAACTCCCAAGACGCACTCACGCCTTAGACCTCTCGACCACTAAACAGCATAAAACCTTGGGAACTCATTGTCTAACTGACTCTCGAGATTGGGGAGGGCGCTTACTACACCCATTAACCACCCGTTTCACCACCAAGGCCGCTGCATCAAGTGGGAGTTGTAAGGGCCGGTTCGAATCCCTTCACGCATGTCGCCAACGTAACCATTCGAGTTTACTTCCAAGCGCATCGGGTTCGAGTCCTGTGCGCTACTGCCAAAGAGATTATCTGATTGATGTCGCTGTCCAATAGCGAATTTCTCGAATGGTTACGTTGGCGACATGCGTGAAGGGATTCGAACCGGCCCTTACAACTCCCACTTGATGCAGCGGCCTTGGTGGTGAAACGGGTGGTTAATGGGTGTAGTAAGCGCCCTCCCCAATCTCGAGAGTCAGTTAGACAATGAGTTCCCAAAGTTTTATGCTGTTTAGTGGTCGAGAGGTCTAAGGCGTGAGTGCGTCTTGGGAGTTTACTTCCAAGCGCATCGGGTTCGAGTCCCGTGCGCTACTGCCAAAGAGATTATCTGATATATATATATATATATATATATATATATATATATATATATATATATAGATATATATATATACAAGAACAAAACGAGTACAACCTTACATGTTTTTGTATAAATTCCTTGATTTCCTAGGATTACCTCGTCATCTTTCTCCTGCTCCTGCTCCTCTTCCTCCTGCTGCCCGGTCCCAATCCCTAATTTTCAAAGGCAATCAGCATTCCAATCCTTCCTCATCCTTGCCTGCCACTCCGGCGGGTCTCTCCATCACTCACGCTCCTGGCACCCACCCACCCTCCCTCCGTCCTTCTTCCTTCAACTCCTATCCATCTCGCATTCCCCAAACCACCAGCAACATCTTTCCAAGCGAAGGGATGGCCTCTCAAAAACCAAGGGCTACCCAACACAACTTTATGGATGGGGACGACAGGTGGTGACGGATACGGAGCTGCCTAGTGTAGGCCTTATGGTCTCTTGCAGTCTCCTTCATTCTTATGTTCTTATGTTGATCACCCACCTCTTCAGGTCCCTCCTGCTAACCCCATGGTAGTGATCTGGCCCTCCCCAGGCGGAAGTCAGTCGTGTTCATTATGAACACCAAGGATTCCACAGGGCCACATTATCCTCTTCATGTACGTGGCGACCTCCCACGGGGAGGGATTTAGAGGCCTGAGGCCACATCATGCATGGACAAACTTGACCTCGAATGACCCAAGAAGCTTAAGAAAAGTCGCCGTCGTTGTTGGCTCTGTGACCTGGCTCCAGGTGTCTTCATCTGCGTTAACTGGCATAAAACATATTTGGAAAGAAAAGTGCTGAACCCTCTGAAGGAACAGGCGAACAAACAAGATTCCGGCAGACCTCGACAGACTCATCAGTTATCGATCCAGTGAATATACACACTGAACTTGACATACAGTAAACTTGCGCGCGCGAGCACGCACACACACACACACACACACACACACACACACACATTGTACTGAACATCAATCAGTCTCTTCCTCTTTCCTTCCGACCCAAGTTAGCCTTCCGGTGGCCGATGATGTCCGTCTTGGACCCAAACGAGGCAAGAGGTCGGTCCATCCCTTCCTTCTCCCAACAGACAGACAGACAGACATACAGACAGAGAGATGGGGGACGGGTTTGGTGAGCGCACAGGCTACAAGATGGAGGTACAGTTGGCAAAACTAGTACCCGGCTAAGTTTACATGGCAAGTCATTGTTCACGTGTTCTCGAAACGATGTGTATATACTTTATGCAACTCCTTCCATTTTGCACGAGGTAGATGTTGGACAGCGCAAAAAGCTTTTCAACACTCACATCGAGGAGGAAAGGCCGATCTGGTTCGGTTGCTGCTCCAAGTTAGTCGCCCTTCACCCGAAACACACGCGGAGGCAAGAAGCCGGAAGTGCCCTCGGCAGGGAAGACTCCGGAGGCCTCTGGGGCGCAGAGGGAGGAACCAGACCAGGGGCTTGAGGGCCTTCCGCTTGCTTCCTGGGACCGAGTGACCTTCGGTGGGGTAGCGCCAGGAGCGTAGAGCCACGTCCAACAGCTAAATAGGACTCCACGTTTTCTTCGTACCACGGAACGATTTTTTTCTTTCGTGTTCCAGTTTTGTTTTTTCTCTTAACTTCGTCTTTTCTTTGCTTTTCTTTTTCTTCTATGTCGTCTTGTCTTTTCGTCCAACTTTTCCTTGCTTCCGAAATTACCTTTTCTCTCTTTACAGGTTATACCACGTGCCTTTGATTCATTAACAAATTTAGGTACAGTATTCCAAGCGCTGTCACCGGTACATGATAGTGTATATTATACAGGATCCTTGAGGAACTCCATTCATGACACAAGAATTTGAGTACATTACTCCAAGAGCTGTTACTGATGTATGATGAAGTGTATCACAAAGGATCCTTGAGGAACTCCACTCATGACACAAGAATTTGGGTACATTACTCCAAGAGCTGTTACTGATGTATGATGGAGTGTATCACAAAGGATCCTTGAGGAACTCCACTCATGACACAAGAATTTGGGTACATTACTCCAAGAGCTGTTACTGATGTATGATGGAGTGTATCACAAAGGATCCTTGAGGAACTCCACTCATGACACAAGAATTTGGGTACATTACTCCAAGAGCTGTTACTGATGTATGATGGAGTGTATCACAAAGGATCCTTGAGGATCTCCACTCATGACACAAGAATTTGGGTACATTACTCCAAGAGCTGTTACTGATGTATGATGGAGTGTATCACAAAGGATCCTTGAGGATCTCCACTCATGACACAAGAATTTGGGTACATTACTCCAAGAGCTGTTACTGATGTATGATGGAGTGTATCACAAAGGATCCTTGAGGAACTACACTCATGACGTAAATCTCAGTCCAAAAGACAATGAAAAGCCTGCCCGATCCTCGTCTCCATCGTCGTTCCTCGGGTGACCTATGGCCGCCGCCGGGGGGTCCCGACGGTTTCCTCCAAGACGCCTCGTCCATATGTTCGATTGCACCGCTGTTCTAACACAGGGAACGTTTTGTGACGACGGCGAAGAACAATGGCGTCTGGGAAACGACACTGTCCCTTAAATATCGGATCCTCCACGTGCCGGCCGGCCGGCAGGGAGGACGAGACCTTCCCTTCCACGTTCCTTCAGGGTTCCCACTTTTTGTCAGGTTATTTATTTTTTTTTTTTTTCATAACTTTTTAAGGTCTTCTCATGACCCACTTTTTGCACTTTTCAGGATCCATGTGCAGAAATTCCTGGATAATTTTACGTAGCCCAGCACTTGCAAAAATGACCAAAAAATGTCCTTCAAGGGCAGTGGACCTGAAGAATAACATCTTTTCCTTTGTTGGAACCAACACAGTTGATGAGGGAATTGTTTTTATTGCCAATTGATTAAACATATTAAACAAAAAACGCTTTAAAATAATTCTATTTTGGTGGAAGAACATAAAATTCATGACTTTTTCATGACTTTTGACATTTTTTAAAGATTTTAAGGACTTATCAGTACTGGATTTTTACAAAACAAATATATTAATGATTTTTTTAGGTTTCTAAGGACTTGTACGAACCCTGTTTTTACGCGTAAATCGGGGAACGAGTCCTTTTTTTGACGAATCCTCCCTTCCCCCACTCCCAACAAAAAACCCAAGTTTCCCTCCAGGTTGCAACACTCCCACCAACTCGCATGGCTAAATGTTTCATACTTTCGGTATCTTAGTGACTTCAGTAAAACCTAAACGGACCAGAGTCACTCTTTCATGATTAGAGACAGAGATCCATTTAGAAAATAACGTTGAACTCTTAGATTCCACTTTATCTCCATTCTACACCAGCCCTCCTTCAATCGTTCTCCTTCATCACCTCTATGACTCGACCTCTTCGGTACGACATTGTCCCCAACCAAGGATAGAAGTAATAGTCATCATCGCCGAAATACGACTTCATTTCCATCACAAGCTGCCCTCCTCCTCCTCCTCCTCCTCCTCCTCTTCTTCTTCTTCCTCCTCCTCCTACCCCCGAGACAAATATACTCCTCTCCTCTTCAAGTCTTTCACTCAAAGACCAAATTACTCCCCACTCCCCCTACCACTCCACTCTTTGGACACCAGTGAGTACACCGAACAGTTTCTCTCCTCCTCCTCCTCTTCGTCGTCCTCCATCTCTTCGTCTTCGTCGTTCCCCTCGTTCTCTTCTTCTTCCTCTTCCTACTCTTCGTTTTCGTCGTCCTCCTCGTTCTCTTCTTTCTCCTCCTCCCCATGTCTTCTTTTTCCTCTCCAGCACCGGGTCGATATTTCGTGGGTTGAGCCTCAGGTCGATTAAAGGCAAGTCTCTCTGGGGTAGGTCGAGGGAAATACGGAGGGCGAGCAGGAAGGAACAGGACCAGAAAAGGAAGGGGAAGGGGAAGGGGAAGACGAAGAGGAAGAAGAAGAAGAAGAAGAAGAAGAAGAAGAACTGACAGAAGATGAAGAAGAGGAGGAATAAAAGGATGAAAAAGAAGGCGAAGAAGAAGAAGAAGAAGAGGATGGAGAAGAGGTAGACGATGACGTGGAGTGGAAGTGAGAAAGGGGTGTCGTGTTGGAGGGGCCAGAGCGATGCCGCGCCGCCGGCGAAGGGAGAGGAGCTGCGAGAAAGGAAAGGAAAACAAAACAAAGCGAAGGAACGAGGGCGAAAGAAAACGCAGTTCTGGCAAGTGACGCTAGGTTAGGTCGGAGTCTACATGCAGAAAGTAGGTGAAGAAATTAGAAAAGGAGGGCAGGCAGGTACGGAGGCACGGGGGAAACAGGGAGAAGGGAAAGGAAGGGAAATAGAGGAGGAGGAACGGAGGAAAGGAGGAAGGAAGGGAGGGAGAGAGGGAGGGACGGGGGAAGGGAAGGAGGGAAGAAGGAAGGGAGAGAGAAGGAGGGAGGGAGGTAAGGAGAGGAAGGGAGGGAGGGAAGGAAGGAAGAAGGAAGGGAGGGAGAGAAGGAGGGAGGAAGGAAGGGTGGGAAGGAGGAAATGAGGAAGGGAGGCAGGGAAGGATTGGTAGATGGAAGGAAGGAGGGTGGTGAGGACGGAGGGAGGGAGGGAGGGAGGGAGGGAGGGAGGGAGGGAGGAAGGAAGAAAGGGAAGCAGAATTTAGCATTTCGTCGGAAACAGCCAGCGCTTCTACCTTTCGGGACAAAGGGTCGTGCCGAAGAAGTGAAGTCGCAGAGGCAGTCGGTCAAGGAGAAACGGGAGGGCAGATCGGAGGAATAGTCAATGTCGAAAAATATCAGCTTTCTTCTTTCTGGGCAAGAGATCAATTTTCCTTAGGAAAAAAAAAATGAGGTGGCAGTAAGGGACGGAGTGAGGAGGGAGAGAGGGAGAGAGGGAGGGAGGGAGGGAGGGACTGGGAAGAAAGCAAAGAGGTGACGCCGTTGATGGGAAACCGAAAATACAGAGTAAAAAGCCAAGAGGAAGAGACAAAACAGCTGAAATGAGAAAGGTAAGGAAGTGTGCGATTAATAATTAATGTTACGGAAAAAAGGGGGAAGAGATGACGAAAACACAGATGAAGAAAGTGAGTTGAATAAAAGATGGGAAGGAGGACTCAGAAGGAGAGGAGTAAAAACAGGAAAAAGGACAAAAGCAAATAAGCCATAAAGGAGCAACAGCAGAAACGGAGGGACAAAAATAAATACATAAAATAAAACAGCAAGAAAAGAAGAGAAACTGAAAAGGAGGAGGAATTTGTGGAGACTCGGGAGACGGGGGAGGAGTTGCCATGAATGAAAAGATGAAGAACAGACGGACGGAAGGACAGAAGGTCGGAAGGACGGAGGGTCGGAAGGTCGGAAGGACGGAGGGTTCGGAAGGACGGAAGGCCGGAGGGTCGGAAGGACAGATGGACGAAAGGTCGGAAGGACCCAAGGTATGAAGGACAGAAGGAGGGAAGGTCAGAAGGACGGAAGGTCGGATGGACGGAATGTATGAAGGACGGAAGGTCGTAAGGACGGAGGGTTGGAAAGTCGGAAGGACCGAAGGTATGAAGGACAGAAGGATGGAAGGTCAGAAGGACGGAAGGACGGAAGGTCGGAAGGACGGAAGGTCGTAAAGACGGAGGGTCGGAAAGTCGGAAGGACGGAAGGTATGAAGGACAGAAGGAGGGAAGGTCAGAAGGACGGAAGGTCGGAAGGACGGAATGTATGAAGGACGGAAGGTTGGAAAGTCGGAAGGACCGAAGGTATGAAGGACAGAAGGACGGAAGGTCAGAAGGACGGAAGGTCGGAAGGACGGAAGGTCGTAAAGACGGAGGGTCGGAAAGTCGGAAGGACCGAAGGTATGAAGGACAGAAGGAGGGAAGGTCAGAAGGACGGAAGGTCGGCAGGACGGAAGGTTGGAAGGTCGGCAGGACGGAAGGTCGGAAGGACAGAATGTATGAAGGAAGGAAGGTCGTAATGACGGAGGGTCGGAAAGTCGGAAGGACCGAAGGTATGAAGGACAGGAGGGAAGGTCAGAAGGACGGAAGGTCGGAAGGTCGGAATGACGGAATGTATGAAGGACGGAAGGTCGTAAGGACGGAGGGTCGGAAAGTAGGAAGGACAGAAGGAGGGAAGATCAGAAGGACGGAAGGTCGGAAGGACGGAAGGTCGGAGTAACGAAAGATCGGAAGGTCGAAATGACAAAAGGTCGGGAAGATGGTAGGTCGGAAGGACAGACGGTCGGAAGGACGTAGGGTCGGAAGGACGGAAGGTCGGAGGGACAGAAGGTCGGAACGTTGGAAGATCGGAAGATCAGACGGTCGGAAGGACGTAAGGTCGGAAGGACGGAAGGTCGGAGGGATAGGAGGTCGGAAGGTTGGAAGATCGGAAGGACGGAAGATCAGAAGGACGGAAAGCCAGATGGTCGGAAGGACGAATGGTCGGAAAGACAGAAGGTCGGGAGGTGGGTAATATCGGAAAATCGGAAGGTCGGAAGATCGGAAGGACAAAAGGTCAGGAGATCGGAAGGTC
>NC_134794.1:58834963-58887463 GCF_046742065.1 Oratosquilla oratoria | reverse complement strand
GTGGGTGCAACGGCGTTGGGCGGCCGACACGTTTGAGTGGTGGTTCCAGTAATTAGGGAAAAAGTGTTTCGCCACAAAACATTCCTTAACTAACCTGAACCTCACCACCATCACGCAGGTATTTTCTTGCCCATCATCAGATTCCAGTTACTTTATCTCCAGCCGTCCGCCATTGCCTGCACCACCACCCAAGAGCAAAACACGGACTTCGCGCTGGCACGGTCACCGGCCGCAAATCCCTTCGTTCGACAACAAAACCAAAATCCATTCTTCTTCCCTTAAGGCGCAGCCATAGCCTTGAGTTGTTCATCATATCGTTCATCAGTCACAGCAAATGGTTCTCCCAATACCTGGGATGGAAAATAATAATTTTGGGTCGTTTTCTAACCCACCTCTTCGCATTTACCTTCTTGACCGGTCAAGATACTAATGAAGACATTGCACCAAAAGTATATCACATAAATTTCAAACAAGTTCGAAGACCCATTCGTTTCAATGACTGATTGCGACAGACTGCAATTACGGAGCGCTAATGTACACACAGGAGAGAAATCTCGGTCCATAATGTAGTCGGATACCGAAGAAAATATGTATTGAATAAACACACACGCGCCCACGCACGCACGCACGCACACGCATGCACTTTCACACACACACATCCAACACAGGAGTACATAAATATATACAGATAGAAATCCAGGAGCTAGTGATAACTGGTCAGGGAGGAAGAAAGGGGCGTGGCTTATTCCGCCCCGGACCACTATGGTGACGTCATGGGAGGTAAACAAACAGGGCGGTCCCGCCCCCCGGTTCACCTTCCTGCCCAGAGTGGCCGTGGGCCGAGCCCGCGAGTACTAAAAGGATACATTCTGATCGATCCCCGCTTGGTGCCGACAGCCAGGATCTTCTGGATTGGGTCGAAAGCGACAGCTGTCGGTTGGTAGGGAAATCCATGGCGCACAGTCTGCAAAGAAAGAAAAGGAGTCAAGTTTAGTGACAACAGAGAATGACAAGGGGGCCACGGGGGTCCAAAACTTAAACATCCTTAAATTAAAATAAAGGTGACAAACATCACTAAAAATGTTATGGCGGACATGAATCCTAAGTATATAGATGGTTTGACGAACTGTTCACACCGTTCAATCCCAGCTGCGTTCAAGTAACGAAAGCCGAGAGAGATGAACAAGCAAATAGATCATGTGGAATAAATTGAAAAACAAGATCCCATTACGGTGGCCTGCCGCCGCCAGGGGAATTCATTCATCTAAGGAAAAGAAGGAGCGGCGAGTCACTAGGGACTCTTGCGAGCGTCACTGCGACTTCAGCCCCCAACCCCCATCTATCACCACCTCCTCCTCCTCGTCCTCCTCCTCTTCGTCGTTCTTGCCATTCAGATCGGATCTTTTCGAGGTGACTTCGACAGGTTTCAACTTAGTTTCTCCTCAACTCGGATGGAGAGGCAATCGGGAAGGACAGGGCACGGGTGAAGGAGAAGGTGGAGTAATAGGAAGATTTCCTTCTGCGCAAAAAGACCTGTGCATCTGTGTGTGTGTGTGTGTGTGTGTGTGTGTGTGTGTGTGTGAGAGAGAGAGAGAGAGAGAGAGAGAGAGAGAGAGAGAGAGAGAGAGAGAGAGAGAGAGAGAGAGAGAGAGAGAGAGAGAGAGAGAGGGGGGGATAGAAACCAGCATCGTCCATCTTCAGGGATGTTGCTCTGGCCAACGGTAGACGATGTCTATCAACACCTCGGGGATAGGAGGAAGGTGTGTGTGTGTGGGGTGGGGAGGGTTGCCGCGTTAGAGCTGATCACGAATTAGCACCGTCAGCCCCGTCTCTTCCAGGCCTGTCAGTCGACTACTGCAATGCCACTGGATGGCCCCTCCCCCATCTCCCTTCACCTCCCTCCCCCATCAACCAGAGCAGCGGTTGCATGCAACTCGATTAAATTCTCTTTGGGGACTCGCACTAATTGCCTCGATTGCTGTTCGTCAAATCGGGTTCGGAGAGGCGCGAGCGCGCGCAGGGGGGAAGCGGTTTGGCGCCGCCGCGGCCGACCCGATTCTGTGCCGCGGTTCTACGTTTTCCGGTTCTTTGCGTCGTCGATCATCGAGTTTCACTCATTTCGACGGCGACGACGATAAGAAGAGCGCAGCGGTGTGCCTCAGGAATAGTCTTCACGCCCCGAAGGGTGGGTGTTTTCAAGATCCGGTTCTCCGATATGTTTGTGGTGTGCACCTGGTGACCAGCAACTGCGGCTCGTGACAAGGGCGTGAAGAGCAGTATCAAATCACAGTTGCAAGTGCACTGTTGAGTTTCAACGCGTATATAAAAAAAATGTTGAACTACACTTCACTCTTAATCGGGATTTTGGAAAAAAAAAAGGAAAAAGGAAACAAAAATCGAGGGCTGTCGAGCTTCAACACTTGACTGTGACCAGAGATTATGAAAACGCTCGTCCCCATTAATTAATTATCATTCCTGACCCACGATTCTGGTGGAGATTGGTCGCTTCTGAACGTCGCTGCACAGAATTGGACTGCAGAGCGTTGCGCCTCGCCAAGGGAACAAAACCATGCCCACCCCCACCCCAGTCCCGGAGGAGGAGGAGAAGGAGAAGGAGGAGGAGAAAGAGGAGAAGGATAAGAAGAAAGGGGGAGGACCAGAACAGAAAGTAAACTGCAGAAGACTGTGACGCTGGCGCTGTTGACAAAGGCCCATTACCATAACATCTTTAATTCATCTCATGAGCTATTTGGATGCTGCTGCAACACAAAACAAGCGTCTGTGCAGCGCAGTAATGGGCTCTCCGTAACACAGGGCCACTTTTGGCCGCAGCTGGGGGGCCTCAGCGGCATGATATAGTAACTGCCTGGCGCTCCCCACGAAAAGAAAAGAAAAATTACGTGCATGACGGAAAGAGGGAGAAGTTCGACCCATTATCACGAAGAAACACACTTGGGGCAACGCAGACGGTCGCAGTTCGTAAAGGGAAGAAGGCACAGAACAACACACTGTCAGGATTCAACACAGACTTCGTACATCATTCGAGAGTATTTACGTTTAAAAGGAAAATCTTTACCGTATCGTCACTGCACAGACACCGAGGCGGCCTGGCCGCAGAATCCAACTGTCCCAGGGGCAACAATCACAACACGGAGGGCACAGACCACATCATCCCACATTGCCCTCCTCTCAAATCACCCAGGCAACAACACCTTGAGTGATTTGCGGGCCAATCTGGTGGCTGTTGCCGGTTACTTGTGGGTCGTGGGTGATTTCCTGCTAGACAACTGGGCCACAGGATGGCCAGGCTGATCTGAACAGCGCGCCATCCAACGAGGGGGACTAAGGCATAGGAAGATCATTAAAGAAAAGCGATAGAATTATCCGGTTCATGAAAGCACCCGGCTCTTGATTGATAATATATATAATGGGACAACTGAAGCCTCAAAGAGAAACTGGTAAGACAGCGGGGAACCTCAAAAGGAGGATCAAGGCCTATCATGTCCGACTACGTAAAATCTGTTCACTCTAACTTGTCGGTGGCGACGGAGATTCCCATCAATGGAAAAGGAAACCAGAGAAACTTAAATTTAACACTACAATAAGCACGAATCAACAGAGGAGCAACATCCAATGTCAGATGAACAGAGAGAGAGAGAGAGAGAGAGAGAGAGAGAGAGAGAGAGAGAGAGAGAAGGGGGGAGGGGGGGCAGGGTAAGGAGGGCACACAGACGAGCGTCTCAAGAGGCCTCTCGAGGTTGAAGAGCCAATGGAGGCGGTCGACTTCGGAACCTCTTTAGCTGCTTGACGTTGCAGAACTGGGTTGCAAAAAGGTCAACTGAACTGGCGAAGATCATGGTGGAGGAAGACGTCGCTCAAGAAAGAGGAAGCCTCTACGCTTGTAGAGTGCAACATCCGAGACGGATCGAGAACAAAGGCAAAAGAGGGTTATGAGTTTGCAGGTCCTTGCGGAGGAGGAGGAGGAGGAGGAGGAGGAGGAAGAGGAGGAGGAGGAGGAGGAGGAGGAGGAGGAGGAGGAGGAGGAGGAGGAGGAGGAGGAGGAGGAGGAGGAGGAAGAGGAGGAGGAGGAGGAGGCGTGAAGGACTCGTCTTTGTTCTCGACAAAGCTCTGGCCAGAGAAATGTAGCACTTACCGACCGATAAGGGCTTCGTAGGCCTCGCCTTTCTTTTCGATCATCTTCTGATGAGAGAAACGTCTCACGAAGGCGGCGGCACCTCGTCCGCTGCCCCTCCACCTCTCTCCTCCCTTCTTTCCCTTTCCCTACATTCAATAAACCGAAAAGTAATTCAACATCTTAATGTTCCGGTCATTCTCCTCTAATTCTCTCGTGCTCCAAAGCCAGTCAGACATATTTTACTGCCCTTTTTTTGGAAATACAGCTCGAGGAGAACCTTACCAATTATCAAAACGTGGGCGTAATTCGCCCATTCATTCACTCTTGGCGAATCCATTAAAGAAATGAATTCGTAACAAGCTCGCGGCACAGCGAAATGGTTTTTAACTCGCCCCCCCCCCACCAGCCAGACCTCGTTTTTACCATTACTCCAATATTCCTGAGTGCCTTTTTTATTCCGCTGCTTTCAATGTCTTATAATTTCACTTTGCCTTCTGCGCCCACTAGCTCACTTCCTTCTCAGTACTACACCAGCTGGCGTCCCCCCACCGTCATGTGATCCCAGAATCTTCTGCTACGCTCTTCTGGCGCTTGCCAACTCCCGCTGTTCATCAACTATTAAATAGAAGAAAGAAAGAAAAATCCGTGACGAGCAAAATTCTTGTGTCCCTTTTGCAACAATTAATATTCGGAGGGTCCTGCATCATCAGACACCCCGTCGAGATTTTCGCGTCGCTGTCAGCCATTTTCTCGGAGCCATTTTTCCAAATTAAAACGAAAATCTGCTTTATCTGGCGTCGAGCGCTTCCGAAATCCATGTCCTCTCTCTTCGAAAGAATTCAAAAGCGATGCGACAAAAAAAAACCGCCACTACCATCATCCCCTTAACTACTTTTCCACAGTAATCATATTTCGACTATTTCCTCTATGTGTGTGTGTGTGTGTGTGTGTGTGTGTGTGTGTGTGTGTGTGTGTGTGTGTGTGTGTGTGTGTGTGTGTGTGTGTGTGTGTGTGTGTGAGAGAGAGAGAGAGAGAGAGAGAGAGAGAGAGTGAGAGAGATATCTACCATGGCTCTGGATCACCCTCTGGATTGGTGATCGCCAGTTACTTACGAAACTCCCTGTGATGTGATGTGATGAAAATTGAAGATTCTGTGGAGAGGGGGGAGGCGGGGAGCAAAGTTTTAACCTTTCGCACGATCATCATCCACTGCTAAGGAAAACCTTCTCCAAAAACACTTTCACGAGTCGCACGACTGCGCCAGCCCCTGCCACGTAACTCCTGCAAACTTCTTTCTCCTTCCTTCTCTCTCGTTTTACCAGCGAGGCGTCGAGTCCAGTCAGTGTCACATTAGGTCTCTCTGCTGCCCACCATCCGGACCAATTGTCCCCCCCCACTGCAATTCCGCTCATTTATCGACTCTGCAATATATTTTCATTCCAGTCTGTTCTATTATCCAGCAAGATCATTTTGAGTGCTTTTATTGCTACCAATATTGAAAGCACGCACATTCGCGCGCGCACACTGACACACACACACACACACACACGCAGTAGGTAGAGCGCTGAACTGCCACCATAGTGGCCCGTAGTTCTAGGTTCGAATCCTGCCCAGGGCCGAAATTATTTCGGTACTGCTGCGCTTCGGGTCGTTACTCTGACTCTCGTGGGCGGGGAGTTGGGTGTGTGTGTGTGTGAAAGGTCATAGCATTACCCATAGATCGGACCTACGAGCTCTGAGCTCTCTTCCGGGAGGGAAATAGCTGTCGATCACGAGTCCAACACGTGATCCAAAGACCAAGTGAATACACACACACACACACACACACACACAAGAGAAACAAGAGGACACGAGAAGAAGCTAAAGAAGAACAGTTACAGAAGAGATTTGAAAAAGAATACCTTCCCACGCAGAGTGATTGATGTCTGGAACAAACTAAACGGGAAACAGTTAGTGCCAAAACTATCCATGATTTTAAGAACAAACTGGATGCGGAGAGATACAAAAGCGGGTCACTACGAGCATAGCTCTCGCCCCGTAAAATACAACTAGGTAAATACAAACACGCGCACACACACACACACACACATACACAAACTCTACAGCCGTTACCCGCTCTACAAAGTGGCTAGATACCGATACTGTCTTTCATGACGTAATTCTTTTCTACACCTGCTGTAATGAACAATGCCGATAAGCTGGATGTGGCTTACGGGAGGCGGGGGCTAAGAGCACGACGAAGTGCAAGACGGTGGGCGGAGGGGAAGGGGTAAAGGAGGGAACCCCCAAGAAGGGTGGACAGAAAACGGTGTTACGGGTCAACTTAAAGAGGACAAAATGTGTCACCCACGGACGGGCTGCAGCGGTGCGCGTGTTGGTCCCTTCCCTCTTTCGCGCCCAAGACCAACTGTCTTCCCAGATTCGATTTTGGAGAAGGTTCACGTCAGCACAATGAGAATGGGAACAAGAAATCTTTCTTTCTTTCCTTTCTTTCTCTGAAAGGCGGCCGGGGGACTTTGGTACGTCAGACTGGAAGGAAGAAAAGACATTTCGCTGTTCGGCTGTTGCAAGAGGTAATTGCACAGAAAAGGGGCAACGAGTTTCGGAAAATCTAATTCTGCCTGCTTTTCCAAAGAGGAAAGGCATGCAGTGAATGAACAACGACCATTAAAATGGGCGATCAAATTTTATTGCGATCAATATTTTTGGAGTCTGGGAGAGGCTGAAGGTCATCAATGGAAAAAGAAGTTTGGATTAGGATAAAAAAAAAAGGGCTTTGAAATTGGATACGAAGGCGAGTCGCCCCATGTATGGAAAGCGTACTCCATTCAAGCGCGACAGAGTCTCCTGGTCAACGAATGGAATAGACTTAGTAGCCATGTAGTGAGCGCTGAAACTATCGGTTGTTTTAAGAGATGGTTAGATAACTTTGTGGATGGGGATGATTGGCGATAATGGACAAGGATCTGCCTAATGTAGGCCTTATGGTCCCTTGCAGTCTTCTCCATTCTCATGTTCTTTTCCTCAAGCTCAGAAGCTGAGCAGGAACCGGGAAATTTCAAACCACGTCCAGAACACCTCATTGCATTACGGCGGTTCCAACACCTTACAAGGTCAGGCATTCTCCCAATCAAATTCACTACCGAAAGAAAGGGAAAAATGCGTGCCATCCAAAGAAAAGAATGAAAAAAAAGGAAGACGAAGAAGAAAAATAAGAAAAAGAAGACGAAGAAAAAGAAGACGCAGAAGAAAAAAAAAGAAGAGCAAAAGAAAGACGAAGAAAACTAGAATTAAAAAAGACAAAGAAGAAAAAGAAACAAAAAGACGGAGAAAAAGAAGACAAAGAAGAAAAAGACGAAGAAGAGGAAGACGACGAAGAAGAGGAGGAGTAAGACAAAGGAAGAAGACAAAAGACGAAGAAGAAGAAGGTGAAGAAGAAAAAGACGACGAAAAGGAGGAGTGTAACCTTGTCTAACCACACCTACCACGCACGTGATCCACACGCATGCGACGGACCCCTCGCCTTCAGCGGACCCCTGTCTTGCTTACCTCGCTTTCCCAGAACAAGCACCTTACCACAGCGCCTAACTCAGCACTAACTCAGACGACAGGATATCGCTATACGAAGATGCCTAATGTCACCACAGAAACCCATTAACCCCCCTTTATTATACCTGCCCCAATAACATTACCCATAAACTAACATATACATATAATGTCTAACCACACCCACCAACCATACGACTAACCCCCATGTATAGAACTAATAACACCAATGCCTAGAATTGTGAACTAACACGAGTCGCATACGACAACCCACTAACCCCCTTTATTATCGGACGGCTATGCCGCTAAGAACGGCAGAGCTGGTCAGGTCAAGAGCCTGCCAGACGTCAGAGCTGGCCAGGTCAAGTGCCTGCCAGACGCAGGTGTGCCCGAGGTCAAGGCCCGGCACTTACTGTATTTTGCCCAAAGGGCCCTTATATAGCCTGTTGTTAATTACTCAGACTATTTTTAATAAATAGAAGAAACTCCGGCTTGGAGTTTATCTCGCCCGCATTAAGTCCCCCTTATGTAGCTACCCAAAACCAAGGCTACAGGAGGAAGAAGACGAAGAGGAGGCGGGGGAAGACGAAAAGGAGGCCGAGGAAGACGAAGACGACGACGAAGACGAAGACGACGACGAAGAGGGCGAAGACGACGACGAGGAAAGAGAAGAAGACGATGGAGAAGGAGAAGACGACGAAGAAGGAGAGGAAGAAGACGACGAAGAAGGAGAGGAAGAAGACGACGAAGAAGGAGAGGAAGAAGACGACGAAGAAGGAGAGGAAGAAGACGACGAAGAAGGAGAAGAAGACGAAGACGAAGAAGGAGAAGAGGGCGAAGACGAAGAAGACGAAGAAGGAGAAGAAGAAGAAGACGAAGACGAAGAAGACGAAGAAGAATAAGAATAAGAATAAGAAGCATAATAATAATAAGAAGAAGAAGTATAAGTATAAGAAGAAGAAGTATAAAAAGAAGTAGAAGAAGAAGTAAAAGGAGAAGAAGTAAAAGAGGAAGAGGAAGAAGAAGTAGAAGAGGAAGAAGTAGAAGAAGAAGAAGAAGAAGAAAACACTGTGGATGACTGTGACGAGTGAAGAGGTGGAGAAATGGAGTCTTGGTGCGTGCCAGGGCAGAAAGGTCACGAGTCAGGTGTTCTGCAGCGGTCCTTCGCGAAGAATGAAACTCAGTTCGAGGATCAACGTCTAAAAAATTACGTCGTACGATTTAATTGTCAAGTAAACTTACGAGCAGGAGGAGGGGAAAGAAGAGTTTGAGGGCAGATTGAGCAGCAGAACTCTGTTGGTCAGCAGAAGTCATGAGCATGGGAGAAGAATAGCGACCGTCACCAACGGTCCCTGAAAAGTTGTGAAGAAGAAGAAGAAGACCAAAGACTTGCACCAGGATCTATCAAACGTTTTTATTATGCCACACCCGTGACGATTCTTCTTAACGATTTCACCACTCTTGGGTATCTGTTCTGGCTGCCGCCAGGCGATTTTATTCAGTTTACGGAAACTCCCCGTACGACAAAAGGAGTCGAGGTGAGGTCAGTTATTATGCCAGTCTAGTGCTTCTTGCTGAGTAATTATCATTTAATACTCCCTCAATACTGACAACACTTTACAGTTTCTTCTCCGAGTGATGACCGTGGCCGGGTTCCCAGGGGCCGAGGGTCCGGAGGAACCTGAGTCAGCATTTACTACCTAGAGTCCAGGGGTCACGCCGGGATGAATGTCCAACGATAACCCGGAGACCCGAGAAGGAAAGGCACGGAAACGGGAACTGCGGTTCGTTTCCATGACTGGACAGTCATGGAATTGGATCAAAGAAATAAAGCGAATGAAAAATAAGTGATTTTGGAAACAGTTGGTGTTGGTGGTGGCGGGGGGAGCGATTTGGGATAAAAGAGATAATCATAATAATAATAATAAAAGCGCTCCATCGGGTTGGCAAGAGGCACACCAAACGTGGAAATAAAATGCGAATTTTATTGACAAGGCGCGGGCGATGAGAAAATAACGGACGGAGAGAGGTCTCCCTCCCTCGCCGGCCCCCATTTCGACTCTTTCGAAGCCCCATCCTGACCAGAACGACAATCAAATGCATATTTCATGCAAGTCCAATCGAAAAAGGTCGGAGGTCAGAGAGGGGGAACCAAGGAAAATAAAACGCGAATTGACCCGCCGCCGAATGCAAACTGCACCAAATCGATGCCAAGCCAGCCGATATATATGAGAGAGAGAGAGAGAGAGAGAGAGAGAGAGAGAGAGAGAGAGAGAGATGGAGATAAAGAAAAAGAGATGGCGAGAGAGAGATGGAGAGAGATAAAGAGAAATGGAGAGATATAAAGGGGAATGGAGAGAGATAAAGGGAGATGGAGAGAGATAGAGACGGAGGGAGAGATGGAGAGATATTGAGGGAAAGGAGATGGAGAGAGATAAGGACAGATGGAGAGAAAGATGGAGAGAGGAAGAGAGACAAAGGAACGGAGGGAGAGAAAGAGTGTGTGATATATAAAAGATTAATCTCTCACAAATTTTCCATCAGTTATAGCCGTCAATCGAGGGGAATCAATTTTCTATCTTTTCTTCTGTATCTATCTTTTGTTAATTTTAGTACACAGCTCTCTACAAAGTTCTTGCAACGAATCCCGTCAAGAACACTTAATTTGGGTCCTACATCAGTTCTGCGGTGACGTCATGATGTTAGTCCAATGATCTTTAATGTTATTTAAGAACCTCCCCAAGGGCGTGATCTTACAATCGTGAACAAATTTAATTTTCTCCTTCACCCTTTCTTCAGTCAGATCCGCCGTTACAACTCTGCATGCTATATTGCTTTCTCAAGCAATCTCGAATTCACTGCACACTGACTTAGTTTACATCAACAAAATACGTCATACAACAAAAAGAGCAGAATACACGTCATCCTGGCTCATGACCAATCTTATGACTTTAGGCGGAGAGCGAGCTTGCGCAACCTTCGCCTACGAACTGTTGTTTACCGAACATCCAACTCGCAAAAAATGAAATCCTCACCATCTACCCCTCTACCTAACTTGTCCTCATCTACGAGCCCCTTACAAAGAGAGATGAAGAGAAAGAGATGAAGAAAGGTAGATGGAGATATAAAGAGAGATGGAGAGATAGGGATAGAAAGAAATGGAGAGAAAGAGGGATGTAGAGAGGGATGGAGAGAAAGATGGAAAGGGAGATGGAGAGAGATAAAGAGAGATGAAGAAGAGATAGAAAGAGATGGAGAGAGAGACAGATGGAGAAAGAGATGGAGAGAGATAAAGATATGGAAATAGATGGAGATAGAGAAAGATATGGAGAAAGAGACGGAGGGAAAGTGAGATGGAGAGAGAGGGAGAGAAAGAAAAGGAGATGGAGAGAGTTAAAGACAGATGGGGAGAGAGAGAGGGGGATGGAGAGACCGAGAGATGGAGAGAGTGAAAGAGACGAAGAGAGAGATGGAGAGAAATAGATGAAGAGAGAGATGGAGAGAGAGAGAAAGATGGAGAAAGAGATGCAGAGAGAGAAGGATGGAAAGAAAGAAAAGGCGATGTAGAGAGATAAAGACAGATGAAAAGAAAGGGAGATAGAGAGAGATACAGAGATAGAGAGAAATAGAGAGAGAGAGAGAAAACGAGAAGAGAGAGAGAGAGAACGAAAAGAGAGAGAGAGAGAACGAGAAGAGAGAGAGAGAACGAGAAGAGAGAGAGAACGAGAAGAGAGAGGGAGAGAGAGAGAAGAGAGAAGGGGAGAGAGAGAGAGAGAGAGAGAGAGAGAGAGAGAGAGAGAAACTAACCAAAATATCTACAGAGAGTATTAGAATTACTTGATATATACAGACTGTTTCTGTTGATAAAAAAACAAACAGAAAAGTCTTGTTTGCTATGGAAACCACGCCAGAAGTCGAAGTTGTCAACAACATCACTGTCAACACATACAGATCATGTGAGGAAGGTGAAGAAGAGGAAGAGGAAGTTGAGGAAGAGGAAGAGGAAGAGGAAGATTTCTTTCTCTCTTATCGGAGAGCGAATTCCTCTTGTCAGCAAAATGTTCGGGTCACTGCTTCTGCCGAATTTCTCAAAAGAACGAAAGAAAAAGTGGGATAAAAGAATAAAATCAACGATTATGAATTAAGACAAGCTACTCCAATTTGAATCAACAGGAATTAAACTAAATGTTGGTAATCAAAACTGACGTAATTTGACGTTAATATTAAAGAAGAAACGGAGAGAGAGAGAGAGAGAGAGAGAGAGAGAGAGAGAGAGAGAGAGAGAATTATCATCACGAAAATGAAGCAAAGACAGACACTAAATGATGAGTACTGTTCCAAAAGGATATCCTAACACTGTAGGGCGTGGTTGCCTCAAATCTGCCTGACAAAGGTGGAGATGGGTCGGGAGTCCAACTGGAAGCTGACCAGGGGATGATCTTTCGTCTGTGGGGCACGTTTAATATTTTTTTTATTTACTTATTTATTCTAATTATACTATTTGAGCTCTTTTGCCGATTAAAAACATACTTATTAACTTATCTATTAATTTATTTACTTATTTTGAACCATTTTGCCTAAACTGATTTATATCCCAAGTAAAAGATAAACAAATAAATATATAAGTAAACAAAATGAAAATATAAACTCAGATCATGAACTAGTAAATAGATAAGTATATTAACGGTTCTGACGAAGGTAAGGATATACAGTAGACGGCACATCGAGGCGGCCAGAGAGCGCTTTCGCCCGAAAATCCCACCAGGGCCTTTGTGTGGGAGACACAAAGGAGGGCGAGGAAGAAGACGAAGAAGAAAAAGAAGATAAAGAGGAGGAGGAGGAGGAGGAGGAGGAGGAAGAAGAGGAGGAGGAGGAGGGGCAGGATCAATCGGAAACTTGGGGAGAGACAGACAAGACATGGCAAGACAAGGGGACGAAAGACGGGTCCGAAAATTGGAGACAGACTGACGGAGAAAAAGAGGAGGGAGGAGGGGAACGGGAAGCACTCCAACGAGTGGGGAAGAAAGAGAAAGAGAAAGAGAGAGAGAGAGAGAGAGAGAGAGAGAGAGAGAGAGAGAGAGAGAGAGAGAGAGAGAGAGAGGGGGGGAGGAAGGGAGGGAAAGAGAGTGAAAGAACATTGGTGGGGGGATACTTACTGCATAGAAGCAGCTGGTAGTGGAGGTTAAGGGAAGTGACAAGCGCTAAGAATGGAAAGGAAGAAAAAAAGAAGAAGAAAACGAAAATAAAGGAGGTGCATGAGGAAGAAAGGAAGAGACATGGCGAAGAGGAATGGAGGAGGAATGGAGGAGGGAGTCTCTCTGAAAAGGAGGAAATCTTAATGACGGAAGGAGAAGGTCTCAAGACGGGTGAGTGACACAACCCCCCCACCTACCCCACCCGCCCTTCCCCGATGTCACTCTGAATGACGTCACCTGACCAATGGGATGACATCGGGTCAGCCGTGTCGCCACACACTCGATACCTCTATACCTAGATCATGGGTGGGCAAACTGCGGCCTGCCAAAGGTTTTATTTATTTATCTTTAATCCGAGTCACTTGTCTTTTAAATGTGTATCATATGAAGTTTCTACTTTGAAATATTAAATTTTTTCTCTGTTCTTTTTCTTTTTTTGCTATATTGAATATCACTTATTTTACTTTACATACTATGCGGTCCTTTAAAATTGGGATTTTCTGAATGTGTCCCTCCCACTGAAAAGTTTCCCCCTACCTGATCTAAAGGGTTCAAACCTCGAAAAATATTCCAAAGCAGAGCCTCCATTTGCCTACGGGTTACTCATGACACTGTTAGACAAGAGACAAGGCTGATACTATCAGTGTTTCTATTATTGAAAAATATAAATTTCTCCTGCCCCTGTTTCCAGTATCAGAACAAGATTCTTTCGATCCTCCAGTGAGCTTTGAGCATCCACCTAGCGAGGCCACCGTTATTGAAATATGGTCAGTAGATACCGTTTTGCGTTGGCCCCGTCGAATTCCCTTTACCACGCCACAAGGGAAAAAGGGACAAGTCGTGGGCAATTAAGGGGAGTATTGTCTACAAAGGACGCGCATGCCGTGGTTTCAGGCAGGCCCGGAAGTAGCCCCCGGAGGGACGGCGGCGGCGGTGCAAGCTAAAGATCTCCGGAAAGAGGTCATCCCCCATTCCAGGTCACTTAATTTCCTGACACAATTTCGGTTTTCACTTTCAGATATTTTGACACAGCCCAAAGGGATTTCTCCTCGTCTTCCAGATTTTTCGAATGTTTTTTTTTTTTTTGCCAAGAAAACTAAGCGGCTGGCCTTGCTGTGGATGTACTGTGTCTTTCTGCATTACTTCTGAGCCAGGCAGTGGCCGGGAGACGGGGATTACCCATCATCCACGAGGAGCTAAGGTGAGATTGTAACAAATGGGTGGTGGGTGGGAGGAAGTGGAATGGGTGGGGGTGGGAGTGCATGCCCTGGCTGGCCGACTCTCTTGTAAGGGGAAGGAATCCCTTGGTGTACAGATACATGTTCACATACAAACCACACAGGAAGAAATATGTAAGGATCGAAAATAAATGTCCACAACATTTTTTATAAGTTATTTCAAATACACCCTAAGTAAGCCACTGTCACACATTCAAGATTCTCGTCAAATGTTGTGAATTTGAAAAACTGGAAGACGACTTCCCTAAGTCTACAATTCAAAAAATGTGTCTAACAACCGTACAGGTTTAACTTCTCTTAGTTCGTCATTAAGTTTCTCAATATTTGACAAAAAAGTGACTTGACATTTGGAAATCCGAAAAAAAGTTTGTAACCGAAGTCATTTCTACTCGAACGAACTAAAGTCGCATATGATTGACAGGGGCTTAATTGTGACCAAGCCTCACCCACTGGTAACATAATCACGACTTTCACCTAACCTTGCCTCACCTAACTTCTCCTTAGCTTTTTTCGTTCCAGTCTAAAACCATCCAGCTAACTTTCCTTTGCAGTATTCTCCTTCTCTGAAACATCTCGTCTCTTTGCAACCGGGGAATCCATAACTTTTGGAAATCCCCGCCCCCCCCACCCCCACTCCCCAGAATTCAAAGAGAGAGATAAAAGGGGGCAACAAGGTGGAAGGGGCAAGGCACGCGTTTGAGAGACACACAACGAGCCAAGGCGAACAGCTTTTCGAAACGCCGCTGATGCCTCCGGGGGAAGGGGGGGGGTGGAGATGAGGGAGGGGAGAAGAAGGGGGAGGGGAGAAGAGGGGGAAGGGGAGGAGGAGGAGGGAAGGGGGGAAGGTAGAGACTACATCTGCATATCAAGGGGACCTCTGCAGCAATATGACGTTCAAGTTCGTCTTTATCTTCTCTACTTCTTTTTTGCATTTGTCCCTCTGGTTTTTCCGCCAACTTGGCTTCTCCTTCTGTCCCGTATTTGCAACTCTGCCTCAACTTTTGAGCGGATCCGGGAACCTCTCACCGTGGCTCCTTCTTCTCCTTTCAGTTCCCGATGGATCTTGAGCCCATGAGTCGAGTCAGTCTCCGCGTCCCCCTTGTCCAACGATGTCCCGCAATTGCACACGCCTTCCGCCGAACTCGTGAGTAGCTCTGCTCTCACCGAAGAAGAAGAAGAAGAAGAAGAAGAAGAATCCTTTGTTCTCACGTTCGATTCCCGTCTACCATCCCCGACAGAACAATTTTTAAATGTTCAATATATGTATATGTATATGCATATGTATATATATGCATATGCATATGTGTATATATATATATATGTGTGTGTGTGTGTGTGTGTGTGTGTGTGTGTGTGTGTGTGTGTGTGTGTGTGTGTGTGTGTGTGTGTGTGTGTGTGTGTGTGTGTGTGTGTGTGT
Source organism: Oratosquilla oratoria (assembly GCF_046742065.1). Lineage (NCBI taxonomy): Eukaryota > Metazoa > Arthropoda > Malacostraca > Stomatopoda > Squillidae > Oratosquilla > Oratosquilla oratoria. Next base: position 58,871,932 of record NC_134794.1, on the reverse strand, counting down.
GTGTGTGTGTGTGTGTGTGTGTGTGTGTGTGTGTGTTTGGGAGAGTGTTACTGACACTCCTAGGAACCAGCTTCACGCAGCATTTTTTCACGAATGAGTATTCTTTTTTTCTAAAAAGAATGAAGACCACTTTTAATATCTACTCTCCCTCCATTCCGCTACTCTTTTCTTATTCATCTGCTTAACCACGTCCTTGGTGCGCGACATTACCCACAAGGACAGAAACGCTGGTTACCTTCAGCGAAATAAAGGCCCTGAGGAGAAACCAATCCGACCGCCCTCGAGCGACGCGCAGAGGAACCTTGCGACACTCTAGGGGCGGTTTTCGAGATCTCGGTGTCCAGCGAGGGCATCCTCCGCATCCTTCCTTCCTTCTGTCTTTCCTCCCATTTCACTCGTTCGTGCTGCCCACTCTAACACCTTCCTCCGTTTTTTATTCCACCATCAATCCCATTTAGACGTTCTCCTGGGCACTTTCACATCCCATCTTTCTCCAACCTCAATGTTCCCTGTCTTCCCTTCAAACCATTCCTCCTTCTCCATCTTTGGCATTCCCACTAAAGTGACCTGCCCCCGAAGAATAATCTTATTCTCAAATTTCTCATGCATGTTGTCCCCATCTCTCACCAATTCTTTATATTTGGCATTCATACTTCATTGATATGCTCCCCCCAAAATCTTTCTTTGGCCTACCTCCCCCCCCCCCAAAAAAAAAAGATTTCTTATTCTCGTTAAATTTCTCATGCATCATCTGTCTCTATTACCCAACATTTGTCACTCCCACCTCATTCACCAGATTCAAAAAGTCTGCTCGAAAGCTTTTTATTCTCTTAATAACTCTCGTCCATATCTCTCATCAATTGGCCTTCCCTTTTCAGTGACCTGTTCCAAAAAGTCTTTCTCTTGTTTTTAAATTATCTTAGATCATATTTTCCCCCAATCCCTCAGGCTATCTCTCATCACTTTTCGCGTCTGCGCTGCGGTGCCTCATTGTGTCTTCTTTCATTTCTCTCAAGAAACTTTCGCCACCTGTCCTCCATTCCATCCGCCAGCCGCAATCCATATTTCCAGATTTTCCCTTCCCCTCCAATCCAGCTTCCCTCCTCCTCCTTGCAGTACTGGATTTGAATTGGACAAATTTAGATTTAAGAAGGAAATAGGCAAGAACTGGTTTAATACCAATAGAGTGGTCAACGAATGGAATAGACTTAGTAACCATGTAGTGAGCGCTGAAACTATCGGTTGTCTTAAGAAAAGGTTAGACAACTTTATGGATGGGGTTGACAGGTGGTAATGGACATGGAACTGCCTAGCGCAGGTCTTATGGTCTCTTGCAGTCTCCTATCTTCTTGTGTTCTTATTGAACCAAGCCACCTGGTACCGCAAAAGTCCTGAGCCCCGCCACCAATGCCGCTTTTAACTTCTCCCGGTTCTTTTCCTCCCCAGCCCCTCTCCCCGAGTGCCTATGGCTTCTCATTCATACCGCATTTGCCTCATTTACGTTTCACATTCCCCGGCCACCTCATTTCCCCGCAGCTCCCCGACATTTGGCGCCTTTTTCTTTTCTCCCCGGTTCACGCCCGAATTGATCTCTTCGCCACTTTGACTTTAATCGGTCAAAGGTGAGGGTCCGCTCGACTACTCTCGCCACCCCGGTCGGAACGGACGGCCATTTCCCAATTCTCGCTCTCGACAGATTTCGATTCTAAACCGTGTGACCAGTCCAACTTCCATGATTTTGTCCTGCTTTCATGTATACTTGTGACTTAAGTTTCTTCTTTGAACACGTGTTAATAGCAAAAGTATTCCTTGCAGCACTCAAGTGAGCCCATCTCCGTTCCCCAATAGGCACCCTGAGGCACCCCGTCGTTCCCTCAGTGCTCCCATGACCTACTTTGGCACCGCTATCCCCCTTCAGGCGCCATGGTGTTCCTCTCCCATTTTGTACGATTCCACCAGAGGCGGCCTCCCTTCATCCTCCACTATCCCCTTTCTCTCGGGCTCGTGGTGCACAGTTGCCACCAATATCACGCCACTCGTTCTCGCCTTCTTGAGCGCTCATTTACGTCCTTGTGCTCTCGAGTGCCTTGATTTATGCTTTCTTTTTTCATCACCCACTTTCCAATACCTTTCACTTTCGTTTCACTCACTGCCAGGACGCACAGCCTGGTCTCCATTCCACCAGTCGCACGGTTTCCCCATCTTCACACATTATGCAACTCATTTACACTCAGACGAGAACTGGGGGGGGGGGAGAGAGAGAGAGAGAGAGAGAGAGAGAGAGAGAGAGAGAGAGAGAGAGAGAGAGAGAGAGAGAGAGAGAGAGAGAGAGAGAGAGAGAGAGAGAGAGAGAGAGAGAGAGAGATTCCCACTTTCCCGTGAAATACTAATTACCAAATAAGCAAACATGCAGCTCCCGCTCCCCGGGCTTCGTCAACTTGTTTGCTCAGCCGAGTTGAACTCAATAAAGCCGCGCTGACTGATGACGATGTCGGTTTGGAGCTGCCATGAGGCGCTGGCGAAGACCTCACCCCAACCCCCACCCCCATCTATCCGGGGAGAGCCAGACAGTTGTCCTCCATTTTATATCCTCCCGAGGGGACGCCCGGAGAGAGTCCTCTGTGTGGGAGTCCCAGGAACCCCAACAAGCTCAAAGTGAAAGCATCAGCACAACAAAGAACATTGTACAAAGAACGAATAAAAGGAGATGGATGCGAAGTACTGGGCATAAAGATTACGAAGAAAATAAAATAGAACAGAGGAAATATAATAAAAACGACGAGCAACAACAGAGAGACAAGAAGAAGAGAAGGAGGGGACGAAGGTGAGGGAGTAAAGACGTGGAGTAAGATTAAAAGGAAGAAGAGGAAGAAGAGGAATGAGAGGAGGAAGAAGAAGAAGAGGAATGAGACGAAGAAAAGTCTCCGCGACTCGACCTCTTCGGCGCGACGTTGTCCACAAGGATAGAAGCGCTGGTTATTGCTGATAATGAGATGAAATACCACCTTGGTCCTACTGGACGGCACTAAGCTCTGGTCCCCTGCAGTCATGGCTTTTAACATCAAGGCGATTCCCGCTAAACCTCTTTATAATCCATCGGAGGGTTCATTTGCTCGTCGCCCTCCCTTGGCCAATTAGGCCCAACTGGACTCGATCACCCAATAAGTCTGTCCTGTTAATGCGAGACAATCGTACTTAGTTAACGTAGCTGGTAGAAAATAAAATAAAATAAAATTAAATTAAATAAATAAATAAAATAATAATAAGTAAAAAAGTGGTCATTATAAAATATATGAACAGATAACAAATAAATATGTACATAAAGAAAAACAAATAAAATAATAATGAATAAATGGAAAAAGTAGTCATTATTCTTATCTTTTTACTCTGGTTTGGCTGATCTCACTGGGACCTCCCAGGCTTCCAGTGGGTTATCAAAGGGTTGCATCACATTTTCGATAATAATAATAATAATATAAAAAAAAAGGGAAATCAACTTCAGCTCCCCGAAAAACGTCCGAAAATATCCTTCTAATCCTTCCTCTCCCGCGGCCCGTCCTTCAGTCCCTCGACGAGCTCCATCCTTCAGCGTCAGCTCGGCAAGGACCCGCAAGAAACTTGTTGGAGGTTGACCTCGAAGTGATGCTCTCGGGCCCGAGGTCGTCAGGAGGCCGCCGCGCCGCCTAATTGCCAATATTAGATTACCGGGCGCTGAAGACGGATGAGGAGAACCCCCCACCCCCACCCCACCCCCGCCCACACACACACACCACCACCACCACCGCCGCCGCCTCCAACCTCAACATTCTTGGCTAATGAAAAGAGAGAAAGATACAAGGAGTTACAAAGATTCTCAGTAGCCCAAAACTTTTTTGAACCCATACCGAGGAGGTGCCGTTAAAATGTTACCGGGGATTACCACTAATACTTACACTAATGTGTATAATACTTTGTCTAACCGACTTCTGAACTGCTCAAGTGAGGAACTGTTTGCCACGTTCTTTGGCAGTCTGTTCCAAGCGTTGCAGATTTCATAGGTAAAAAAGTCACTAGCATTGTCACAAGAGAAGCAAGGAGTAATGAGCTTCCATCCATGATGGCGAGTTGCATTCACGCTCAATCTAAAGAGATGTCGATAGCCAGTGTTATAAAAACCTTGAATTATTTTGAAAACCTCTATTAACTATCCTCGCAAGCGCCTGGCTTCTAGAGTTAAGAGCCCCAAAGCATTGAGACTCTTCTGGTAGCTCATGGAAAAATGTTACAAGTGGAGTTCCTCTGGGTTCCATTCTTGGGCTACGTCTATTCATAGTATATATAAATGATATAGACCACGGACTAAAATCTATTGTCTCCAAATTTGCTGATGATAAATAATGGCAACTGATCACTTAAACCCATTAGATATTAAAAAAAAAATTAGATAAACTACAGCAATGGTCTGAAAAGTGGCTAATGAAATGTAACACAAGTAAATGCAAGGTTATGCACATAGGTAAAAATAACAGTAAGTACGGTTACAAGTTATTTGGAAATTTGTTAACAAAAGTGGATAGTGAAAAGGATCTCGGCGTAATTATCAGTAACGATCTCAAATCATCAAAGTAGTGTATTTAGATAAACACCTAAGCAAGATGATGTAATGCCTGCCATTTATTTTATATCATTTGTTTATTTGTTCGTTGTCTTTTTTATTATCATTTGCTTATCATTTATTATTATTTATCTGTCCATTAATCATTATTTACTATTTACCTGTTTTTTCATTATTTAACTATACCTCTTCATTTTATTTATTTATATTATTACAATTTTTATTTATGTATTTATTTATCATTGTCATAATTTTTTTCGTACCCGACCTAGTTATGGACCAAAAGGTCTCCTGTCGGCATGCTCCTCCTTTGTGATAAATTTCGTTGCTCGTGCCTGAACTCGTTCTAGCCTCTGCACGTCCATCCTCAAGTTTGCCGACCAGAATTGGATGGTGTATTTCAGATAGGGACGAACTAGAGAATTGTGAAGTGTCAAGACTACGAGTATTTCTTGGTTCCGGCAACGAAAGTGTTTTCTGATGTAACCTAATAGCCTTTGTGCCTTTCTTTCCACTTCAGTTCACTGTTTCGAGGACTTGAGGTCGCTGCTACTCAAGATACTCACTTTTTTCAAATTCTGTACTTGCTAGGTCATGACCTAGAACAGAATAGTCTGCCCTCTGGTTTGCATGCCCGATATGCATAATCTCGTACTTATCCAGATTATCCAGAGATATATAGATAGATAGATAGAGGAAAGAGAGAGGGAGGGCGGGAGAGAGGGAAAGAGAGATGAGACAGAGAGGGACAGAGAGATGGAGACAGAGATGGAGAGAGATAGGGAGGAGGGAGAATAAGAACGAGGAGAGGGATAGACACAGGAGATGTGGTAGGATGAGTCCTAAAGCTGCGTGTCCTACGTATCCTACGATTAGGCAAGTAAATTTTGCTGAGCTCGTCCTTACACTTGTACGCACAAAATTGTCTTCGATAGACGTGAATGTGCACATACACCAAGAGGCTTTTTCCACCTTATAGCGGGGATGGCCGCCGCATATAACCACTCCCAACCCATCCAAAACCCATGCATCGTCCTTTCCCATCTCAGCACTTTGTGGATGAAGGGTCATCCCTGTCCTCCCCGCTGCTGGAAATTGTACATTAAATCCAAAGTGATGGATGGTTGGTCTAGGGATGGGGGGAGGATTTTTTCTTTTCTTTTTTCTTTTTTTAGTGAAGTATCACTCCCACGGGTAGCCGTTCTCCTCCCCCCTCCCCTTGACCTCTGCGCTCTTCCACACCCGGAGCTCGTGACCTTTGACCTTCCCGAGGCAGAAAAATGTAAACAATCATGACCCTTTCAACAAGACCCTCTTTGATGAGGAGGCCAGCTGCCAAAATCGATATGCAAGTGCTATTTGAGAACCAGGCTAAATCGATGCAATATGCATCAACTGCACCATCTCTCACAACAAATCATATATATATACTGTATATATATATATACATATATATATATATATATATATATATATATATATTGAGGTGTGAAGACAGAATGAGTGTTAGGGTGGTGTGTTTAAACTCCAAGAATCCGTTGAAATAAAACTTCAACGGATTCTTGGCGTTTAAACTCACCACCCTACCACTCATATATATATATATATATATATATATATATATATATACAGTATATATATATATACATATATATATACAGTATATATATATGTACATATATATATACATATACATATATATATACATATACATATATATACATATACACAGTATATATATATATATACAATATATATATATATAATATATATATATATATATACATATATATATATATATATATATATATATATATATATATATATATATATATATAAAACACTGAGTAACCATTAAAAAATTCCAATGTGCTGACAAACTGACACGCTTGTTATGGTGGCCGGAACTCTCTGTCCGGATGCTTCACTTCCTGGCGCCGCGCCGCGCTGCGCCGCGCTCTTCTGGAAGCAAGCCCCGGTCGGCTGGCCAACCCACCAACGGCACATCCGGTGGATTTGGTCAAACTCCGTATCAAGTGGAGGAAGCAAGACCGCCTGCCTGCCGACACCTTCCTTTCCGAGCGGCCAATTAAAGGGGTAAAACTCGGAAATTCAAAGAACGACACACTTGCGGAAGAACGACGAACCCCTTCCGATGGTGGAGTTTCAAGTTCCAGCGGAACCGACCGCGCACTAGCGAAGCGAGGAGACCGTGAGCCGGCCAGTGGGGACTCCCACCATAAAACGATCCCCAACGAAAAGGGACGGGCATCATTAAGCAACAACACACTACAAAAGACCTCGCAATATTGTGGACCATACCAAAGTGGAAACAATGGTGCAATAACAGTCATTATCCTGTGCAACGGCCTGCAATTTACCAATTACGAAGACTTAGAGATAGAGAGAAAAAAAAAATGACAGGGTTGGTTGCCTTGCTGCAGCAACAGGCGTGGTGCAATGTGCTCATGCTCAGCACCACCAGTTTTGGATCACGCGCTGGACTCTATACCAGAAGCAATCAACCGGTCCTCTCTTTCGTGTTTTCATTCCCTCGCTGCCCCCAGACGATTCTTTTCAACCGTGGGGAAAACATATCTCTCTCTCTCTCTCTCTCTCTCTCTCTCTCTCACTCACACACACACACACACACACACACAAACATCGACGGGATTAAACTTCTCATTTCCACTAAGTCTAAGGGCATACGCCACGTTTCCGTCCCCAAGAGTAAGAGCCGTACTTTCAAGATCTTCCTGTAGCGTAACTATGGATCTAATTACACAAGATGCTCCGAGACGGTCCTTTGGATCAGGACGGTTCGGTGTTTTCTGGATCTAATTCGGGAAGGCAGTGAGACGGCCAGGATCGTTCGTTCTCGGGAGCTGGGGCGCGTCGAGATCGAAAAGAATATCGACGGCGACGCCCAGTGTTGATCTTCCGAGATGATGATTCTTTCCACTCGAAGTCGGCGTGGGCGGCGGAGGAAAACAAAGAGCCCACCTCCTCATTGACGAGACGCTACAAATAGACAAAACCTTTGTCTCATACGTTTCGTGAGTCGATCTTTTTTCTTCGTTTTTTCGTGCTTTCGCCTTCTCGTCATCGTTCTACTTTAACGTGACCTGACCACCTCTACACACCTGAAAACGTCAATCCATCTTTCAAAAAGACCCAAGTTAGCCCCCATTACTTTCGTTCATTACTCACAACAACCTTCTAACCCACTACTCTCATCTCTTCTCCAGTCCCTAGCCTTCCTACGCATCCCATGGTCTTTCTTCCTCTTCCCATATTCTTCTCATCCTTCTCTCATCCTACTCCTGGTATAACGTTTCCAAAATCATCTGCATTTCCTTTCAGCTGCTCCCTCCCTTGTTTTCCTCGGCATTTTGCCACTCCCAACTCAGGAACCTTTTGTCCTTTTCGTTGCTTATCCTCTCACCTCCCCTCCCCTCCCCATCACACTTTCCGACCCTCATTCCCCTCTCCCTCCCCTCCCCATCACACCCTCATCCCTTCCCCCGCCCTATGAAATGGAAATATCACGTCAACAGATTCACAGCATCACCTTTTCTTCGTGCTATACCCATCGAGACTCACTCACTCACTCTCTATCTCTCTAGTTTCCACCACTTGATCCCCTTCTTCCTTTTCTCGCTTCCCTTCCTCCGGATACAACTTCTCGCTCCCCTCCTCCTCCTATCTGGATCTTCAGGTTCCTCATTGTTCCCCTCGGTCAACATTCCCCTTCCTCCTTCCCCAAAACGTCACTCCCTCTACCTCATTCCCGCCCCTTTTCCACTCCACCCCACCCGCTCTCACTACTCCACCTGCACTACTGACTTTCTTGCCCCCCCCCACCCCTGGGAAAAGAGCAGAGTTTGTCTGACCCCCATTTCACTGCCGTTCCCCGGCCTCCTCGCAGCGTCGTCAACCCGATGACCCGCCGAGGGTCCCTCCTCTTCTAGGTGCATCCACCCATTCCGCCTTCCCTCCTCAGCCCTACAACAGCTTCGATCGCAGGTACTCTATCTCCCCGAGTAACCCTGCCTCCCTCTCCATGCCCCCTCCTCTCTCTCTCTCTCTCTCTCTCTCTCTCTCTCTCTCTCTCTCTCTCTCTCTCTCTCTCTCTCTCTCTCAGCCTGTTTCGTCTGTTTATAAGCCACAACCTTCAAGAAATATTGTGTCACCACTGTTTACTGTCAATACTTTTATTTTCAGGCTGCCACGACCCCAACTGTAATTTCAATATGAATCTGACCCTGAAGCTCCTGTGTTCATTTCTGTTATATATATATATATATATATATATATATATACATATATATATATATATATATTATATATATGTATATACATATATTATATATATATATATATATATTATATGTATATACATACAAATATGTATATATATCATATATATATATATATATTATATATGTATATACATATATATATGTATATACATATATATATATATATATATATATATATATATATATATATATATATATATATATATATACACACGTGACCCCTTAACAGTTCCAATGCCTCCGCCTTCTCCTAAAACTTCCTGATAATATGTTGCCACTTGTCAGTCAGATTTGTCCCTCCTCCTCCTCCTCCTCCTCCGGAAACTCCGACCGGGAAGAAAGACGTGCGTCTCCACATGGGGCCTCGCATGTGTGTCCCCTCAACTTAGAGGATGACAATCCCCAGACCAAGTTCACAGTCAGTCGGGGGATGATACACGGGTGGAGTCTCGTCTCGGTCCCCGGGGCAAAGGCGACACATCCAAATGGAGCACTTAAGAGAATAAACAACGTTGTAACACGTTTCCATCGTTGGCAGAACACTCGATCTCTGTTTGCAAGGAGGGGGGAGGGGACGGGGAGAACTCGGCAGGGTATGGGTAGGAAGACGCCTCTCCTTCCTCCTCACGGGTCGTGAAGAACATAAGAATATAAGAATGGAGGAGACTTAAGAGACCTTAAGGCCTACACTTGGCAGTTCCATGCCCCTTGCCACCCTTCATCCCTACTCATAAAGTTGCCTAACCTTCTCTTAAAATAACTAATTGCTTCAGCGTGAACTACATTGTTACTAAATCTATTCCATTCGGTAACCACTCTGTTAAGGGAGAGCCTCAACAGGGAGACGATTCTCTCCGCCGTCCTTCCCGCAGGACCAACACTTGAGGTTCCCGTCGTTGCTCCTGGTGGGCAGGAGGGCTGGGACATCGCATCTAATCACAACAAAGACATATGGAAGATATAAAGAAAAAATATTTATACGGAGCCGCACTGAAAAGGTTTATCTGGATGACGGCTGGCTGGTTGACTGACTTGGGAAGGACCGGTCAGTTGAAGTCAGATAAGGCTGTGTTCCATAAAATTCTATTGCGTTAGGTTAGGTTAGGCTAGGTTGGGTTTGGCTGGGTTACGTTACCTTGCTTTGTTCACAATGATAACACGTAGAAAACAACTTTATAAAAAAAGAAGGTATTTTCATCTGAATTTCTCTTTAAGTGGTATTCATATATGAAAATGAAAAGTGAAAAAAATTAAATATCCTACACTGGATGCTCCATTGGTTCAATAATATCACTTTGCGGGAACAAGGACAAATAGCGAAAATGAATTTCTAGCTGGTGTCTACAGGCCACAAGACAGACTGTTGCAGGACGACACCAACCCCAACCCCCACCCCCACCCCGACTCGAATGGTCTGCAGCAGGACGAAACTCGCGGGCAACTCGTCTCCTGAAGAGCAATTAAAAAGCAATTGCACGACTTTCCCCTCTCTCGAGGCTAACCGAGCTTCGCCCATTCGGGAAAGTGACCTGAATGGACAAACGCCGCCGCCGCCGCCTCTCCCTTCGTTGGCGCCGTGAACCAAACTCCACTGCCGAGGGTCAGGCACAAAGGCAAGGGTCATCTCCAAGGACGAGCATCATCAGAGAACCAGCGGCCTCCAACTGTCAAAACGTAAAATTCACCTGCACGTAGGTAGAAACAGTTTCTCAGTGGCGGGCTGCGTCAAAATATCATTTATACATAAACCATTCCCTCCCTTCCTTGCACCACAGTATCATCTATACACAGCCATTCTCCACTCATCCCTATATCCTGCCTTCTCCCTTCCTTGATCAATAGACATTCCCCTCTTGCTCAACGCCCTTTTCACCCCCATTCATCCATCTCATTCTCGGTCGTCCCTTCAACTTTATTCCTCCACCTCTACCTTCCACACCTTTTTTTATTAATATTTCTTCATTCATTCTTTCACGTGTCCATACCATCCCAATACTCTTTTACCAACCCGATCTACCATCTCCTTTTCCGCTCCTGCTCGCCTCCTTACCTCATTTATCACCCTATCCAACCTTGTAACTCCTACCAATACTTCTCAGACATTTCGTCTCAAACACATTTAAAAAATTCCTCCCTGCCTCATTTAAAATCCAGATCTCTGCTACATACAGTGCCGTCGGCACAGTCACCCCTTCATACAGTTTCCTTTTTGCATCCGTTCCCAAATGCTTATTTCTCATCACAATTTTTAATTTCCAAAGACCTTTACTTGCTTCTCTCAGTCTACAATTTCTTTACACCGCCACTCCTCCCTTTCCTGCCACATGCGATCCCAAATACCCAAAACTATCCACTTCCTCCAGCCTCTCTCCTTTAATACTAAAGCCCCGGTCACACTATCACGACTCAAGTGAGTTCGTTTGAGAAGAAACGACTCTGTTTACAATTTTTCATTTTTCGAATTTCCAAATATCATATTAACTTTGCGTCATATACTGAGAAGCTGAACGATGAACTAAGAGAAGCTAAACCTAGACGAATATTAGACACAGTGTTGAACTGTCCTTAGTGAAATCTAGAATATTGTAGCAAAAGTCGTCCAGCAGCTTTTTAAATTCACAACATTTGACGAGAATCGTGAATGTGACTGGGGCTTTACTTCCAACTTACCCTTGTACATCTCATCACCTTACTTTTACCCACACATAACTTCAACTTTCTCCTATCGCATACCCTCTCAAACTCAGTCACTAACTCCCTTAATGTCCCTTCTGACCCTGCCACAAGCGGAGTGTCGTCAGCAAACAACAACTGGCTCACCTCCCACTTTTCTCCATTTTCTTTAACCATCTTTAGTCCCCCTACCCATTACCTCCCGCACCATCCCATATGCATATTGAACAGCCATGGCATCATGACACAATCCTGATGCAGCCCCACCTTTACCTCAAACTACTCGCTATCTCCATTTCCAATTCTAACACAGGCTCTACTACTCTCGTACAAACTCTTCACACCCCTAAACAGCTTTCCCCAATCCCATGTATCTGCAAATCCTCCCACACTGCTTTTCTGTCTACCCTGTCATATGTTTGCCTTTTCCAAATCCATTAAGGCACGAAAAACATCCTTACCTTTTCTAAAACTTTTTCACATATGTGTCTTTACCACAAAAATCTGATCCACCCAACTCCTACCTTTCCTAAACCCACACTGTTCCTCACCAATTACTCCCTCTGTTCCTCTTCTAATCCTCTCAATTAAAACCCTCCCATGCGCCTTCCCACCTACACTCAATAAACTGATCCCTCTGAAACTACTACACTCACATTTGTTCCCTTTTCCCTTGAAAGCGAAACTATACAGACACTCCTCCAGTCCTCCGGCACTCTACCCTCCCTTAAACACACATTAAACCTCACTAGCTAGTCCACTATCACTGTATCTCCATTTTTCAGACTCCGCATGACACCCATCTAACCCAGGCACCTTACCTGCTCTTATAATTTTCAAAACTACTTGTACCTCCATTTTCTTCTCCCATCACCGTCATTTTCTTAGCGCCTCTCACCAGTTTCTCCTTCTCCACATTCAACAGCTATTGAATGATATATATATATATATATATATATATATATATATATATATATATATATAGTGTGTGTGTCTGTAATTCACCATGGTCTTGGATCACGTGCTGGACTCGTGATCGACAGCTACTACCCTCCCGGATGAGAGCTCAGAGCTCATGTATGAACGATCTCTGGGTAATGCTGTATGTGTGTGTGTGTGTGTGTGTGTGTGTGTGTGTGTGTGTGTGTGTGTGTGTGTGTGTGTGTGTGTGTGTGTGTGTGTGTGTGTGCGCGCGTGCGTGTAAGAATGATGACCGTCTCCTGATGGTAAAATGAGGCCAGTGAACAAAGAAGAGCAGAAACCGGGAACTTAAAGGTGACGCGCCCACATGCAGATGTGCTGCTGCTGCTGCTGCTGCTGCTCCTTCTCCTCTTCGGAGGCCTCAGGGACGAGCGGAGGGAGGGATGTCACCAAAGGAAGACCAAGAACATAAAAGTCTCCCTACGGCCCCAGTTCTGCACATCCCAAAAAGGGCCGCGACCCCAGCGGTCCTTTTAATTAAAGTGAAGTTGGTGAGCATAGCGAAATAGTTCGCACTTTCACTCCCATATCCACAACACTGATCAACAATGACTTTGTCCAAGAAGAAATTATAATTTTGTTAGGCACTTTTGTACGCTGTATACAGTAAGAATTTCAAAATTTCTTTATTGTTAATTTTTTCCGGAATACTATATTATCATATTCATATATGCCAGCTCCTCAAAATATTTGAAAAAGAGCAACAACTTTTTGAAAGCCTAATTCTAACTAAATGAATCCCTAAAGGCATGCAGAAATAAAAATGGATATGTCAGGACACTCAAAGAGTACCCTACTCCACAAGAGCAGACCTCTGTCAGTTTCCAACTTAGAACTTAGTGTGTGAATGAACACAGTCTCTTCCACTCTGTGGACAAATCATGGTTTTGTGTATTTCGTGTTGTACTGATACCCCGCCCACCAATGCAATGCCAAGAAATTGCTTGTGCACAACATAATTTGTGTTACATCCGCGAAGAGATAATACTGAAATAGCGAACACGCTATTTCACACCCCTCATCAAGAAAAGCTATGTGTATTGCTTGGGTTGTCAAGCGAGTGACTATGATAAAACTTGTGCCCCCATATTTGTTGTGTCACATGTGTCAAGTTTTGGAGAAAACCCGAAGATCACGCTTCGGAGTGTTGCAAAAGTTTGACAAATATATATGCAGGGCCGTCGAAACCCACTGTGGCCACCGGGGCAGCAAAAGTTAAAGGCCCCCACTTCAAGTGGCAAAACACGACAAGCTGGGCTACACAGAAATGACACCATTAATGACATACTGTAAATACGTAAGACAATGATACTGTGACGAATTAAATAAAAGAAGGCTAATCCACGTAGACAGCTTCATGAAAAAAATAGAACCTCTAGCTATATAAAACCCAGGTTGCGTCTTTAATCTTCTCGAGCCCCCTAGACACCCGGAACCCGGGACACTGCCCTCCCTGTCCCCCCCTCGTCGGGCCTGTATATATAGTAATCCAAACATGCCGTTAAACACTGTAATTTGCCAAAACTGTCTGGAGTTATCCGAGGGAGCTTCCAAGGAACACGAAGCAGTGGCGATGAATCGGGGGATCAGATGGCGGACCAAATGAAAGGCAATTTGGATCCAACATTTGAAGAAGAATGTTCTTTCATGAAAACCGCGTTTGCAGACTTTACGAGAACTTAATGACCTCGTCTGCGATTTATGTTTGTCGAGAAGATGAGCTGAACTTCCCAGGTTAAAGGTTTGGAATCTTGTCAGGAGAGAAACTAAGATTATCGTGATCGCCAAGACGATTTCAAAGACTCTTTCCTTGAACGATGGTTTGGTATTTTGCAACGACGTTTTTTTTTATAAAGTCATTTGGCCACTAGTACAATACAGATGACAGAAGCTTGTTTACCAACTCGTCAGAGGTAAGGCTGAAGGCTGTCCTTTTCCATAATGGAAGTAAAACTCCCCTTGGTTCCTCTGGCTTACATAGTTAACTTGAAGTAATCGCACGAGAAAAAATCGGATGTGAAAAAAAATCGTATGAGAAAAAAATCGTATGAGAGAAAAAAGAAAAAAAAAAACATAAGTATGGGGACAAAGTGGTGACCAAAAGACTGAGTCACTTTAAGTCGGAATGCATGTGGGTTACACAAAGTTCTGCTATTTCCTCTATGGGTGAGGTAACCGGGACGAGAAAAAAAATCATTATGTGAAAAATGTGCGACCTAAAAACGAGCATCACTGACTCTAGGGAATAGGAAAGTCATAAATCCTCCTTCTGCTGATTCCGAGATTTTTTATTTGCTTCCTCCGAACATTAAACTCGGGTTGATGAAGAATTTCGTCAAAGGTTTGGATAAAACTGGCCACGAATTCGCATACTTGAGGAATAAATTCCTCCTAAATAAGTAATGCAAATATCAAGGTGTGTGTTTTCTTCGAGCCACAGATCAGGAAGTGTTTCCAGATTGATGGCTGATAAAGTGCTAAGTGAAGTAAAAAGAAAAATGCATGGCTTGTGTTAAAAAGAGTTTGCCAAGAGTTTCTGCAAAAGCATAGACCCAGAAACTCCTCTTATGTTGCAAATTATCTATTGCCGTTTTGTATAAAGCCCTTGGTGCATTATGTATGTAAAGATACACTTTTTTTTTTTTTTTAAATCTTGGGGTAATCAGTGACGAGGAAGGCGAAAATTTTTCCAGAGGAGGACATTATGGGCACGAGAAAGCGGATCCAAGCAAATTGGAGAGCCCTTCTCCTACGCAAGTAGATTAAGTCTGGCGGCACACAAGGCATTTTTCGATAGCATACTACTTGCTTTTGCTCCTTCGCTTGAGTAGAAACGAGTTCGGTTACGATCTTTTGTTTTTTCAAATTTCCAAATGTCAAATTTCTCTTGCCTCATCTAGTGACAAGCTGAATGACGAACTAAGAGAAGTTAAGCCTACAATACGAATGTTGGACATATTGTTGAGATGTTCTTCTGGATTTTTAGAATATTGTAACCGAAGTCGTTTCCACTCAAACGAAGTAGCGAAAGCAAGTAGCATGCTAGCCTAGTGTGTCACCACCTTTACTGTTGGACCTTAAGGAAGGATACTCTCGAGGCAGAAAACAAATTAACCCGCTGACAGATTTGCTCTCTTGTTTTGGCGGTTCCCGAAGGGATTTCAAAACTGCACTCCGTTCCACCGCCTCGGCGAGGAGTTTATCCCATTCAATGACGACTACGCGCTTGACGAAAATGTTTCTTCTTGTGCCTCGCTCACCCAACGGCACCACAGGGACACCAGGACGGCGAGGCAGTGCGAGACCATCACAACTCGAGACAACGACGCCTCTGCTGACGTTTCCACCTGCTGCCCTCGTTTCTTCGAAGGCCCCACGAGGACCTCGAAGAAGGATGTTGAGGTTCTTCGTTCATCCCAGCTGGGCCCACGACTTCCCCCCCCCACACACCTCCCATGCCCCCTTTCCCTCACTCTCTCTCATTTTTCTCGCCTTCAGCCATAAACAAGGACACTTCTGTCTCCGCCGTCGCCTCGCTCTCGTCGTGACACGAGCATCAGGAGAGCGAAATCAACTAAAGTGCTCTGCGGCATCTGGGAGGAAGAGGAGAAGAAGGAAGAGCGGGAGCTTGTAACTTTACAATACGATATGCACACAACAGTCAACGGGAAAACGGCCAATATAGTGAATTTTTGGCGAAAAATGCGTGGAAGATAAAACTGGGCGGATGATGTAAGAAAACATTTTCTCTTTGATGAAAGCCTCTCCCCAGCCCACCCCATCCAACCAATGGCTTTTCCGAAATGAAATCTGCAAGCATAAAGTCAGTCTCTCGACCCAATATCCCGCCTCCAATATTCATCTCCAAAACAAAAGGGCCCTACCTGCCCTACAAAGATGGCACCCTGTGGTGGTGGTGGTAGTGGTGGTGGTCGTGGTGATGGTGATGATGATGGTGATGACGGTGATGATGGTGATGATGGTGATTATGCTGCTGCTGCTGATGATGATAGTGATGATGATGATGATGATAATGATGATGATGGTGGTGGTGGTGATGATGGTGATGATGGTGATGATGGTGATTATGCTGCTGCTGCTGCTGATGATGATAGCGATGATAATAATGATGATGATGATGATAATGATAAGGATGATGCTAATGATGATGATGATGATGATGATGATGATGATGATGATCCCTCCACCGCCAGTCTCACCTCTCTCTCTTCAGTATCTAAAACGTTTCTTACAGACAACACGAGAAAACGAAATACCTTCATCGATATACGAGATTTAAATAACTATTTTTAGTCCCTCCATCATTCTAAATCAAAATAACCAGCACGCTAATGATAATATATGAATTCACTCCCTCTTTCAGAGCCAACGTTGTTAATATTAACATCATTAGAACTACCGTAAGTGCCATCGCGTTAACTGACAACTAAACCCGTTAAAATGACCATCAACGCTGTTAATTAACGCCTAAATCCCTTCAAATAACCGTAAGCGCCCTTAGAAATGCAAGTGACCGTTAACGCCGTTAAAATGACCGTTAACGCTCACGTCCTTCGGTCTAAACGCAGGCGACCGCACGCGATCACGCGACCGCAGTGAGTCTGGCTCAGAGGTCGCCTCCAACATACTGAAAGACCAACTTCCTTGTTCCTACTTACCTACCAAGCCGAAGAGGCCTCTGCACCATTAAACACAATATATGTATTCAATACCACCGACACAATACCACTGACACAGGACGGTAACGAATAGAAGTGCAGAGGTAATTATCAAAATCTATCTAGCGATAGTTAGACCCATCCTTGACTATGCGGTACAGTTTTGGTCTCCGTCCTACAGATTGGACATCAATTCACTAGAATCAGTACAGAGAAGAATGACTAAAATGATACATGGACTCAGAAATTTGCCTTACGAGAGGCTTAGGCACCTTAACTTACACTCTCTGGAAAGATGCAGAGTGCGGGGTGATCTAATAAAGGTGTTCAAATGGATCAAAGGCTTAAACAAGGGTGATGCAAACAAGGTCATCATATTAAAACAACGGGGCAGGACTCGCAGTAATGTATTTCAACTGGACAGGTCTAGATTTAAGAAGGAAATAGGCAAGAATTGGTTTACTAATAGGGTGGTCGACGAATGGAATAGACTTAGTAACCATGTAGTAAGCCCTGAAACTATCAGTTGTTTTAAGAAACGATTAGACAACTTTATGGATGGGGATGACACGTGGTGATGGATACGGAGCTGCCTAGTGTAGGCCTTATGGTCTCTTGCAGTCTCCTTCATTCTTATGTTCTTATGACACAATACCAGTGACATAATATGCAGACTCAACACCAATGACACAATATACGGACTCGATACCATTGACACAATGCATGGACGCAATACCATTGATACAATGTACGGACTAGATACTTCTGACACAATATACGGACTTATCCTTACTGTCACACCAAAGGGCTCCCTCAATAGTGTCCCTACACAGTACCAGTCCTGAATCGGAGAATACCGATTACTGTGCAACATTACTGATAGTGCAAGGACCACTCTAAGACCTTTTTTTTTTTTTTTTTTTCAATGGCTGATGAAATGTCATGTCCTCCCCGAGCTCCCACAAGAGAGAAATGACCCTCACGCAGGCTCTTTTGCAGCCAAATCTAAGACGGACTATCCAAAGGAAGATGAAGAGATAATCATGAAAACGATGACTTAGAAAATAATAAAAGAAATTATTAAGAAGTGGCGGGCCGGCTTGCGGGGTCAAAAGTAAAGAAAAAAATAGCGGAGTGGAGCGGAAGGGGAAGGGGGAGGGGAAGGGGGAGGGGAAGGGGAAGGGGGAGGGGGGAGGGGAAGAGGGAGGGTGGAGGGGAGGGGGAAGGGGGGAGGGGAGAGCAAGCCCTAGGAGGACGATGACGACGAAAGGATCATCAGGAGGAAACGGGGAGTCAAGCACCGAACAGGTCAACCTTGAACGAGAAGCCGAGGTGGAGGAGGAGGTGGAGGAGGAGAAGGAGGAGGAGGAGGAGGAGGAGGAGGAGGAGGAGGAGGAGGAGGAGGGGGGGCATTAAATGACAACGGCCCAAGTCATCAACGGAAAAGGGATCAACCCCTTGAGGGTGGGAAGGGAAGAAGGAAGGAAAGTTGCTGGTGACTAGAATTGAGAAAATGGAACCGTGTTACTGACGCAACGAACAACTCAAAGACGGGTCCCTGCACCCCCTGGGCAAGTTCTAGACAAGTACCTCGGGCAGAGAACGAGGCACCCCTAAAGAGCCCGAAACGAACTTGAAGAAGAAGAAGAAGAAGAAGAAGAAGAAGAAGAAGAAGAAGAAGAAGAAGAAGAAGAAGAAGAAGAAGAAGAAGAAGAAGAAGAAGAAGAAGAAGAAGAAGAAGAAGAAGAAGAAGAAGAAGAAGAAGAAGAAGAAGAAGAAGAAGAAGAAAAGAAGAAGAAGAAGAAGAGAAGAAGAAGAAGAAGAAGAAGAAGAAGAAGAAGAAGAAGAAGAAGAAGAAGAAGAAGAAGAAGAAGAAGAAGAAGAAGAAGAAGAAGAAGAAGAAGAAGAAGAAGAAGAAGAAGAAGAAGAAGAACAAGAAGAAGAACAAGAAGAAGAACAAGAAGAAGAACAAGAAGAAGAACAAGAAGAAGAACAAGAAGAAGAACAAGAAGAAGAACAAGAAGAAGAAGAAGAAGAAGAAGAAGAAGAAGAAGAAGAAGAAGAAGAAGAAGAAGAAGAAGAAGAAGAAGAAGAAGAAGAAGAAGAAGAAGAAGAAGAAGAAGAAGAAGAAGAAGAAGAAGAAGAAGAAGAAGAAGAAGAAGAAGAAGAAGAAGAAGAAGAAGAAGAGAAGAAGAAGAGAAGAAGAAGAAGAAGAAGAAGAAGAAGAAGAAGAAGAAGAAGAAGAAGAAGAAGAAGAAGAAGAAGAAGAAGAAGAAGAAGAAGAAGAAGAAGAAGAAGAAGAAGAAGGAAAAACCCACTTGGCCACGACGACGACGACGAGGGTCAGTTAAGAATATTACTTTTCAGTTCGTGTGCACGATAACATCTCGAGGCAGTAACGAGGTAAGCGCAGAGAGTGCACTCCTCCGTCGATCTGAAAAATTGCAAAAGCCGGGGTGAATACGAGCGGCTGAAGAATGTGACAAGAAGTAAATTGTGAGAGGAGGAGGAGGACGAGGAGGAGGAGGAAGAGGAGGAGGAGCGAGGGCGTTTCAGATAAAATCACTTCTGGAGAAAGTTGGGAACGTCGATATCGATAAAAGACGATTGAAACAAAGAAGGAGAAGGAAAAGGAGGAGGAGGAGGAGGAAGAGAGGAGGAAGAGGAGAGGAGGGGGCAGCATTGGCGAGAAGGAGGACGGCTCTGACAGAAACGGCGACGAAGCGACAAAACTAACGACGAAGCAAAACATTAGCTCCTAAAAGAAATAGAAGAATATGGGTGTGTGTGGGGGGGGGGCACCCTTGTGAGGACTGGGGAGGGCCACGCTACATTTTGTTTTTGCCAGTTTCTTCATTTAATAATTAATCTTTACTCATTAATTCATCTATTTTTACTGGGAAGGATGACCATCAACACCCGTCAAGCAAATTCGCGAACCAAACCTCAGGTCTCGTTCGAGTCCCCGTCTAACCTTATCTTTCATTAGCTCACCTAACCAAACTAAGCCTAACCCACCTAGATCCACAACCTATTTGCAAAAAAAGAGAGAAACCACGCACACACACACGTCTCGGTGGAGCAGCGGTTAGAGTTCGCGGTCGTCACTACGGCGGTCCGGGTTCGAATCCCGCCCAGGGCTGAAATAATTTCAGTCTCGCTGCGCTGCGAGTCGTTACTCCAACTCTCGTGGGCGGGGAGTTGTGTGTGTGTGTGTGTGCGTGTAAGGTCACAGCATTACCCATAGATTGGTCATATACCGGTATGAGCTCTGAGCTCTCTTCCGGGAGGGAAATAGCTGTCGATCACGAGTCCACCACGTGATCCAAGACCATGGTGAATCACACACACACACACACACACACACACACACACACACACACACACACACGCACGCACACACACACACGCACACACACTAATTCAAACTGGGAAAAGGAGGACATCAGTCCACATCATCGACTCACGATGTCAAGGCTTAGAGCTTCTTGGCCCAAAGGGGGTGAGGTTGGGGGTCTTGGCTCCAGGCAACCCGGTGTTTATACAAAACACAGGCATGCTGCCGTAATCACGAGCCCAAGCGCGCTGTCAACCAGAGCGCAGATGATAAACACGGCCCAGCCTGAGTCAACACGCGGCACCAAAGTGGCGATGACACGAAAATGTCACGGGGGCAGGACGGACGGTCATTCATGGGTGCGGCTTCGTGTCCAGCAGAAGGCTCTTCGCAAGACAAATTGTCCTCATGTGAGCGGGTGTCTCGAATTTCACAACGGGAAAATCACAAGCATTTTTTTTTTAACACAATGACAGTCTTCCCCATAGCGAGGCAGACATACCGCACGTCCAACCAGTACTCAACTGGGGAGTTTGGGCTTTTTCCGGAGACCAGGTCCCACACCCCTACTCCTCTGGGTGGTGGCGAGGAGCAAACGTTTTTCATCGACGGCCTGGCTGGTGGCCGTGACAGGTCCCCTGGGGGCCGCGGGTCTGCTCCATGAGAGAGCTGAGGCACCGGATTAGTCGATGGATTAATTTAACGGGGATATGGGAACAGATAGCATCACAGACCCGCCCCTTTGCCGGCTGGCGCCAGCTGACTTGATATCAGCACTCTCTGACCCAAGGGCTCGGAGACGCAAACTCGCTTGTTCTTCAGCGTTGGCTGGAATTTTCTTTTTCTCTTTTTCTAAGATTCCCGAAATCCCTTGCAAAGAAAAGCGTCTACGTGTGGAACGCGTCTGGACAAGTCCCTCGGGTCACCTTTGTTTCTTCCCCCCCCCCCAAAGGAAGGTCAAACGAGGTGAGGAAGCGCTCCAGAGGCAATCTTGAGGCGCATCATGTGTTGGCCCACTTCTCGTGAGGCCTAGCAGTGCAAAAGGCCAAGCGTTTGCATTACATTTACGTTTGTAACCTGGAAGTGGCGACGATGACATGGTGTTTTTTGTTTACATTATCCTTCCCTTGGCATAACTAAAAATATGAAAGGGAAACTATAATATCAGAGGTGGAAGTATTTTCAGACCCTTAATGTGGAGAAAATAGTAGTAGTAGTAATTATAGTAGTGGTGGTAACAGTAGTACTAGAATTAGTACTAGAACTAATAGTAGTAGTAGTAGTGGTAACAGTAGTACTAGAAATCGCACTAGAAACAAACAGCAGCAGCAGCAGCGGCAGCAGTGATATTATTAGCAATAATAATAGTAGTAACAATAAAGTGGTGCACAAGCGGAGCGGATCATTATGGCACGAAGGAACGAAGGGCAGTGAATCGGAAGTGACCAACCCACGCCCCACGTCATTCGCCCTACCTTGCCTGCCTGCCTGCCTGCCTGCTGTAGTCACGCAGGCGCACGCCACGCCACGCCACGCCACGCCACGCACCGCCGGCCGACCAGCCAGCTAAATGTTATATGCAGTCACAATTACTACACGTTTTGAGGAGACTATTCTGGACACCGTCTTCAAAGATGTTTTTTCACCTCGAGACTGACGACGCAGCACAGAGCAAAAGCAGACTTCCTGTTGCTGAACTGAAGTACAGAGTTTTAACTTCTCTCTCACTTGAAATTCTTCTCTCTCCCTCTCTCTTGAGAGAAGTTCAAACTGTATTTCAATTCAGCCACAGGAAGTCTGCCTTTGCTGTGTCGCCTGCGTCTCAGTCTGAGCCTATTAGGCTTAGATTTTGTTCAGACTAACACAAGACGATTCTGTTAAGTTCAGGAGACACTGTCTACTCGGTCGTGGGTTTACCGCTAAGTTCTTTTATAAGGATAACAAAACCACAAGGAAAACGAGTGCTGAATTTCATTCTGAAGTGGTGTACAGTTGCCAATGTCTCGCTGCACCACCTCTGAACCGGGCGGTGTGGCGGGGTCGAGGGATGGCCCTCCATCCGCAAGGCGCTGAGATGGGAAAGGCAACCCCGTGTTTTGCATGGGTGTGGGATCGGGAAAGGGTGGGTGTATATGTTGATTCAGCCACCCCTCCTTACAAGTGTGGAAATAGGCCCTTACGTACCAAAATTCGAACCTTTATGGTCACACTGTGTTCCTTCGCGGGTGTCACCCCCCAGTTCACCTCGTTTACCTTTTCCAGCGATTCAGATCGTTCCTCTGGAACTTACCTGTAAAGAAAGAGAATCGGGGTTAAAACAAAGGAATCGGACAGAAGCATTTCATCGGACGTAATCAGTTTCTACCACCGAAGACTTGGTGGTGGTAGTAACAACTGTAACAATAATAATAACAATAGTAATACCAATAATAATAGTAATAATAACAATAGAAAAATCAATAATAACAAAAACAACAATACTAATAATAATAATAATAATAATAATAAGAATAATATTATACTAAGTCTACTATTACTAATGATAATAACTAATTATTACCTTCAATTTGAATGAAAAACCCGCCGCCCCACAGCGGCCAGAAACTTTTTTTCCCTCGAGTATATATAATGATCGTGCCCAAACAGATTTGGTTGTGGGGAAAGTTTGGTTGGAGGACTGGAGGACAAAGTGTAGGTAGAGACTATCATGTCTTGCATATTTATCAAGTTAAAAGAAAAAAACATATATATATATACATACACACACACACACACACACGCACACACACATACGCACACACACATACATACATATACCAAGGCTTTTTCCCCCTTTCAAGGGAGGTAGCCAAAAAGGGAAAGGCATAAAAACACTCCCACCCATTTCATCCCTAAATACACTCCACACCCCTCCCACCCTCCCTCTCATCTAAGCACCTCCTGGATGACGGGTCATCCCTGCACCTTGCCCACCACCCTGGGTCAGAAGCAGTGTCGCAAGACACAGCACATCCACAGCAAGGCCGCTTCATTTAATCGGCGACCCCCCCCTCTTCGTCCCCCCTTGCATATAAGGAGAGGACGGGGAGAAATCCCTTCGGGCTGCGTCAAAATTTACTCACACATACTACCCCACCCCCACCCCCCGCCCATTCCTCCTCATGCAATCACAACATCATCCATATACAACCATTCTCCACTCACCTCTGTCTTCCTCAACAGACATTCCCCTCTTCCCCAAAGCCCCCTTCACCCCATCCATCCACCTCATCCTAGGACGTCCCCTCATGTTCACTCCCTCCACACACACACACACATATATATATTCATGCGTGAGCGGAGGCGGTGACGGCAGCGGCGGCGGCAGTTCCGCGTCGCGGCGAAGTGGCAAGTGATGCTTGAACGAGCGAGCGGCACTTTTCCTCCTATTCTGGTTGCTGCCAGGGCTATTCTGTTCATCCCCGTGTCACTCATCCCCTCGGGGACATTTGTACCTGTGCTGACGCATCACTGATCAGAACCTGTCTCACGTCCAGTCAGCCATTTCCCATCCCCGCAGTGCCCTAGGCTGAGTCTCACCTCTGGACTCTGCTTTCCACGGAGCATTTGATCAAACTCTTCCTGATGTTGGAAACAAGAAATACCCACCGCTCAAGGCAAGAACTGTCCACCGCCTTATCCGTGTTATGTTTCCGCGTAATCTCGCGAAAGGACAAGATCTCTTCTTGTCAAATTCACGTTGAGCCAGACGACGAACTTCAGACGCTTAATGGTTTGATTGCTTATTTTTCATATCATTTCTTTTTCATTTATCTGTTTTCCCTTCCTGTATCCGACGACCGAAAGATCTGCCTGCATGCTTCTGCCACTGTGAAGCAGTGGAGTTATGTCTGTGACCACGCCTTCTTCTAACATTCTCACACGATACGCCATACTTGTCTGGCGCCCGTCTTCGACTCGTGAGACGCAGACAGGCGCGCTCCCCGAGTCTCGGCTTCCATGTCGCTGCTTCCGAAGTTAAGAGGTCTTTTACAGCCAATTTCCGTCGTCCCCGTTCTCGCACGAGTCTATATTTTCTTGCCCTCTTCTCCTCCTTCTCATCTATTTACTTTCTCCCTACCTTCGCTGCCGCAATCTCCTCTGCCATGAACGTCCGTCTTCCCGTTCTTCCAGCGTCCGTCTCATTCCGCTTCGTCGTTTCTTGGGTCTCCGTGACACGCTCCCTTCCGCCCTCTCCCTCCCTCGCACCTTCCTCTTCGTGTCACGCTCCTGTCCAGGTTCTCACACGTCGCTTCTCCCCGTCCTTTGCCCTCATTTCCCACCATTTCTCCTCCTCGTCTTCCCTCTCATCTTCCAGAGTTTCTGGCCAACCCTCAAGATCTCACCTTCAGCCATCGACCTCCGCCACTTGTCTTCCCATCTTTCGAAACCGTCCTTCTCAGCTTTCTAGTTCTTCTTCTTCTAGTTCTTCTTCCTAGCTTCTTTCCCTTTCCTAACACTTTCCTAACATCTTCTTTCCCTTTCCTAACACTTTGGGTCAGTACAGAGTACGAATCAACGCACACTCTCGTACCTCAACCCGGCACCTGGTTTGATCGTGGGCATCACAATTGTGACACGGAACAAATGGAATCGGTTTTAACATGCCGACATGTCGTTCCAAGTCAGTCCACAATCAAAGCGAATTTACATGATAAATACTGGGCTCCACAGGCACGTCATTGGATATACAGATCGACATGGAACAAATATGAACACACAAACACACACACACACACACACACACACACACACACACACACACACACACACACACACACACACACACACACGAACATGTATTCCACAAGTTTCGATTTTTTTTTACCATGATCTTACCATCATCAATGGTTACAATAAGTTAAATAATTTACAGTGATGAAGCATAAGGGCCGACAGAAGAAGAATTTTCAGTCCAGAATGAGGTCGGAGGGAGGGAGGGAAAAAGAGAGGGGGGGAGGGGGGGAGGGAGGGAGAGAAAGAGAGAGAGAGAGAGAGATGAGATATAGAGCTCAAATGTTTACACAAGTGCATTCTAAAACTTCCAATTGCATTACAATCAATGGCATCTTAATGAGCCAATGCTTTTAAGTTTGAGAGAAGAATGGGGCTGATCACTAAGCTGATTCCATCCCTCCGTTCTATACACTGAGATTCACCATCCCACTCTCCTACAAAGTGGAAAGTGAGAAACCCCTGTCAGTTGTGGCAAGCCGCTGGGTTCTTTAAGCCGATGTTTGGGTTGCCTCCCCACATGGCCAGGTCTGTCGTGAACCCACGCAAGAAGCACGTAGCGGATCCCGGGAATCGAACTCACGACCATCTGCTCATGAATTCGACACGGGGTTGTCCTGCGACCCTCCCGAAATCCCTCCTCCTCCTCCTCCACCTCTATGACTCCACCTCCACGGCGGGATACTGGATAGAGGCGCTGGTTTACGGCCATGGAATACGAATCCATGAGCCAACATTGTTCGAACTGGAAGTGGAAGCAAGCACGCACGCAGCCCTTCAAATTCATGATAATGAAAATGACTGACCTGAATGGGTTTGAAAAGTGCTTGAAAGTGTTTCAAGTACATTTGATTCAGGAAAAAGTACTTTGGCCGCTACACTTTCGAGTGCAAATGCAAGGACTACAATAGTTGGGACCTAGCCTGGAGCTATACCATCTAACTATATTTGTATTAATGGTTTATATTTATATCTATGAAAAAGAGAGAGAGAGAGAGAGAGAGAGAGAGAGAGAGAGAGAGAGAGAGAGAGAGAGAGAGAGAGAGAGAGAGAGAGAGAGAGACGGGGGGAAGGGGGGTCCCCACAGAGACAAACTTAGCGAACAGAACTGAGCGTGCAAGGAATGATGAGAGAAGCCAGATTCGCCCTCAACAGGAGGAGGAGGAGGAGGAGGAGGAGGAGGAGGAGGAGGAGGAGGAGGAGGACTCCACACAACAGTCACGATTACCGTGCTCAGATTGACGATAGGGCTGAGCAAAATTCATCAACACGTCATCATTTGGGGGCCTCATACGCCAGGGGGCGCGTTGCTTCACTCACACGTCGGCGCCGGTCCCCTTCACGGTCTTCTCTCCGAGCAAGCTCCCATGCAGACACCCTTCCTTCCTTCCCAATCCAAACAACTCTCGACAGGTTCGATCCCACTTGCTCCAGACATGGATTCTTATGTGGGCGTCGTCCCCTTCCTCTCCTCCTCCATCAAGGGTTGTCTCTTGTGGAGACAACGCTGAATAGGATCAACATCAGGGAAAAGTGGCACATGATGCACCACATATAACCGGAGTTGACGTTTGCGAATTATGCTCAAGGCAACTGGCCTAGACTGAGTCGTCCCACAGTACAGTCTCTGGTTTGATACAAAGTCATTCCAACGATACCTCATGATTCTCCAAAGGCACTTGGTACCAAAGACATCGAAACGCTCTTCAAGTCAGCATTCAATGTCCATGTCTCACATCCGTACAGCAAAACTGACCACGAAGAGATGTAGAGAGACTTGGGAAAACATGGTGGTTGAGGGATGTCAAGAAATACAGTTGCATCTGCGCTACTAGTGGAAGAGCCGGAGTCCGTAACCATCCCAACCCAACAGCCATAAATGTATTTAATGGCAGGTTCATCCCGCGGAAGTTGACTGATAGGGACACTCCGATGGGAGTTTTTTTTTTTCTTCTATGTTACAGTGTATAAATAGGAAGGTATATGGAAGCAGGGTCTGGAATAGGATCTTCAGGGTCCAAGGCGCCCTGGGGGGTTTTCCGCCAATCTTCCTACTTACACGTCCCATGTGTACTTATGCATTGCTGTTCTTTGGCCTCAAGGAGAGAGACCACCCGCCTACTTCAACGTTGAACGGAATCGTTCCGAGTCCATTCACTCCTACTCGGTTTGCAGTTCCACTTGAGGAACTGTGAGGAACCCCCATGGGTGGGTAGGAGTAGGGGTGAGTGTGTATGTGTGTGAGGGGGGGCGTCGTCTATGGACTCCAGACGGTGGCTCAATAATCCAGGGAGGTTGTGGTTGAAGGTGCTGCGGTAGGGAGCGATATGTATTTACAGACGAGAGGTGGGGAAAAGGTATGGGGGGGGAGGGGAAGGGGCGAACCCAGCAGTGGTTTAAAGTTTTTTCAAACCGAACAAAAGGACGGGGACGAGAGTGGGGTCACAAGGTAAACATCATCGGTCCTGGGTGCCGACTGCAAACAGGAGAGAGAGAGAGAGAGAGAGAGAGAGAGAGAGAGAGAGAGAGAGAGAGAGAGAGAGAGAGAGAGAGAGAGAGAGAGAGAGAGAGAGAGAGAGAGAGAGAGAGAGAGAGAGAGAGAGAGAGAGAGAGAGAGAGAGAGAGAGAGAGAGAGAGAGAGAGAGAGAGAGAGAGAGAGAGAGCGAAAAGAAACTGCAAGGCAGGAACCAGCTAGCAGGGGTGAAAAGAGGACGACGGAAGATAGAGAGAAAATAAAAAGAGGGATCTCAACGTGTCTATAGAGAGCTGATGTCAAAAGAGGACGAATCAGACCAAACAACTGAGAGGACGACATCGAAAAGGTTATGAAAAATAAAGGGAAAAAAATCCAGAAAGACCTCGAGAGGAGCTTTGATATAGGGTTCGTCTTGAGACACAACACACACACACACACACACACACACACAGCCGCCGACATCACTTTTTCATTCGCTCGTCGTCGTCTCGACCTTCTCCGGAAAGGTTTTAGCCTCGAGCTCAGGTCCCGACACACATAATGCACCTCTTTACAGCGACCTCTACATCCTCTTCTTCCCTTTTTCCAAACTCCCTTTATTGTGTACACTCGCTAGGCCTATTCAGAATGCAATAATATAGTGTGTGTATGTGTGTGTGTGTGTGTGTGTGTGTGTGTGCGTGTGTGTGTGTGTTACACGCACACACATACATATACATCCAGGGGAATGAGGAGGACTGCAATTCATGACACTCATATTAGTAGCACTCAACTTCCCAACAGCACCATCACTTTATTAAGAAGACAATGATTAAGTCCACGTTAGCCGCCTCACGCGCGTGTTTGCACGAACCCCCCACCCCCTTGGACTGATCGACCAACCGACGGGGCAATTATGCGCATTTTTCCAATTAACTACAAACGTGTGACGGTTATTACATTCGCCGAATAAAAGTGCAGGAGGGAGTGGGTGGCTGAGGATGGTCTGCAGGAGGAGGAGGAGGAGGAGGAGAGGGACGAGAGGGACGAGGGGGAAGAAGAGGAGGAAGACTGAAAAATGATTAGTGGCGAAGGGGATGAACAGAAAAATGTCCGCCACTCGAGGAGGAGCACAGGGGGAGGGGGGAAGGGAGAGGGAGAGAGAGAAAAAGAGAAAGAGAGAAAATAAAAGAGAGAAATAGAGAGAGAAATAAAGAGATAAAGAAATAGAAAGAAATAGAGAGAGAGAAATAAAGACAGGGAGAAATAGAGTGAAAGAGAGAAATAAATAGAGAGAGAGAGAGAGAGAGATAGATGGGAGATGGGAGGCGGAGGAGGAGTGATGGGGTGTGTCCAAGGGAGGCGGGGGGGCGGGGGGGGGGGGTTGAGGAAACATTTAGCTGAAATTAACCAAGAGCTCAAGATATTTTACATAACTGACACAAAAATTTTCTTTGACGCAAATCTTTTCCCGCGCGCTAATGAACGTATCGCCGAGCGGTAAAAAAAAAAAAAAAAAAAAAAAAAAATGATGAATTAAATTCAATTCCGGCGAGCTGCGAATCGGCTGCAATATTCGCGCAAGAATAAAACTGGAGACGCTAAGTTATTCGGTCTGGTTCGCCTCATATTCAGGTTGATTTAGCCAACGTGGTGGAACACAGGCTCCATCATTCCTCTCATTAACCTCCTCTCCATCTCTTCGGCGCGATCCTGTCCTCTATGCTAGAACCGCCGGTAACCGCAGATGCAATACTGAAAAATACAGAGCTCTCCCCTGTATAATATTGCCTCTTCTTCGATCAAGCGGTCTATTCGCCAGCCAACCAGTCACACCGCAGCGAACAGCCAGGAGGTACTCTTCGTCGTCTCTTTCGGCCTCCGTCACCGCCAGGCATCCCCTCGAGGCAACCACCCAAGTGGCTCCTTCTCTGAAGGGCGTGGTGATCTCTGCCCCCCGGTAACTGCACAAGTAGAACAAGAACAACGTGAACAAAAGTAAAATAAAAAATCCGCCTTTCAACATTCGGTCCGACTGCACTACCAGCCCACTGATCCTCATCCGACCCAGAGAACGATTCGCGCTGATTAACGGCGTCCGAAACATAATGAAGTCTCCCGAACGATGACGACGACGACGGCGGCGGCGGCACAGCCACACACTTCCCGGCCTCATCCGCCTCTGGGTCATGGCCACTGCAGCCCGCGGATCATCGCTATAATCCTATTGGGAGTTTCCAAACTGTCTTCTTGTGTACCTTTTACTTTTGGGTTGCTGTCCTTTATGCTGCTGGAATCGTCACTGCGACCCTATCTCTCGTAATGTAGAAGCGCTCAATCCATACTTATGGGTTGCTGTTCTTTGGCCCCCTTCCAAGGCGATGAGCCTACGCCAGGAGACACGTAGCTTTGACAGTAAACTGTCAGTTTTGCCATAGGCACTTAGGACTGATGGGGCAGGTATCACCGTCACTGCTGGGAATCAGAGGAGCGTGGGTTTCGAACTCACGACAGAGCAAATACGAGACCACCACTCTTCCGATTACGTCACCAGCGCCCTCCCAACACTGAATAAAATTGTCGTGCTTTTGGCCCCACTGGTGAGCCACTCCCTCCACCTCAACCCATCCTCCGTCCCTCCATGGACCACCTGTCTCTGCTTTCACTGTCACCTTCCATCCCTGTCTCATTCCCAGCTCATTTGCCCAGCCAACCCACCTCTTCCCCGTCTTTTTCCTCGACTGCCGAGTCTATGGCGTTAAAAGGGAAGGGAGGGAGAGGAGGTTGGGGGGGGGGGGGCCCGGCGGAAATATAATTGAGAATTACCATGATGGCGGCTATTTCAGCTTCGCTAATTTGAAAGTTTCAGAGGCGGGGGAACAGCTGCAGGACATAGGGAATGAATTCAACACCGTCCTCAAATTTGTGTGAAATGGAAGAGACGCCAGCTCCCCCCCCGCCCCCTCCCTCCTCCCCCCCAGAAAAAATCATGGCAATTCGATTTGCACCTTTCTCTCATTCATTAATATCACACCACTTAGTTTGATAAGGGTGCACTTTACATATTTTGTTCTGGTTTGAGCCAGGCAATTTTATTCAACATGGGGGGGGGACCTCGCCTTGAATGGAGGGGGTGGAGTAAAGCGTGGGTGGTTCTACGCACGAAACTGACGTCGGAGAGGATCATCGCCCACCACTACTCTTCGAATCGCATCAATCTCTTCACATTGAGGTGCGGCTCTGAGGGGCCGGCACCCGGTCTCCGGACCGAGCCCAACATCTCTCTCTCGCTCTCTCTCTCATAGTAATGAGATTTAAGTTGGGCAAATTTAGGATTAAGAATGAAATAGACAAGAACTGGTTTACCAATAGAGTGATCAGCAAATGGGATATACTTAGTAACCACATAATGAGCGTTGAAACTATCAGTTGTTTTAAGAGAAGGTTAGACAATTTCATGGATGGAGATGACAGGTGGTGATGGACATGGAGCTGCCTAGTGCAGGACTTATGGTCTCTTGCAGTCTCCTTCTTTCTTATCTTCTTATGTAATCAGCCTCAACTGTTACGCCCCCTGCGAGTTGGTAACAGAAACCAACCCACACTTAGCAAGACACATCAAATAGTCTAATGTTTCTACGCGAGTCCTAGCGATTCTATCCTCGGGGGAGAAACTCCCTCCGAAGAGGTGGAATCACAGAGATGGTAAAAGCGAGATTTGGAGAGGATATCCGAAATGAGGGACACAGAAAGACAAAAGTGATCAGCATCTGAGACTGCTGCGTGACTGCAGCAGAGACCATTCCCCCCGAGCAGTCGCTGCTACCAAAACCCGCTCGCAATTACTTCCTTTCCCTTCACTCTTCCGCTTGAGGGCCGACGGCGGCACAGGCTCGCCCCGGCCGCTCGCTCCTCACGGAAATCCACTTCCGAGGACAAGGAGCAGCCGCAGAAAAAAAAAACTCTCCACGCGGCGCCATCGAGGACCTGTACAGTCGGCTCCACTTCCGCACGTGAACGGTCTTGATGTCGTCAGATTTATTTTGCAACTGCGGACGCGCCCCTCCACCCTCTTTTTTGGCGGGCATTTCATTTCCCCCCTTTCTTGCAGTTTTTGCTATAAATAGGAAAAAGTCCATCAACATCAGGCTGATAATAATTTTTGGGGGAGTTATTTCGACTATAAACAACTCTGCCTTTGAGATTTTCCCCCTCCAGTTAAAATACAAATAAAACTAAATCTCGTTAATAAAACATGCTTTCAGAGTCATTTCAACCGTATAAATCATACTCGGCATTTGAACAATCTATTTCGTTTTGCTCTTTAGTTCATATATATATAAATAAATATATCAAAATCAGGTTGATAAAACCTGGTTTGAGAGTTGTTTCAACCCTTGCAAATAAGCAACCGTCTGCTTTCGAGAAGTCGAATCGTCACCGTTCTTCAATCCCAACGGATGACTTAGGAAAGTGCCTGCCATCGTCGCGTTGGTCCCTGTCTGTCGTCCTACGATCATGAAGCTTCAGACTCGCGAGTTCCATGCCAGGTGGTGGTGGTGGTGATATACTGCTCCTTGGTCCCCGACTGTCGCCAGGCGATTTCATTCACCTCCGCGGCTCACCATCCTCAGCAAGAGTGATGGTGTCGGTCTCGCCAGGCGACTCTCTCTCTCTCTCTCTCTCTCTCTCTCTCTTCCCTCTCGTGTTGTTTCCGCATTTACCGCCGTGATGTGAGGCAGTCCTCATTGCTTGTGAGCACCACGGTTCTCTCTGCGAGGGTCATTTGACAGTGCTCATGAGCACCATCCCCAACTGTGACAAAGAAGAGCTCATCCTTACAATCCCTGAGTTTACATCGATGAATACTTACGTAAATAACGGAACTGTTCAAGTTTTACTTGTGGGTGCTTAGCGCGAGTCGTTTTCATGATCTACAAGAGAAGTACAGAAAGGAGAAAAATAAGGGGGGGAGTGAGTCGTCGAGTCTTTATATAAAAAAACGAGAACGGGGGCCTTACGTATGTTTAAAATGAACATGTTCGTGGTTCTTCAACAGTTAAAAAGGCTGGACCTTCCTTGTTTTCTTTCCGGATCGGGGAGTTGGGCGGGGGTGGGGGCCCTTTGTGCCTCTGAAATATGTAGATACAATGCCTTCTCTCTTTCTCTCTCTCTCTCTCTCTCTTTTGAGGAAAGGAATGTTGTCCCTTTCTTTGACATATGCAGATAGCCTTCAGAGGAGGACATCTTAATGTTATTTACATTTATTTTCTAAACCCCATTTTTGCTACTTTTACACGTATCTAGGGGAAGACCATTAGATGCCAACTTCTACAAACAAACCCAAATCAATTTCTTCAGTACAGTACTGCAATACATATGGGGTTCTGATTGTACAAATATTTGGGGACTTTAATCTCGACACCCTTTCGGTCCACACCCACGCAGCATTCATCAGTACTCAATAGAGTTTCTGCTCCTCTTAAACCTCTCTCCTTGATCAAGACCTCTACGACTCCAACTCTTCAGCGCGATATTGGCCCTCAAGGACAGAAGCTCTGGTTCTTCAGTTGAATTACTAATTGCGGCCGCCATGATAACATCCATAAATGCAGCGTTCAACATCAACCACTTCACTGTGGTCTCAACTGATATGAACTGATAACAAGTTTGTCGTATTTCATCCTGCCACAGCAATTTACCTGAACGTTTGTTCTGGCTTCCCACCGGCGATTTTATTCAGCCAGTCAAGGAGGACAAAATTTATTGCACTGTGAAGGGGGGAGGGGAGGGCAACCGGTCAATTGAAATGCAACCGATTCTCTCTGGCCTCTGCGCACGGAGCAACATCGATACGGCGCGCGCACACTCGATACCGTAACCCGATGACATATGAAATCACAAACAATCTGCGTCACGGCCAGCGGCGGCGGAGACATTAGTGCCGCGAGAGCCAAATAATTTTCGCCGCCCTCTTTTGTTTTCTGCAGCCTGCCTGGCTGCCTGCCTGGCTTGCTTGCTTGCTTGCACACGCGCGGCGCAGGAAAAAGCGATATCGATTCGGCCGCTGTCGCCGCCACCGCTTCGATGTCCAGTCGTCGTCACACTCATACAGAAACAAAAGCCCGACTTGTCACCGACCGGCAGACGACAACGACGAACGACGACGACCCCGGGAGAACGCCCGCCTACCCAACCTCAGCCCCTTCACACCCAGCTGAATAAAATCGCCTGACGCCAGCCGGAATGAAATGCGAGAGCGTTCACCGAGAAGTGCTCTCCTCGCGTAGGGGTGTCGCATCATTCGAGTCTTCGACCATGGCCGTCAATTTTCTTTGGGGGCTGAAGGAGGCGACTTCGGAAGGACCTCTATTGGTCGAAGTCGTGGCTCCACAAAAAAGCTCTTCCCTCACCTCTTGGCGACTTCCCGGGGATTGAACCCGGGTCTTGGGCATTCGCGGCAAGAACACCAACCCCTACTCCACGAGTGATAGAGTTGAGTCTTTTGTAGATCCTACAATGACAACTGCGTGGAGCAATCGGTTGTGTCCCCGGCCTGGACGCACAAGTCTCGGGTTCGACAGCCAGGAGGTGCAACTGGGCAGGAGGTGTGCGTGTTCAAGTCACGCTTCGTGGTTACCTGTGCATGTGCACACTACTTCGATAAACGATAAATATAAATACCGAAGGAAACCAAGGAATCCGTGAGAGAGAGAGAGAGAGAGAGAGAGAGAGAGAGAGAGAGAGAGAGAGAGAGAGAGAGAGAGAGAGAGAGAGAGAAAGGAATTTACTATATATTGGTGTCTAAATGCGTGAAACTAAGATCTTCATGAGGAAAAGCAACATAATTCACAATCATTCTCCAACTCTGCCTTCTGTTTCTTTGCAATACTAAAAAGTCGAGAAGATATATACGAGTATATATATTCATACAGATGGCCATCACTAGTGCTTGGAGTTGGGACTTAGTCCTTAGTGCCGTGAAGCGAATAACAAACGCACCACATACATCGCCCCAGAGACATCTTAAAACTTGATAAGAGAAACCAAGTGCGTCTAAGGTTTTATCTTCAAAAAGAGACTGCAGACTCCTCCTTCACCTCCTCCGCTCAGCACTGCATATCACAAAGAAGCAATAAGGCAGCACAACCACACGCCGCCCCCTGCAGCACTTGCCACACCACGGCACAGGACCATAAACAACGACTCGGCGCTAGAGACCCGCTTTGCATTTGCAAGGCCACAACTCGAAAAGGCAGCGAACCCATAACTTCAAGCTACACAGCGTCGCACGCACACACGAAAAAAATATAACCACTCTCTCTCTTTCTGCCTCTCGTTCCCTCTTTCTCTCCCTCTCTTTTCCTCTCTCTCTCTCTCTCTCTCTCTCTCTCTCTCTCTCTCTCTCTCTCTCTCTCTCTCTCTCTCTCTCTCTCTCTCTTTCCCTTTTTCTGTCCCCCAACCTACTGGGTCCAACTGGCAGCGTGTCCGCAGGATCCCCGCCGATACGTCGACACTTGCCGTACGAGGTGTGGCGATCCGTGACGGTTATGGTTGACAGGATAAACCTCTACAAAGACCTTTCAACCTAAGAACAAGAAACATCCCCCTCCCCGCAGGCGGTCACAACAACCTCTTACAAATGCTTCCTATTCGTTGGGACAAGATAGATTTCGATGCGACACGAAACTCGAGACAGAGTAACGAGTTTCTGATTGTGTCGTGGTGTCAGGCAATGAAGAGCTCTCGCTCTCGCTCTCGTTCTCGTTCTCTCTCTCTCTCTCTCTCTCTCTCTATCTGGGTTTCCTTTCCCATCGCGTCTTTCCCGATACAGGCACGACAAAGATGCAGACCCTTTCCTTATGGGGATGAAAAGTAGATACCAGGCAGGAAGTAGACCGCAATGGAAGATCTGCTCTCAGGATTCCATAGAAAGGCTGACAGAATAGAAGTTATATGAAGAATTGTCACCCTGTCGAAGTCTGGGGTGACGATTCTTAATGAGATCCGAAGGATCACATGAAGAATTGTCACCCCAGAACGCCCACATGAAGAATCGTCACCCCATGAGACCCCACCTGTAGAATTGTCTTACTTAAAAAGAAACCCACTCCAATCATCTGCAACGCAGTGTCTACGGCCACGCTGAGCAGGCAAACACTTAAAAAATGTAGAATTTCTAATTTCGACAGCCTTTCAGTTGTCATCTGGCACAAAACATTGTCATTATAATTAGCATAAGGATGACCAGGGCATCCCACTGGAGGATCTCTACCCAACCTCAACTTTTGTGGTTCACTGCATGACCTGGCTATCCCCTAAATGACGATGCAACCCTTCACAGCACGATGTTCTTGTAAACAAGTTTGGCGTCAGGTAATGTCGCATAAGCATATACCATATGATAAAACATCCTATGTGAGCCACGTTCTTTGTGTACATCCAGATCTCTCAGAGTAATATATACAGATATCATGACGACAGTTGCAAAAAAATAACCGCTTATTAACCTCTACACACGAAGCAACGGCAGACAGGCGCCACACCCGACCCCATCCGATCCATGTCTCTTTCTATCAAACAAACCCCCAAGTCCAGATGACACACATTCGACGCGTCGCCACAGAACAAAGGGATCACACGGCATCCGGCTTGGCAACTACAACTCCATCACGGTGTCACAACAAGGGCATCTCATCACACGACCCGCCATCGCAGCCCCAAATCACACTCATCACCCTCAACCCCCAGTCGTGCTTTGATTGCTCCGCTTTGTCTACGGGGCGTTGCCTCGCTTTGCTTTGCTCCTCCCGTGTGATTTGATTCATCCATCGGGTTGTTTGCTCGAGCGGCATTGTGCTCCCTCCCCCTCTCCCCCTCTCCTCCCGATGATCGCTCTCCTCGGCCTGGTCCGCTCCTTTGTTTACCAGGGGAGGGTTCGGGGGTGTGGGCCCTGGTGCCAGCTTGTTTGTTCTCCCGATATAGACACTCACGGTGCCACACTCTTCTTCAGGTCACAGCAGCAGCAGCAGCAGCAGTAACTACGACTTCGTCCGACTACCTGGGCACAGTGCCACACAGCGGCCTAAAAGTTGATAAAATTTTTACGTCTGTCTAATTACAGATAATGTGAAGTTGTATAATCAGTTTAAGAG